>NC_092413.1:77831030-78140673 GCF_040894005.1 Engystomops pustulosus | reverse complement strand
TTAAACAATACTCATGCTATGCAGCCTCTCATCGCTCCCTCTCCAGGATAGACCTAGCACTGGGAACACAACTCCTTATCCCATATGTGGGAGATGTTAAGTACCTGGCTCGTAGTATATCTGACCACTCTCCACTCCTAGTTTCCCTGGTTATGAAGCCTGAGGTGGGACCCAGGGGGGGCTATTGGAAGAATAACTCATACTGGCTGCAAATTGTGGGAGGTATTATCCTGATCACTCTACAGAGCTATTTCGCTACTAATGACGGTTCGGTCCCAGAACTTGCTAATTGGGATTCCACGAAAGTGCACATAAGTGGCGCCTTACATCAGGCCATAGCTGTACACAAGGATAGATCAAGGGCCATGCATATAGCTTTGATGAATAGGGTGACGGAGACGGAGGGCAAATACATTTCTGACCCCTCAGAGAACCACTTAAGGGAATGGACAGAGGCCCAAACTCTGTACAAAGATCATATGCTGAGCTATTCATCCAAAAAGAGATACTTCATGAAGCAGATATATTTTGAGTAGGGGGAAGCAACAAGGCACCTCCTGGCAATGATAGTATGGGCACAGCAGGAAGGGGAGCATATTATATATCTGGACAGAGAGGACGGGACCAGGGCGCCTCATGACAAGGAGATCCTTAATAGCTCTCTAGGTACTACAAACGCTTTTATATGACTACTATTACAGACATTTGGGAGGAGATGATACAGTATGTGGAGTCCCTGTCCGTTAAAAAGCTCTCTGACCCTGTAAGACAGATCCTGGAATCCCCTATAACCCTTGAGGAGCTGGGAACTATGCATAATGAAAAGGCGCCTGGGTTGGACGGGCTCCCAGCGGAATTATATAAGGCCCATGGGAACATTTCTTCTTCCCAGACTACTTTCAATATAAGGGCAGGCGTATGAGACGGGCCAACTCCATGTTAGATGCAGTGATAGTAGTGAACCCCAAACCAGAAAAGGACCCCACCAAACTAGAGTCATACCGACCAATCTCCTTATTGCTAATTTTTGCTAAAGTATTAGCTATGAGGTTGAACCAGGTAATATCAGAAGTTATACACCCCGACCAAACAGGGTTTATTCCTGAGAGCTCCACATCTATTAATCTACGGAGGCTCTTCCTGAACTTGCAACTTTCAGAAAAAGGGGATGGTGCTAGGGCAGTCCACTCGCTCGATGCTGCCAAAGCCTTTAACAGTGTCGAGTGGAGATATTTATGGGCTGTCCTGGAGGAGATGGGCTTTGGACCTAGATTTGCAGCCTATGTTAAACTACTTTATTCTTCCCCTAGAGCTCAGGTGAGAGCGAACGTCTGCCTGTCCTTTCTTTCTATCTAAAGAGAGGCACAAGGCAGGGATGTCCTGTGTCCCCCCTCTTATTTGCCCTGGCTATTGAGCCACTGGCAAGTTCACTAAGACAATCACCTGACATTGTTGGCTTCAGGAGAATTCAGAGGAGCGTGTACTTTTATATGCGGACGACATGCTTTTGTACTTGGGAGATGTGGAGGCCTCCCTGGAGCCTGCCATGGATATAATTACAGATGCCAACTGCTGCAGAACATCCCCATACATAAGACCGCTGCAGAACATCCCCATACATGAGACAACCGCTGCAGAACATCCCTATACAGACGCCAACCGCTGCAGAACATCCCCATACATAAGACCGCTGCAGAACATCCCAATACATGAGACAACCGCTGCAGAACATCCCCATACATAGGACTGCTGCGAAACATCCCAATACATGAGACAACCGCTGCAGAACATCCCCATACATGAGACAACCGCTGCAGAACATCCCAATACATGAGACAACCGCTGCAGAACATCCCTATACAGACGCCAACCGCTGCAGAACATCCCTATACAGACGCCAACTGCTGCAGAACATCCCCATACATGAGACAACCGCTGCAGAACATCCCCATACATAGGACTGCTGCGAAACATCCCAATACATGAGACAACCGCTGCAGAACATCCCCATACATGAGACAACCGCTGCAGAACATCCCAATACATGAGACAACCGCTGCAGAACATCCCAATACATGAGACAACCGCTGCAGAACATCCCTATACAGACGCCAACCGCTGCAGAACATCCTTATACAGACGCCAACCACTGCAGAACATCCTCATACACACGCCAACCGCTGCAAAACATCCCCATACATGAGACAACCGCTGCAGAACATCCCCATACATGAGAAAATCTCTGCAGAACATACCCATACATGAGACAACCACTGCAGAACATCCCCATACATGACCCAACTGCTGCAGAATATCCCTATACAGACGGCAACCACTGCATTACATCCCCATACATGAGACAACCGCTTCAGAACATCCCCATACAGACACCAACCACTGCAGAACATCCCTATACAGACACCAACCACTGCAGAACATCCCCATACACGAGCCAACCGCTGCAGAACATCCCTGTACATGAGCCAACCGCTGCAGAACATTCCTATACACACAGCAACCGCTGCAGAAAATCCCCATACAGACACCAACCGCTGCAGAACATCCCTATACATGAGCCAACCGCTGCAGAACATCCCTATACATGAGCCAACCGCTGCAGAACATCCCCATACAGACACCAACCGCTGCAGAACATCCCTATACAGACACCAACCGCTGCAGAACATCCCTATACACAAGCCAACCGCTGCAGAACATCCCTATACATGAGCCAACCGCTGCAGAACATCCCCATACGGACACCAACCGCTGCAGAACATCCCCATACAGATGCCAACTGCTGCAGAACATCCCTATACATGAGCCAACTGCTGCAGAACATCCCCATACAGACGCTAACAGCTGCAGAACATCCTTATACATGAGCCAACCGCTGCAGAACATCCCTATACATGAGCCAACCGCTGCAGAACATCCTCATACATGAGACAACCGCTGCAGAACATCCCTATACACACGCCAACCGCTGCAGAACATCCCCATACAGATGCCAACCGCTGCAGAACATCCCCATACAGATGCTAACTGCTGCAGAACATCCCCGTACAGATACCAACTGCTGAAGAACATCCCCATACATGAGCCAACCACTGCAGAATATCCCTATACAGATACCAACCGCTGCAGAACATCCTTATACAGACGCCAACCGCTGCAGAACCTCCCCATACAGATACCAACCGCTGCAGAACATCCTTATACAGACGCCAACCGCTGCAGAACATCCTTATACAGACGCCAACCGCTGCAGAACATCCTTATACAGACGCCAACCGCTGCAGAACATCCTTATACAGATGCCAACTGCTGCAGAACATCCCTATACATGAGACAACTGCTGCAGAACATCCCCATACAGACGCCAACCGCAGCAGAACATCCTTATACAGATGCCAACCGCTGCAGAACATCCTTATACAGACGCCAACCGCTGCAGAACATCCTTATACAGATGCCAACCGCTGCAGAACATCCCCATACATGAGACAACCGCTGCAGAACATCCGCATAAATGAGACAACCGCTGCAGAACATCCTTATACAGACGCCAACCGCTGCAGAACATCCCCATACAGATACCAACCGCTGCAGAACATCCCCATACATGAGACAACCGCTGCAGAACATCCCCATACAGACGCCAACCACTGCAGAACATCCCTATACATGAGACAACCGCTGCAGAACATCCTTATACAGATGCCAACCGCTGCAGAACATCCGCATAAATGAGACAACCACTGCAGAACATCTTTATACAGATGCCAACCGCTGCAGAACATCCTTATACAGACGCCAACTGCTGCAGAACATCCCCATACATGAGACAACCGCTTCAGAACATCCCTATACAGATGCCAACTGCTGCAGAACATCCCTATACAGACGCCAACCGCTGCAGAAAATCCCCATACAGACGCCAACCGCTGCAGAACATCCCCATACAGACGCCAACTGCTGCAGAACATCCTCATACATGAGACAACCGCTACAGAACATCCCCAAACATGAGACAACTGCTGCAGAACATCCCAATACAGGGTCTGTAAGGGACACTTAGGAGCTTCATAGCTGCTCCTTCACAGGGGACACTAAGGGGTTAAGGCAGAGTGTGAGGAGACACTGGGGGGAGGGAGGACTTATATCTGGCTGATTTGGCTGCTGACTCCTTCTCCTCAGATGCTGGATGTCTCAAGAATATGCAGCTCTCCAGTCTCCTCTGTATGAATCTCCCGCCCTGCTACATCCAGCCCTGGGATTGGCTGCTACATCCTCCCCTCCCTCACACAGTTGCTGTGGCTGTAGTAATGCCCCTGGATAGGAGCCCCGGCTATGAGCCAGATGCAGCCATCAAAAGAGCCACATCTGGCTCGCGAGCCATAGGTTCCCGACCCCTGATCTATAAAGTGTGGGACAGAGGCAAGAAATGTGTGGGGTTCTCAGGATACAATAAGTACACTTCACCATGGCATAATAATGCCTTTCCTGAAATTAAAATGTTAGAAGGGTTAAATATGTGGATACATGCAGGTGAGGTGACACTGTCCCAGCTCTTAGAGGATGGGAAGCTCAAACCGTTTGTGGAACTGCAAAGGCAATTTAACATCCCTCAGCGGTCTTTTTACCAATACCTACAGCTGCATCATGCCTGCTCTAAACAGTTTAAAGAGTGAGACCCGTCAGTTGGGACTCTCTCCTTACTGGGGCTGCTGGAACACTCAGGAGGCACTCTATAATCTACTGCTGTCAAAATACCTGGAGAACTATCCCATACAGGCTAGAGGTAAATGGAAGGTGGATGTAAGACCGATAACCGATGATCAGTGGTGTACTATACTGGAGATGTCCCCACAGCTATCTCTATCTATACTTGCAGCTTCTATTCATTCATAGGGCATACAAATCTCCTGTTCTCCTGTGGAAAATAGGGGCATGGGACAATGCATATTGCCCCAAATGTGGGGTAAATGATGCTGACCTGCTACACATGTTCTGGGGCTGTACTAAACTTATATATTGGCATATTGGAATGAAGTGCTGGCATTAATTAGAGAAGTCTGCTCCCTGACCCTTCAACCCTCCCCTATTATCTGTGTGTTAGGATATCTGGGAGACGTATGGGATGAAAGACCAGTTAAGCTGGCTACTGCACGCATCTTATATCAAGCCAGAAAACTCATAACGGCATATTGTATTCAGCCTACTATCCCATCAATTGCAGAATTTTGTAGCAGATTGAATAACTATATACGATTGGAGCAAGCAGTTTACAAAAAAAGAGGCGTGTTAAAGTTTGGCGCTATCTGGGGAAAATGGATGGCCACTACTGGGTTGCCCTCTGGTGCTTTGCTAAGGGATGCCTTGATTGTATAATTAGAATTATCAAACAGACAGGATGCTACTATAGGGGGCTTAATGACACTGGATAAGATATGCGTTTAGGAGCCCAGGACTCATAAACAGATGGGTGAATGTTATATCACAATGGGTTACTGCCCATCTCGGTCTGGGCTGGGGAGGGTGGGTGGGTCTTATGTGTATATGTTTGTAACTGTTGTCACCGATGTTTGTGCAATGTAATGTTTGTGCTGGATCTGTGTAAAGAAAATAGAAAATTTGTTAAGTGGTTAATAAAAACTATCTGATTTAAAAAAAAAACACACCTGAAGGACTCCCAGACTATAAGACATAAGATACTTTGGTCTGATGAGACAGAGATTGAACTTTTTGGTGTTTCTAAGCGGTATGTGTGGAAGAAAACAGGCACTGCTCAGTACCTGCCAAATACAATCGAAACAGTGAAATATGGTGGGGGCAGCATCATGCTATGGGGTGTGTTTCAGCTGCAGAGACAGGATCACTGTTTGTAATTGAAAAGATTGCGGCCAAGTATAGAGATATTCTGGATGAAACCATCTGTTCTGGACCTCAGACTGGGACAAAGGTTCACCTTCAAACAAGACAATGCCATAAACACACAGTTAAAATAACAAAGCAGTGGTTCCAGAACAACTATGTGACTATTGTTGACTGGCCCAGCCACAGCCCGAACCCAAATTAACATCCCTGGAGAGACTTTAAAATAAGTAAGGTCTTATTCCACCAATTGTGAAGAAATAAGCTTAGATCATAACTTTAAACACCCTCTTTTCTGAACAGAACAATACAACTGGCATTATTCTTACCTGTTTACTAGACAAAGGATTCTCTCCATTACTTTTAGGAACTGTTCCTAGAAGAGAATGAAGAACATTATTTCTGGTGGTAGATAGAATAGAAGACTATAGACACAATGAATTCTTAAGCTCTAGTGCCTTTTTTTGTCATCAAAATTACAGCTGTTGTTTTATGAGAAAACCTAGTTGTGACAAGCAAAGGTTCTAAAGAAAGATATTTAGTACTTCTGCTTTTGCATTCTTTTTAAGCACAAAACTTAATAAACCATGTAAATAAATTACAGTTTGACTAATAATCCGAAATGGGGAGGCTTATTTAATAATCTCTTTAAACAAACACATAAAACCACTTCTCGTTAAAATATATACATCATTTTGTTTTCTTGCTTGCACATCCTCACAACCAGCGATTTCATATATTCTATAAGAATATCCTATAAGTATATATATTTTACAGATTGCACCTAGTGAAATAGAATAATTAATAAAATAATTAGAAATAAATTCGAAGACTTTGACGTCTCAGATAGCATCCATTACAGCTGTCCTACTTTGCACTTTCGCTGAACCTAAGTATTACATTCTTGTTTCTGACCACTCCACAAAGAAAAGGTCTCAAAGGATTGTGCAGCTGAGCAGTCAATTCATAGCTGGCGCTTTCAGTTCCATGAGAATGATGATAATTTCACATATTCCGAATACTGAACATTTTTTCAAGATGGCGTTTCTTAGTATTCAAGATTACAGTAACAGGTCTCCATAATCATTTTGTATAATCCTCTACACTTACCTGGAAATGTAATAGCACAGATGTCTACATTATTGATGTATTCGTGCTGCAGATTTTCTAAAAGTAATAAAGTGCTGTGATTGTACTGACTTTATTTTACTGCAATCAGATTGTTTATATGCATTTGGAAAGAAGTATATGTTAGATGTGAAATGCCAGCCTCAGGAAAGCTCATCATTCCCTTCTAGTGTATATAAGATAAAGTGACTCAGCATTTCACCTTAATAAAGTTCTTAGTGTCTGCTTTGCTCTCCGTTCCTGAAAGATTTCTCAAAAGAAAGGAAAAAAAAAGACACTTTGAAGAGCTGGAATATTTCCAACTCAATATTCCAATGTTGCCTGGAGAATGTTTTCATCCACTCAATTACTGCTAGAAACTCATTTATTTGTGCCCAGTGTTAAATTTCTAATCCCTTCTAGGAATAAAAGGCATTAAGATAAAATGACCGCCTGGTTTTACCTTTTGAATGTAAACAATGCCACTAAGTGCATGTCTACATAACTATTCTGTTCAGGCTTTCCATCATGGGTTTTACATTTAACAGAATCACTAGAAAACAGTCTACAGTTTACTGCAAGTGTCTGCTTATTCTTTGGTTTAATTTTTCCAATGTTAATGTTCTACCAAATAAATATGATATTGTATACAGGCAGTCCCCGGGTTACATACAAGATTGTATGTAAGTCGGAACCGTATACTTTATTATTGTAACCCCAGTCAAATTTTTTTTGGTCTCTGTGACAATTGGATTTAAAAAATGTTGGATTGTCATAAGAACCAGGATTAACAATAAATCTTCATTACAGACACCTTTGATAACTGTTGCAGCTGTTTATATATATATATATATATATATATATATATATATATAGATATAGATATATATATATATATATCTATATATATATATATGTGTGTTAGTGTGCTTGAAATATGATATAATCCTTATAAAAAAAGTATCATAAATTAACAATATTATGTATCAGTGTATGATTTAAGTAATTATTAAAGGGGTTGTCAGAAATTATTTTTAAGTTGTGGCAGGGACCAATCCAAAAAAAGCTAAAGAGCTTATACTTACCTCTGTCTAGACCTCCAGTCCAGCGTGGCACCTCATGTCACTGTTGGTTTCTGTTGGGATCAGCAGCTTGTACCAACTGTAGCCTTATGACAAAGGCATTTGATGTTGTGGGTCAGTATTAGACGGAAGTGGATGCATTCTATTGGCGTAATATTGCAAGACTGTGACAGAAGGTACTGTTCTAGATGGGCCCTGTCTATAATTAAATAATAATCCAAGACAATCCCTGGAATAAACATATATGAAATGCGGAAATCTACCATTAAAATCAAGCATGATACCATGGATACTTACTTATAGATCCAGGCCCTGTGATTGGCCAGGCCACTTCTTATATTTGTTATCCACGGCCTCCTTCATTCTAAAATCAACTTTTAAAATGAAGCTAATGAGTCTGACAGACTACTCCAGCCTCTCTGTGATCTGACTTTACAGACTGTTACACTGTCTCACCCTCCCCCCTGCTCCTTCAGCACTTATATTACAGCAGGCAATGCGCAGGGAGCATGGAGGAGAGTGTGACAGTGTAACAGATTTAAAGCCTGATCACAGAATGTCTAGGGTAGCCTTTTAGGTACATTAGCATATTTTAAAAGTTGATTTTAGAGGGAAGGAAGCCATGAAAAACAAATATAAGATTATAGTAGTAAGTGGGGCTCATTTACTAAGGGTCCGAATCACGCATTTTCGTCAGGTTTCCCAAATATCTCCGATTTGCGCCGAATTGTCCCGTGATTTTGACGCATGCGATCGGATTGTGGCGCAACAGCGTCGGCTTTCATGCGACAGAAATCTGGTGCCTGGCCATCGGAAAACTCACCGGATTCGGAAAAACCGCGAAATTTTTTTTAAAAATTGTGTCACAAGAATAGCACTCACATACACTGGGATGAAGAAGGTGAACGCCGGAGAACTTCAGCGCAGCATCGACACCTAGTGGATAGTGACCTTAGTGAATCCCGGCAAGCTCTGAGTCAACGTCGGACAACGCGCCGCAGGATCGCGAATGGACTGGGTAAGTAAATGAGCTCCACTGTGTCTGGATCTATGAGTAAATGTCCCCAGTTTATCCTGCCTGATTTTTACATGTCCAAAACTGAGAATTACTGCCATTTAGGACTAAAACTAATTTCCCAATCAGTGTCTAGGAGTGTTTTCTGCTGAAAAGTTTCACATTTTTGCACAAATTAACCTTGTGCCCAAATTTGAAAGTTAAAAGGAACTTTTTTACCTAATAAATATTTACCTAATAAATATTTAGCAGTATGTTTTCAAACAGGTTAACAGGTTTCTCTCATGGCTCAGTGTGGTGGGATCAACTGCAAATCAACTATGAAGTGAGATTGGTTGTATAAAGTCAAGGAGTCAGAGTGTTTAGAACTCAAATCGAGTTCTGCCTACCTTTGAATGCCCCATTCACTATAATTGACAAACTTACATCCAAGGACATCACTAACCGACTCTCCTGAAGTCTGTTTCATGATGGCAGTCATAACAGAGGAGGCGTTTGACTGCAATGCTGAGCTCTCTGCAACTGTGACTTTGCCCAGCCAATATGCCTCTCCCTTCAAACATGATTTTCTGGATAATGCCACCAGTAGTGATTCATAAAAGAAAAATGATCTGGTGATAAGATGCTTTACAACATACTGGTAGTTGCTTATTATGTCAATATCTGCTGCCAGATTACCCTTTGCCAGTTTTATGGCACAAAGCCATTGATATATTCCAATGATAGTTAAAATTTTTGGTCTTTCCTAAAGTTTGAATGGAAAGTCTATCTTACCTTCATCTTGTGTAACACCAAGGCATCCCATTAATTCATTGACTGACAATGATTTGTCATTATTCACATCACAGTATTCAACAAACTTTTTAACACATTTTTTTGGCTTTGACTTTTTTCGTAACAGTCTCTTGAATGGCTTGATTTCCTTCTTTCCAATGTCCCCATTAGAATTTTTATCAAGTTGCTTGAAGTACCAATGCACAACTCTTTCTTCCAATGTATGGTTTGGATCCGGTTCTGAAACCCTAATATAAGTGGGGAACATAAAGGAAATATGTCTGAGACAGTGGTGGCTTAGTGGTGTTTCAACACCCATGACATTGTACTGGTCTGACCAATTTCATACAGGTGAACTGTAATGAATAAGTAGTTAACCCCTTTCTGCACCTTGACTTAACTCTACGTCATAGGTTGCGGGTAGTTCCTGCACCTAGACATAAAGTTACACCATGGTGGGAGATCACCACTGGTTGCCGCAGTAACACCCGGGATTGCGACTATTGCGATCCTGGCTGTTTAACTCTATAGGCGCTGCAGGCTATGGCAGCCTTGAGGTTCAAATGAAGGACCACAAAGCTATCTTTAGTAGCTGAATGCACAATCTAACAGCGCAGCTGTCAGCCTATGCAGAATGTATAGGCTGACTATGTGATATGCTGCAATACATTAGTATTACAGTATATTACAATGAGCAAGTGATCAAATGATCACTTGGTCATGTCCCACCCTGCGCCCTGGGACAAAATAAAACATTGCAAATAAAAAAAAAGTAAAAAGTCCCATGATGCCCAATCCTATATAAAAATTAAATACAACATAAAAAAGTGAAATTCAACAAAATCACCACGGCCGTAACAACCCATACAATTAAATAAAATAGTAATTGAACCTGTATGATGAATACTGTAAAAAAAACACAAAAAAACTCTGACCTTACACATCTGACCTTATAAAAACAGCATAAACAGTGATCAAAATGTAACATGATCCCCAACATGATACCAAGAAAAAGTACAGCTTGCTTCGCAAAAAGAAGCCCTAAGATGGCTCTGGGCACAAAGAAAATAAAAATGTTATACCCATTAATTCATGAAGCTAATTTCTCACAGAATGAGTTCTGTATTCTGCAAAACAAGTCAGCCATATAAAAGCTATTTAAATGGGGTATCGCCGTAATTGTGGTGTCCATAGAATAAAGAAAACCGTGACTAAGACGCTGAACATTGAAGCATGTTAATTTTACTGCACATGTAACTTTTAGACAAATAAAGCAGTTTCATCAAACCTGAGTGCGCTTCAGTGCCACACAGAAAAGTTTTTTTGCTGTTGCTTATTACCCATAGACTTTGTTTCCGTGCACCACAGGCATCTGGGTGAGGTGCCCTGCATTTTCTTTTTTTGGACATTATTTTTAAGGTATGGTAAACATGTATTACCGTATTTCGGCTGATTAGGTGCACTGGCGTATAGGCCGCATTAAGAATAAAGGGCGGCTAAGACATGTTGGTGCATACATAAGGCGCACCGGATTATAAGGCACAGGCGGCCGCTTGAGATAGAAGAGGGTCTGGGGGCGTGGTTTGGATGCCGAGCAGAGAGGCATAGAGGCAACTCAGCAGTGGCACACAGCAGTGGCGGCTACTGTCAGAATGCCTATGACGGGGGACATGACGAAGATTGAACGCCCTAGGCCCCCGCAAACTCCGGAACTTTGTGCCGATCACGCCAGGAGAGAGCAACCAGGAGAAGTGAGCGACCCCCACAAATAGCCGCAGCAAGGACACAGGGAGCAGAGGTAAGCGGGTTAGGCGGCAGATGAAGAAGCGCTGTGGCTATTTGGCCCAGAGCTCTTCCCAATTCATATATTAGGCGCATCGGAGTATAGGGTGCACTTTTGATTTCTAAGAAAATCATAGGTTTTTTAGTGCGCCTTATTAAGTATGTGAACTGTGAAACATCTAAAGGGTTAACACACTTTAGTTTCTAAAATTGCATAATTTAAGGGGTTATACTGTTATTTAGGCCTCTCAAGGTTAATTAAAGGAAACCTACCATTTCAGATCGTCGGTGTAAGCTGTAAACACCGAGCACCAGCTCAGGGTGAGCTGGTGCCGGTGCTTAGTTTCGTTAGTGTTATAAACCGCGGTATCGCGGTTTTAACACTTTTTAAACTTTATAGCAGAAGCCGCTTCGGCGCTGCCCCAGCTTATCTTCATTGAGTCTCACCATATGTACTAATTATCATGTTGTAACATCCCTCAAATGTTGTGTTTTTCTCTCAGTGCTTCAATTATATCCATGCCTGAAGAAGGGGCCTGTGTGCTCTGAAAGCTTGCACCAATTATAATTTTTTTTGGTTAGCCAATAAAGGTATCATTCCTTAAAGGGGTATTCTCGTCTCGGCATTCACATTCAGTTTGATGTATCTGCCATATATAAACATTTCTTCAATTAGATGTTATTAAAAAATATGTTCCTGTGTGAACATAATTTCTCATAAATGTAGTCATTTTGTCCCTTAGAAACGAGATGGCTTCCTCGATACAGCCACGTCTGCTGGGGGGATTGCACAAAGAAACCAAAGGTTTTTGTATATGAAATGTCCGGGAGTTACTACATGTCCCACAGCCGTCCTGTGGTAATGATCCCTGAATCCTGGTGGTCCGGCAGGACTCAATAGCGCATGTCTGGCCACCGCTGCCAGAGTGTGACGTGGTCGTAACCGAGGAAGCCATCTCGTTTCTAAGGGACATAATGACTACATTTATGAGAAATTATTTTCACACAGGAACATTTTTTTTAATAACATCCAATTGAAGAAATGTTTATAAATGGAAGATTAGTGAAACTGAATGTAAATGCCGAGATGAGAATACCCCTTTAAGCACTTTTGTAGTTTTTACACATTTACACAGATTTTTCCTGGCTAACACGGTACGTCAACTATTTTCCCAACATACTTTTACAATTTAATGTCTGAGTTACCAAAAATGTTTACCGTATTTTTTGGCCTATAAGGCGCACCGGACTATAAGGCGCACCTCTGATAAATGCTTGCTAAGACATCTAGGTGCATATATAAGGCGCACTGGAGTATAAGGCGCAGGATCAAATGCAGTACCTAAAAATGACCAGCAGGTGGCAGACCTGTGCACAGTTCAAACCAGCTACACTTCCCGGGAAACTTGTCTTCAGCGTGTCAGAGAGCTCCGATCTCAGAGGTATGGCTGCTGGGGGTTAATGCAGGGTGATGCAACAGGGGTTAAGCTGTCTCCCTCTGCCCCTTAGCCAGGGTGTTATTCCTGTGGGGTTCCATGTGGCTCCTTCTCTTTCCCCTGTTACAGGGCTGTCAGGTATGGGGGATTTCTTACTGATGATAATGATGATTGCCTCGTAGTCGGCACTATGGCAGCTCCGGTCTCTCCGTGCTAGGGGAGGGCAGGATGGGCACAATGTTAGTTGTGCCAGGGCACTTCAGGAGCTAGGGACCCTGTATACTGTGTGGGAAGGTGCAGGAAATTTCTGGGGATGGAGCTATTAAACACTGGTAAATGTACAGTACAACTTGTCTGTAGTACATTTCTGTTTAAGTTCATATATAAGGCGCTCTGGCCTATAAGGCGCACCTTTGATTTCTGAGAAAATTAAAGGATTTTTGGTGCGCCTTATAGGCCGAAAAATACGGTACATATAAAATACTTGCTGTTATCTGGCAAACACCGGTGCTTCTCTGCAGTCACATTCACCTTGGACTTTGTATATAAGATGGCGGCGGATGGCTGGATTAGGCAGCAGAATTTTTATTTATTAAATTATGTTATATTGTTCCCTTTTAAAGAATGGCTGGACCATTATCCTAGCTTTTATACCTCTTGTGTCACCACCTTATCCTCTTAAAATGTAAACTCTTGCTAGCAGGGCCCTCGCTCCTATTGTTCCATATGACTGTTTGTTCTGTGTAATGTAATATTATATTTGCATATGCCCCCTATGATTTGTAAAGCACAATGAATTTTGATGGTGCTATATAAATAAAAATTATTAATATAGATTTGTCTTTGGAATGTTATTTTGAATTTAATAATATGAAGCATTTCATAAGATTAAGCTGTAAGTAACAGCAGTGGTGTTGGACGGGCAAATACTGCCGTCACCATATGAGTTTTACTGTTGCCTTAGTACAGAACACACTAGTTAATCTTTCATGAAGGACCTTAATACTTGCTAAACAACTGGCAAGCTGACAAAATGTAATGCTTTCTTTAAGAATCTTGACATAGCTGTTACGAAAAGCCATTAATATAACTTCAATTTTCTAGCTTGACAACTTTATATTTAGTAGATTTCTCCCTCACCTTTCCACTGGCTGCCATATTTGAATATTACGCCAGCTGGCCTGCACATGTTTTCTACCTTGACACATAGGCGCTTACTCTTTAGAGACTCGATAAAATGATTCTGTGTCTTGCAGTGAAAAAAATCTTTCTGGCACTAAGTCTGTATTTTTCCATTCTGTCAGGATTACTTTTAAGATAGACTCCTCAAGCCAAATGCTTTAGCCTGTTTATCTGTGCGTCTTAGTGAGGTGCTACAGGTTTACTTTTGCACTGGCACATGACTTATGGCTGTTTATGGCACTGTTACAATATTTATTTCATTATTCAACACTCTAAAGGAGCATTTTTTCAAAATTATTTTTAGTAAACGGGTGAGGAGAAAATAAGAAAATATATATGAAAAAACTAAATGTAGCTCAGCTCACCAAACTCCTAAATGCTCACAGTCCCATGATGGTATCGCGTACACGGACACACCGCAGCCAACGGGTAGAAAATAAAAAAAATCTTGTAATTCATTTCTCCCAGCAAATGCTACACTGTGCTAATGTCTTGTATGTTTATTATCTACGTATTTGTTCTATTCTCCACTAAACAGTATGTTGTATAAGTCCAATATGTTTTAGAATTTACAGTTCATAAGAATGTATGATACTTATAATCCGTGCCTTACCTGCTAGATGAGGATGTTAAGTCAGAAACTGCATGCACCATATCTGTGGTTAATGCATCCAATACACTTGTAAGAAATTCATTTTTTTTTGACCCAGGACAACCTAGAATACATTTATGAGGTATTGTAAAAAACAAAAATTAGGATATACAGCATGTAAGTCATCAATACCATGTGCTCATGTTGCATTTATTTGACAGCAAAATGTAACCAAATTATATAACTGTTTTGAATTGTTAATGGGGTTTTCTGGGCCAAAAGTATTAATGGCTCATACATATAATAGGTGCTTAATACACACCCTTCAACACAATGATCAGCAGAGAGCAGCATTGCCTGTGGATATGTCATTATGCATATTCTGTCATCTGTTGTTAAAGGAAGGTATTGGATTCTTTATACATGAATGAAATTAGCACATTTGCTGGATTTGGGTTATTTTTTTCCCAGCCTTAGGGTGACTGCAGAGCAAAGGGTACTTTATGTGCCACTTTATGGTGCCTATACAAGCAGATACAGATATCCATGCTTAGAAGCATGATCATTTTTTCTCTGTACTTCACTATCCTAGAAAATGCCTCTGTGTGCCTCTAAATTAAATTGACAGCAAATAGAAGTACAGATTTAACAGCAATTTTATAATCACCTTTCCTTATGTAGATCAATCGTAGGTCATTTAGCAATCACTAAAAGCCATGGGGAACCTCGGAAAACGATATTGAACCCCAGACGAAGGCTCAATACGAGACGAAACGCGCGTCGGGGTGGCAGTCATCCCCGGACACAGTGCACAATTATCCCCAATACTGGTAAGGACTGGTGGTTAGATGTCTTATCATTTTCCAAGGTTCACCATTTTCGGGCACGAGCATTGCTGTGCCATTACCAATGCATGGGCTCATGCTACTTTCAGGTATCTACCCTACATATACCAGCCCTTCTAATTATTCTAATACAATCCACATGTGTCCGGGTATGACTGTCGTTTTTCTCTGCTGTATATTTACCCTTTAACCCTGTCATACTTATTTCAATAACTTTAAATTGTGTTTATGTGTTTAATTTTGCATAAATAAAGATTGTTATTTTTTTACACTTATTCTTGATGTTGTTGTATTGTCTCACTCTCTTCCCCTCATCTTGAGGGGTACCATAGGCTTGCATATTCTACATTTGTGTGGGGCACCTACTTTTGGTGTAATAACCTTTACAGGAATTATAACCATTTACATAGTTATCCCTGTACAATTTCTGCTTTCAATTTTTGTCTTAACTAATTCTTAAGGTACATAACATACCTAATTCTTAGGTAACCTTAAAGTACATAACCAAAACAGATCATATTTAAACTATTGGTGTGAAAAGTTGGCGTAAGTTAAGACACTGAAAATTAAATTTGTGCAAAAATCATAAAAAGATGCAATTTGTGCACAAACTTCACTTTGTGGGTTTTATTCCTGCATAGGTTTTATAAGTGAAAGGGACCTGGTCAACATATGTTAGAAGGATTGAATAGTGCAAAGACAGAAAGTTAAATAACCAAATAATAAATAAATAATTCATACATCTTATGCCATGTAGTTTTTAAGAAATTTTGTGCAATTCATTTCAATTATATTTTATGCTTGTGAATGAAACACTAAAAACACAGAGACGACTGCTGCAAGGTGCCAATTATTAAATCATTACAGTTAGCCATTGTCTTGTGAATTAAATCATCACTGAAATGTATTTATTATGCACAATTTATGTAATTTACATATAATAAAAAGTATACAATTTATATGTTAGATGGAAGACATATAAACCAAGCTAAGAAGACCACACAAGTTAGTTGGAGGACCTGGTTGTCAATCTTGGCATTTAAGACAGACATTCCATTGTAAAAACTGGAATGTAGAAATTGAGCTAAAATAATCATGACTAAACATGACTAGGCGGCTGTGATACTTTTCTTACTGGATTCACATTTATTACCTTTCCTGCAATTTTACAGGGAACATTTAACATGTGTATATAAAACAGAACATGTAAAGGATGAATACATAATATTAATAAAAGTAGTTCTAAACAAATGCTGCCTACTAAGATTAATGTACAGATGAGAGAGTCATCCAAGATTTGATTCGCTGAAGCTTTGTCTAATTTTTCAAAATATTTAGTTGAGATCCAAATCAAATTGGCCTGATCCATTGCTGCTCCAATTATCGTAGAAATTGGTATATAAGCTTCCCATAACACAGGTTATTCACAAAAGCTCCAATATTATATTGGTAACTTTTTACACATATTTTAAATTTTCCCTTGCCCATCCTCCCTCGTTCAGTTCTCATATTAACTAGTAGCAAGTTTACAGGATTACGGTAGTTTGAAGTGAATCTGAAAAGATTTGGATTCAGTTCATTGCCTTAAAAATGTTCCATCTGTATGGAATGTATAAACCAACAAATAGATTGCTTATCTCTAATTTAAGGCATATAACACCTTCTATTAGAGGCATATCAATATCAGTGAAAATTGCAGGATATATTACATTTACAATATACAAGTGTAATGGGGTGACACTGCCAATTCATATAGATAGATTGTAGTTTGTTGTTTATCATCCAGGCAATAGGTAAGAGATTGGTGTTCACGTTTGATTGGCTGGTAGTTGGAGAGAGAGATAAGGTTTCCTGGAGAGTGATAGTTAAGGCCTGTGAGGGGACATAATTAGTTTGTGTGGCATGGTGGCTTAGTGGTTAGCATTACAGCCTTGCAGCACTGGGGACCTGGGTTCATTTCCCAGGGTCAACATCTGCAAAGAGTTTGTATGTCTTCTCCGTGTTTGTGTGGGTTTCCTCCGAGTCCTCCAGTTTCCTCCCACACTCCAAAACATACTGGTAGGTTGATTAGATTGTGAGCCCCAATACCAATACAGAGTAAGGGGCGTAGCCATACAGAGTAATGGCTGCCGGCTCCATGCTCTGAGGAAGCTCTCTCTTTCCCTTATTCCCTTTCAATATGCTCTGTATGGTCCCTGCTCAGTTTGCCTGACCTGTTCGGGATATGCGGTGCCTTTGACTTCCTGGTCTGGGACGTGGCTGGCGGCGTTGATGGTGCAGACACAGCGCTGGGATCCGCTTTGCTCTCTGTCTCTTCCTCGAGTCTCTTGTGCGGCATCCAGCAAGTGAGAAAACAGAGAGGGCAGAAAGTGCCGTGTCATGTGGTGTGCCGAAGAATCCTGTTGAGTGGCGTACACTCCCGATGACCAGCGATCTTGTCCAAAGTCTACCGAGTCCCGCTGAGACCGCCGGGACCCCTCAAGGCTTTTCTGATGAAAGCAAGTACATGGATGACGGCGTGAGTAAGGGGAGCGGAGAAGAATCCATGAAGCCTGAGGAAGCCTGAGCTTGGGGATTTGTTTCTACTATGTAGGTTGCCCTTTGCCTTTTTTCTCCTTGCCTTGCCTTTTGTAACAATGGCACTAACGCTGGAATAAGCTGGACTAAGCTGGAGCTTCAGGCCCTTTGACTATCTAACTGAACTACTACTATCCATCCACTAACTAACTAGCTAACTACTTACTAGCTAACCTTTTACTAACTTGGAACAAATCGATAAGGTGAATAGAAAATTGAACATAACTAACTAACCTCCTCTGGCTGAGAGTAAATTTAACCTCTTTGGCGGATTATAGATATATTCCTTTTTTTTCTGATCATAAGATTTTCCTTTAGTGGCTAACAATACTACCCTTTTTTGCTTTCCTAGTAGACTGTGAGAAAACTCGACAGAGCATAATATTAGGACATCTTTTTCGCCTGTTTATAATCAAAAATGAGTGAATTATTTGACTTAATTATTGTGTAGGAAAAAGGTACAAATATTGTGTTTGCTTGCCACTCCTAACTAAAATGTGGTGATATTGTTGACTGTAGGAGGAAGGAAACCGGAAAGCTTTCTCTTTCTTGTTTATCATTTTCGAAATAACATTTCTCTTTCCCTGTCCTTGTGTATAATGTCGAGAGGTAAAAATTTACTAAAAAAAATACTCCACCTAAACTGAAAAACCAACTGACCCACGCTCAAAATAAATCCTCTTTAAGAGACCCAATCTCGAAAATACCTAAGGGGGCTAATTCTCTACGTTTTAATTTTCAGCTACGATTGACGGCCCAAACTTCCACTTCTTTTCAAATTGATTCCCAACCGACAGACATGGCAATGCCGATGAGAGATGCGCATAGCTTATCTCCCTCTCCAAAACCTGATATGATAAAGGAAAATCAATAAGCTGTACTTACAGCAAAGGTGATGCAGAGCATGTTAGATAGATTTGAGACAAAAATCTTATCTAGAATGCAGGACATGATGGGGGAATTACAAAAAAGAAGTAAAGACGATTGGAGAGAAAATAGATCAGGCGGAAACAAAATGAACGGAAGTGACATTGTCTCATAATAATTTAATGACCTCGCATAATGAAATGGAATTTAAGATAACCAATTTGGAGGTAAAACTATGGGACTTAGAGGATAGATCGAGAAAAAATAATGTTCGCCTGAGAGGCATGCCTGAAGCTCTCCCAGACTTAGCTCTGTAGGAATACGTAGGGAATTTTATCTCGGCAATATTACTAGAAGCAAAAAAGTTAGACATTACAATAGACCTCATCCATAGGATCCCGAGACCAAAACATTTAAAAGCAGATATCCCAAGAGATACTATCTTAAGGATGCATTTTTTTTAAACTAAAAACCTCCTAATACAAGAGACCCATAAAAACCCCAAGTTTCCTCCTCCTTACGGAACATTGAGATTTTTGCTGATTTGTAAGCCACAACATTAAAAAAAAGAAAAGAATTTGGAGAAATAACTAAAATCTTAAGAGAAGCAGATTTGGTTTATAAATGGGCTTTCCCAGTAAAATTAATTGTGACGAAGGATATTCCTACCTATACGTGTAATAATGTGAAGGAGGCCGAAAAATTAATTGAAAAGTTCGGATTGTTTAAATTTAATTCAAAGACAAATGGGAACTTTGAAAAAGTCAAAAACAAGGTTGACCAGGAGTGGTCCGTAGTAAGATAGGGAACAATGGGGAATGAAAGGGAGACTAATCCCTCAATATGGAGTCACCAAGTGGTAGGGGACTCTCTCTACCCTAATACAGGAGAGGGAGTGCCATCTCCTTGGTGACTGTTTGCCCCGCATCCAGTATGAGAACACTGGTTTCGTTACATTCTATTCCGGCTAACAAATTAGCTGGAAAATTAATGTATTTGTATGTTAAATATGTTGTTGTGGTTGTGTTTTGTATTTATGATGAAGCCTGCTCTGGGAGGGGCAGATTAACTGAAATAAATAATGATGGATTAATAGCAATTCAGAACATGATAAAGATATGTTTATTGAAATAATGTCATTGAATGTTAATGGGCTGAACACACCACATAAGCACACTTAACTCTGGAAAGAAATAATTAAAACACAAGCAGATATAGTAGGGATACAAGAAACACATCTGCTTAAAAAGAAGCTTGTCTATATCATCGGGATTTTCCTATGATTATATGTGCAACATCTAATGCCATAAAGGGGGGGGGGTGCATGATGTTTAAAAACACTATCATGTTTAATCTTACTAGAAAAATGATAAATGATCGATGATGAAGGAAGATATATTATAGTTTTAGGGGAAATTAATGATATTCCATTTACCTTTGCGACAAGGCATGAGAGGTGATAAAGGAGATTTAGCCCAAATAATAAATGAAGAGAGGTTACATGATGTGTGGCGGTATCAACATGCTGAAGAAAGGGACTATACCTTTTTCTCCACTAGACACCTCTCGTACTCAAGGATAGACTTCTATCTACAGTAGTAAATAATTTAGCATTAACATCATGCTTATACTATAAGATAGGACAAATAACTTGGGTGGATCATGCCCCAATATTTCTAACCATCAAGGAAAGCTCAATTGCTTTTACGAATTCTCCCTGGAGGCTATATAACTCTCTTCTAAAAAAATGATAGTACACAGAAGTTGATCTTAAGGGTTACAGATGAGTTTATTAATATTAATGATAACAAAGAAGTTAACGATGAATCTCTACGGACCACATATAAGTTACATATAAAAGAAGTATTTAAACAGATATCAGCTAGGGAAAAAAGAGTAAAAAATAAAGAAATTCATGAAATTTTGTCACAGATAGTTTCACTAGAAAAATCTAATAAAACAAACCCCTCAATATCCATTAGTAATAATCTCTCTCCACTTAGAGTCATATTAAGATCACAGATGTTATCAGATTATGAGTAGAGATGGGCGGATCTATTCTAATGATTCTAACTTTGGTTAGAATTTCAGGAAAAATTCGATTCGCCACGAAGCCGAAGTTTATGCTGATTCGCAGCAACAGGCGGGCTTATGTGATGTCACACAGCCCTATAAAATCCAGCCATTTTCTATCTCAGCTAGAGATGAGCGAGCACTAAAATGATTGGGTGCTCGTTATTCGAGACAAACTTTTCCCGATGCTCGAGTGCTCGTCTCGAATAACGAACCCCATTGAAGTCAATGGGAGACCCGAGCATTTTTCAAGGGGACCAAGGCTCTGCACAGGGAAGCTTGGCCAAACACCCGGAAACCTCAGAAAATGATGGAAACACCACGGAAATGGACAGGAAACAGCAGGGGCAGCATGCATGGATGCCTCTGAGGCTGCTTAATCGCACCATTATGCCAAAATTATGGGCAACAGCATGGCCATGACAGAGTGACCGAATGAGGCTAGATAGCATCTAAATTATCCAATAATTGACCCTGACACTATAGGGGACGGCATGCAGAGGCAGCGGCAGCAGCGGCAGGCTAGAGAGTGTCATGGCCACATACCCTAAATGGACTCAGGCTTCAAACCAATTTAAAAAATTCCTTTTGGTGAGGATAACGTGTAGCACTGTATGTATCAGTATTTTGCCTGGTTAAGGCAGCAGATAGGAACCAAAGGAGATGAGCAAGGTGTTTGCTTGTGGCTGGCCTTGCTGGCACTAGTAGTGCAGCTAGTACCATATTGTGACGAATTTGCAGGGAGACTTGCGAACGTTCTATTTAGCTCTTAGTGACACACATATCCATCTCAAACACCTACGTGGGACAATTTATTAGGGGTTTGAATGAATTAGGCACAGTCTGATTTTTTTTTTTTACTTTTCTTTTTTTTATAACTCAAAGTCATCAGGCACAGCACAAAATGCAGTTGTGTGCTGTCAGTGTAGGCTAGAAACTAGCCATAGCAATAGGATAGCATCATTGTTGTTTGTCTGTGTGTACTGTTTATACTTCTCATTGTATTTATATCTCTGTATATTAATATTAATATATTAAAAAAAAAAAAGATTGTGAGCCCCAATTTGGAGAGGGACTGATTTGGAAAGCTCTGTGTAGCACTGCATAATCAGTGTGTGCTATACAAATAAAGGAATTATTATTATTATTGGTGTGGAGTAAAGTGCAGGTAGACTCATGAATCTACTATGTCTAGAACCGGCCTTAAGTGAAGCATCTTATGATCATAACAAGAGCTCACAAGCAGCAAGTGTCTCCTGACTGAAAACTGTTTCCTGTCAAAAGCAGGCCTGGAGTGGAGAGGCATGATGAGCTTCAGATAAAAAAATGTTTTTTATCTCCAAATATTATATAACGTTGGAATATCTTACAGTTTAGGAATACCTTGACACTGTGCCTTCCTGAGTTAATGATCCAGGATGGGCATTCCAATATGTAGTTAGATATATTTAGTAAAGTAGTACACACAGTAAAGGTTATCCATAGAAACTGCACATTGTGCTACCTTGACATTTTGCTAGAATATCTTGGGACATTAAAACTTTGTAAAGAAGTTAGATTAGCTTTTTGCATGGCTCTGTGTGATACATGGACAGAACATAAATGGAGAATATTATTATTGTGCCTCTGAGTGCGGGTGTTGTTGCTGTATAAATAAACCAGATGCCAGCTAAAACGTGTCCATCTGGAGACTAAGCACATTTTACTGATATGTTTTAACTGACCCGAGCAGGTTAAATCAGCCAACTAGAGAAAGGTATAAAATAAATATCCAGCTGTAAGTTTCTAGAGGGACCTTGGCAATATTTATGACTTTGTTTATTGTTCCTTTAAAAAGCCATGTGCCAATTTATTTTAGTTGCCTGTAAAACAGAACACATTTGTGCTCTGCTGTCCTGAGACTGCCCTACACCTGTAAAACTGAAACAATCTGCAAGCAACATAGTGGATTTTAACTTTCACACAATACAAAAAATGAAATTACAAATATATATATTACCATAAAAACAGATTTTTAAAGAAATATTTAGTTGTCATTGTTAATTTACCAACTAATTTGTAAAACTGGGATATATGATAACTTACCAGGTCCATCAATGGACTGTTCTAAAGACAATTGTAACATGTGGTGTAATGAAGATCCTGCCAGCCTACGGTGCTGCTGCATCACTCTCTGTACTGCCAGCTTTTTGTGACTATTAAAGTTACCAATGGGAATGCGTTAGCATTGTCCCTTCCACCTAACCTAAACTAGATTTTTTTACTGAAAATGGATGAATCATGAAGACCAAACGACTGTATTATTTTCCCTAGGTATTAATTGTTGATATTGGCCCAATGGATTCATCTGAAATATTCCCTCATAGCTACAGCTGTTTTCTTTATAAGAGCATGTTGTTTATGTCATGAAAATTTTATTGCATTAGTAAGTAGTATACAGCCTGTCCAGCCCCCTGGAGTATACAGCCTGTCCAGCCCCCTGTAGTATACAGCCTGCCCAGACCCCTGTAGTATACAGCCTGCCCAGCTGCCTGTAGTATACAGCCTGCCCAGCCCCCTGGTGTATACAGTCTGCTCAGCCCCCTGGTGTATACGGCCTACAAAAAAAAAAAAATAGTGTACTCACCTTCCCACACCCCCCTGGCAGGTCCTCTTCAATCAATCGATGCTCCGGTATCTTTTACGAATCCCCACGCCTTCCGCCGCTTGCTGACATCATACTGTGTGCCGATGCCGGCGAACATAGTAGAACGGCAGCGAGCGGCTGACGTCACGACCCCTGGGATGGATGGCGTGGGGACACAGAGAAGATACCGGAGCATCGATAGGTTATAGAGGATCTGTCGGGGAGGGGCGTCGGAAGGTGATTCACGGTTTGATTCTTTATTGGCCGAGAATAAGCTGAGTTAGGGTTTTTCAGTACTTTTTTTGTGCTGAAAAACTCAGCTTATATTTGAGTATATGCAGTAAGACTGTCAGTTGCTAGTTTAGATCCAAAAAGTCCAAAAAGTGCCAAAAAAGGCCTGAAAGTCTTGTGGTAAAATGTGGTGCAAGACATTTTAGGCAGTTTATATGGTGCAAAGCCACCAGAATTGTGGTGCAAGTGCGTTACTAAATAACCTTCATAGATGTAGTGGGAGTAGCTGAGGCATTTCTAAGTGCATCATATAATTGGGGTATTAGTCTTACAGGTTTTACACTCTTTTGGAAAGACGGGGCAAATAGGAGAGGAGGTGATGTATGTCTATGTGTCAGAAGAGACCTGAAAGCAAATTCAAATGAGACCTTAGTCAATAAAACTTTGTGGGTTAAGATTCAAAGCCATGAGAGCTTTGACAAAAATATTTTTGGCTTACTCTACAGAGCCGGAAATTCCACTGATGGGAGACTCTTCCCAAATATTTGGGAAATTATAGGCAAAAATTTGGGTGGAGGTTCTCCTTCATGTGTTGAGGGGAGACATTTTATCAACTTTTTGTGGGATAATTTTATGGAGCAGTTTGGTGAAGATACCGCAACAAGTGATGTTTTGCTGGATCTTGTGATTTCTAATAATGCAGAAATTTTCATGAAATTTTCGGGAATAGTCATCATAAGAATTATTTTTCTCCAAAACTGGAAAAGGCTGGAAAAGCAAAAACAGCTCTACTTCCATTGTGGAGAAAATATTAAAAAGGGTTTCTAAAAGACTACATACAGGAGTATGTGACATCACATAGTACAATAAGTGACAGCCAGCATGGGTTTAATAAGGATAAGGCTGAAGGATCATATCTAAAGAATCGTGAGCAACTATTCCTACCAGTTACCAGTTAGATGTGGTATACCCCATGGTTCTGTGCTGGTCCCAAATTTATTTAACTATTTACAGCCAGCCCAGCCTGCCCCAGTAGTATACAGCCTGCCCAGCCTGCCCCCTTAAGTATACAGCCTGCCCAGCCTGCCCCCTTAAGTATACAGCCAGCCCAGCCTGCCCCCTTAAGTATACAGCCTGCCCAGCCTGGGGGCATCCTTTACGCCTAGAGGAGAGGCGGTTCTACCATCACCATAGACAATGGTTCTTTACCGTTAGTGAGACTATGGAACTCTCTAACACAGGAGGTTGTTAGGTTGTTATGGCAGACTCTATGTACATGTTCAAGAGCGGCCTGGATTACTTTCTGGATGCAAAATTAATTAATTCTTATAGCTTGGACTTAATGGACTTTCGTCTTTTTCCAGCTTTATATACTATGATACTATGAAAAATTGATCCTGGAGACTACAGACCTTTGAGTTTAACTTTGGTCATGGGGGAAAATATTTGAGGGGTTTGGTAGAGATGCTATCCTGGAGTCTCTCACTGTACATAACCTTATTACCTAGCATCAACATTTGTTTATGAGGGATCAGTCCTGCCAGACTCATCTGATTTTCTAGTTTATATGTTGAGTAAAGTTCAAGACCTGGGGGAGACTATGGATGTTGTACAAGGAGTTTGATAAGTGCAGAATAAAAAGGTTGGTACATAAAATTAGCCTGTTGGGACTAGGGTCAAATCTGTATATTTGAGTTAGCAATTAGCTTAGTGATAGAAAACTTATTAATGATATTTTTATTAATGACCTCATTATGATATACACAGTACAGTTTCAATATTTGCAGATGATACTAAGCTCTGTAAAGTAATTAATACTAAGTCTGATAGTATAACATTACAGAGGGATTTGTAGAAGCTGGAGGAATGGGCAGAGAAATGGCTGATGAGGTTTAATGTAGATGTATAATGTATGGTTATGGACTTGGGCCGGGGAAACAAAAAGTATAAATATGTTCTAAACAGTATATTATCTGGTAAAACAAGTCAGACCACACATGGGATATTGTGAAAAGTTTTCGGCACCAGTGTATACAATGGACATAGTAGAGCTGGAATGGATGCAGAGGAGAGCAACCGAGCTTATTAGGGAAATAGAGGACTAGAATACATTGATAGATTACTAAATTTGGGGTTATTCTGCTTATAAAAAAGATGGCCGAGGAGAGACCTCATTACAATGTACAAATACCTGAATGAGAAGAAGAATCTCTCTAAAGATTTTTTTATAGCTAGGCCTGTGACCAGGGGGCATCCTCTACGCCTAGAGGAGAGGTGGTTCTACCATCACCATAGCCAGGGATTCTTTACTGTAGGAGCAGTGAGACAGTGAGACCTATGGGACTCTCTGCCATAGGGGATTGTTATTGTGGATTCTTTGTACATGTTCATGAGAAGACTGAATTACTTTCTTGAGAGCAAAAATATCACTGGTTATGCATAATAAACATTTGTTTAATTTTTAATAGACCTGCTGGTTTTAATAGACCTGGTTTTTCCAACCAGGAGGCAGCTTGGCATTTCATTATTGAGGCGACGCTGCTGGGCATTTCATTAGTGTGCGGAGGCCACTGGATATTTAATTCGTGAGAGCAGTCTTCTGGGCATTTTATTATTGGGGGAGGTTTTTGGGCATTTTATTAGTTGGAAAAGGCTGCTGAAGATTTTATTAGTGAGAGGAGACAGTGGGGCATTTTATCAGTAAGGGGAGGCTGTTGGGCATTTCACTAGTGTTGGGAGGCTGTGAATTTCCCATCCTGGGCTCATAATCAAGTCAATAACTTTTCCCATTTTTTTGTGTTAACATGGGTTTGTTTAAGAATAATACAGCACATAGAACTCCTATTATATAAAGTGGTAAAGTCTAATAAAAAATATGCACGTTAAGGTTATTTATCATTGATTTGTAAAGTGCTGCAGAATTTGTTGGTGCTATATAAATAAAGATTATTACTATTATTTTTAGGCAGGCTCCATTTGATAGTTTAAAAAATTGCTAACATCATAAATTGGGCTTTGCACAATGTTGGACTAGCAGTGGTTCTATGTTTAAAACACTATTTCTGAGTGGCACGAAAATGTCCTTGCAATGTTTTTTTTGCAATTTTTTTAAAACCAAAAATGCAAGGAAATCCCCAGTAAGTGTACCTTTTATTTTTTGTTATTTTGTGTAGACATGTGGTGTGATGTGTTGAACCTGAAAATCTGCTTACTGGTTTCACCTGTTCAATGCCCATAAATCTGTCCTTCCATTATTGTTAGCAAATGGGGCATGACTGCCATGTTTAACTTTTTAATTTTTTCATTTACAGAGCTGTATGTAGGCTTGTTTTCTGCGTAACAAATTTCACTTCACAGTGACAGTATTATGTAATATTACATGCTCTGTACATGGGAAATAGGAATAGTGCAGTGAAATTGGTGAAAAAAATCATGTGCGGCATGTTCTTGTGGGCTTGGTTTTTACGGCTTTTACTGTGCACTCCAAATGATATGTCTCCTTTATTCTTTAGATCGGTGCAAGTAAGGGGATATCACATTTGCATATTTATTTTATTTTAATACATTTAAAAAAATTGAAACCTTCTGTATGGAAAAAAAATAATTGCTCTACAGACAATTTTCACAACAAACAAGCTGTTATTACTTAGTGCTTACACAGCAGAGAAAAAAAACGCAGGTCCATCAAGTCCAAACTACAGTATAAGATTAAATAAATGTTTTTCTGTCCCATATCACATGATATTTTTGCTCTCAAGAAAGGCATCCAGGCCTATCTTTAACTTGTACAAAGCATTTGCCATGAAAACATTTTATGACAAAGAGTTTCACAGTTTCCCTGTTATTACTGTAAATAATCTCGGTCTATGGTGATGGTAGAACTACATTTGCTCTAGGCATAGAAGATGCCCCTTGCCCTCGCCTTGTTCTTTATTTGGCTTATTAGAAGCTTGTCTTTTATTTGCCTTTTTGGCAGCTGCCTTGCTCTGGACTCTAAAATTAAAGAAAATCTACCATCAAAATCAAGCATGATAAATCAGGGACACTTACTCATAGAACCAAGCTGACTGAACAAGTGCTGAAGAAGCAGGGGGAGGGCGAGACTGGCCAATCATGCTTATCAGCATAATTTAAAAAGTTGATTTTAGAAGGAAGTTGGCTATGTAGAAATATAAGATGATCTATAAGTAAGTGTCCCTGGTTTATCAGACTTGATTTGGATTTAAGTTTACCATCCAACAACACCCCCATATCTTCTACTGCTGCAGTTTTGCCAAGTTATTGACTGTTTACAACTTAAGTACTGTTTGATTTCATGGCTCAAGTGCACAACTTTACATTAATGCCAGAACAGAAAAACCCCATAACTCTGAAAAATAAAAAGAGAATCACAATATGGGCACTGTTCTTTTTTTATTGAAAGAGAGAATCAGATATAACAATGAGGTAAAACCCATTATGAATCTGGAGTTATGATTGTATCATAGAGGAGTAATTTGTCAAAATTTTGATAGATTAAATGATTTGCTAGCATTTTTTAAAAACATTTTTACCTTGAAGTTGTCTTCCTTTATACATATCTTTTACTTTGGCTGGGTGGGCTCTTGCACCATTATCACACTTTGGCTGTTCATACCTGGAAAAGCAAAACCTTTTTTTCAGATTTTCCACAAGAAATGCTTTACCATAGAGCCCTATTAACCATTCACAATGCTTCCTTCACAACTCTATCTTATATGTTCCATGCCTATTCTCAACATGTCATGTCTACATTTGGAATGTCTACCCAATGTATGTATCTGATCACATGTCAGTATCATGGCATGAGCACTGCATACCTTCATTTACTTCAACTCTCCCCAAGATCACATGTCAGTATAATGACTTGAGCACAGCATACCTCCATGGACCTCAATTCTCCATCCATGCCTCCATGGATGCTGTTTACATTTCATGTGATAAAATACATACATTTGCATGTTGCATCTTAGATGATGTCATCATGGTCACATGAAATAAAGTGGCCAATGATGTAAAAGAACTCTCTCTCTATATTTCACATAGCTGCATGTTTTAGCAGTGAGACCTGTCAACCAGGAATAAGGAGGCAGGGCTTCAATGGACTCATGTAATGTCATTGGACACTCAAAGTGATTTTAAGAGCCCGATGACATCATTCAGGAAGCATGCATAAATTATTTATGCTCGTCTCCTGCATGATGTCACTGAAATCCAGAATGGAAGAGGAGCTAAATATGGTTGCTGGAGGCATGCATAATTATTAACCCATAGTACTATGTGTTTCCCTGTGTTTCACTGTGATTTTTTAAAAAGTCACAGGAACACCCAAATGTCAAGGTTTAAACATCTACCACCAGGATAAAAGATTGTATGCAAATTAGCCCAAGGGGCTCCAAGCTCCATTAACACCTAGTGAGCCTGGAGCCCCTCAGGCTCTTTTGCATACAGTTCATCTTCATGGTGGTAGATGCCCTTTAAGAAGATGTATTATGGGATCATGGAGAAGACGCCGACAGGTAAATTTAGGTAGTTTAATGCACTGGTAGTTTTCCTTTACGTCTGAGACAGTTCTGAGAGAGTTAAAATACCATTCAACTTGTAGAAAATTATACTGTAACAATAGTATATACAATATTATACTGTGGTGGCAGAGCCAAGCTGTGGAGTGATGGCCGCATAAGCTACTAGCTCCTCCGGAGTAACTCCTATACCTCCAGCTACAACAGCCTATATAACAGAACAACGGTGAAATATGGGAAGCAAGATCCCCCTGAGTGCTAAATAGCATCAGGATTTAGGCAAATTTTTAAAGAAAAAGCTCTGCACGCCAGCAAGATGGTCCAACACCACAGAGCCCGAGGAAACAGAAGGAGACTCAGAGCTGGAGAGCATGGATGAGACAGCGGAGATAGGAGGAAGAAACGCCGTAGCCCCGGTCTATAGAGACGTTATCAAGCGTATACTGTACCAAGCACTTACCCCTATTGCAAAAGAGCTCTGACATTCAGGCAGATATCCGCCATATTGGGCACCACGTGGAAGAGCTGGAACTGGCCCAAGAAGTTATCCAAGACTTTAGTGTCGCAGTGAATTCCTCCATGAATCCCCATAGAACGTATATCAATACAGCTCTACTCTGGGCAGAGGATCAGCAAAATCACAGTTGCCGCAAGAACATCAGACTGTGAGGTTTGCCAGAGGACATAGCCCATGAGGCACTTCCTAAGGTAGCCTCAGAAACTTTTACCAACATACTTGTGCAAGATAAAACAAACGCAGTACATATTGAGAGAATCCACAGAGCGCTGAGACATAGGCCAAAACCTAATGAACCGCCGAGGGATGTTGTATGCGGTCTTTTGTGGTATACTGATACAGCAAGCATTCTTAAAGCGGCAAGAGAACACTCAGACCTCCGCTATGGAGATCAACCTACAGCAGTTTTAAAGGACATTGCACTTTCTGCCCTAACAAAAAGGAGAATCTTAAAACCGCTCTTAGACGCCCTGAGGGAAAAACATCTCCCTTTCAGATGGCTCTACCCATTTGGCATCGCTATCACAGCAGGAAAGAAGCAAGTCATTATAAAGAAAAAAGCTTGCAACAGCCTGGGACTGCATAGGCATCCCCACAGTTGTTGTACCATCCTGGATGCCAATCCCAGAAGAAATTGAGGTGCCAGAGCTTGCCATTTGGAAGCCATGGGACAAAGTGAGACACACCCCTAAACCCACAAAGAAGAAGACCAAAGACTGAGACAGAATGTCTGCAGAAAGTTTATACTGGACACTGAAAACAGTCAACATCTGAACAGGGGCTCTTTAGTTAGATAATTGATTGTTATATCTATGAGTAGCAACTTAAGAGGTTGGGGAGTACTCTCTGATTGTTGTGACTCTAAGACACCACTAGGAGTACTGATCTTCCCCCTCAACTGATCAGTTGGGAGAGTCTCACTTCTGGCAATAGGGTTCTAGTACACTCTACCTGAGAGGGAACCTTGTTTTCGGAGCCAGAGATTTTGACAGCGTTTGAATCTTTTAAAGAGAGTTTTTGTGTATAGTGGGAGGAGACATCAATGTGTGTCTAGAACCTTTGATAGACACTACTAGCACACACCACCTGACCTATAAGGCTTTTGCATCAATGAAAGAATCCCTTGACAAACCACACTTGATTGATACCTGGAGACTTTTAAACTCGGCAGTAAGGGACTACTATGGAACACTTTGAACTTATTGCATTGGAGGGAATGTCGACTCCTTTTCTATGGGAGGCACACAAAATCATGGTAAGAGGGGAATTTATCTCCTTGGCAGCTTATCTGCAGAAAGACGTACGCGTCTACTAAACTCAATGTTAGGACAGTTAGCTAAACCAGAACATAAACACAAAAAATATAAAACCCAAAAGACATTGCAGGAACTCTCCAACCTCAGGAATAAAGTCAAAAATTTGCTTAACATCAGATCAGCCAAACTATCCCTGATATCTAAAAGCAAATTTTATGCACATGGAGATAGAGGGAACAGATTAATGTCAGCAATAGTGAAGAGGCAGAAGGAAAAATTCATTAGCTCAATAACAACCCCTGGATGAAAACTCACGTGTGACACCAATAAGATAGTGGAAACATTCAGAAAATTAAATTCAGATCTTTAAAATCAACCCACGCAGGCCTCCCACACTACCCAACACATCAGCGCGTTCTTTTACTCACTGGCCCTCCCCAAACTGTCAACGGAAGACAAAGCTACACTAACTAAACCATTTTCAAGAGAAGAGATTTAATTGGTATTCTCCTCTATTCCATCAGGCAAGTTCCCAGGACCAGACGCCTTGCCAATCATCTATAATAAGAAATGCAAAACATTCTTTCCTCCATATTTCACTGAAGTTTGTAATCAACTCATCCAGGGAGAAACAATACCAAAACAAGCTTCAGAAGCTCATATCTCTATAATACCAAAAGAGCGGAAGAACCTATCTCTTTGTATTAGCTTTCTTGGCTCTTTCTCATGGTCCTCCCATTCAATAAAATACCTGGGTATCCACCTCAATAAAGACCCAAAGGAATTACTTAAAACTATTAAAAAACATTGACCAACAATTAAGATCCCTCTCCATCCCACTAGTGTCCTGGTTTGGGAGAAAAACCTCTTGAAAACATATATTTTACCAAAAATTATGTATCTTCTTAGAACACTTCCCATAGCCCTACTGAGAACTTACTTTAGCTCGACTAGAGAAGAGTCTTCTCCACATTCCTATGGTCCGGGAAAAGATCCAGACTCAAATTCCAATTGTAGATTGCCAACAGAAATAGAGGCGGATTAGGGCTCTCAGACCTAACTACATGCTATTGGGCTAACCAAATGCTAAGATGGATGCTGTATAGATAAAGTTCTTTAGAATGGCAGTAGTGTTTTGAAAGTCACAATATTTCACCTAGGGTGTCACAATATATATTTTTATCTGTTGCAGTCTGTGAGGGCTGAGCTTAGTCAGGATGGGGAAGGGATTGGACAGCTGCTCCTGTCATAAAACACCTCCTCCAATCAGATCAATGTGAGGTCACAGGTCATGCTATGTGCCAGCCTCTTTCTCTCAGTGTTTCCTCTGAGGCTGTCTGAAGGAGCTGTGCAGTGTCCATCTTAACTCCATAACATACTTTTTTGGTACGTGAAGCAATTTCCTATTCTTTTTAACCCCCCTTGTCCATAAAAATATATCATACATATATACACCATTGAGCCAGCAGAAAGATCCGTGGTTGTTGCTGTCACAGATTTGCCACAGGAAAATTTGTAATAAAAAGTGATCAAAAGGTCATACAGTTCCTAAAAACGACGTTTCATGACACAAAGAATGACACCTAACACAGCTCCATACACCTAAACCATACTGAGAAGAACCTTCACCCATGAAATCCTTGTACATCTGTTCCTGCTCTCAATACACATGCACAGAAGAGACATTTCAGGATCTTTTAAGGTCCTCCAAAGGTCCTGAAACTGTCGATTTGAAAGCAGCAGAAGGGACACATACTCCTTTCCCTAAGAAGCTGATGCTAGTACCATATGTAGGAAGTGATTGCAGACTTGTAGGTGCTATAATATTCATACAGCCCAAGGCCTATGGCAGCCTGCTGTGCCTCTGAGTAGAGGTGTCATTTGGAGTACACATTGAAAGACGTAAAAACAGAGCCTACAAGAAAAAGGCGCAAATGGGCTTTTTCATCAATGAGTATGCTTCCATAGATCAGCCTGTGTTAGTGCTCATAATATTCACACTGTCTAGTTTGCACATTGTGTTACTGTATGTTTTGTGTTCCCATACATCTGCAGTAATGCAGTGCATATACAACACAGCGGGTACAGTATACCGTATATTGAGCCCTATGACAGGCTACTTTATGCAAACATAGTCATCACAGTCTGGAATTTGACCATACCAATGGCATTCTTGTTTAAAGTCTGTCTTTTCTACAGTTAGAAATGGATCCCAGTACTTCAAAACATGGACCAAGGTAAAAAAACGCAGGTCATACGAAGCTGGTTTTAAACTTAAGGTTGTATCCAGAGCAGAAGTAAGCAATAACAGTATTGCAAGCAGGGAATTTTGTTTGACGAAAAACAAGTGAGGGAGTGGCTGAAAATGAAAGGTGAATTAGAAAAGCTTCCAAAGGCAAAAAAAGCTTGACGTGGTTTAGCACATCCATATGGAGCTCTAGAGACTAAATTGAATAGATGGGTTATGGAGTGTCGTCAAAATGCGTAACACGCATGGGAATTCGCTTGCGTGCCCTACAATTGGCTAAAGATGACACATTAAAAGCACCAGGCATTGAAAATTTTGTTGTATCACCAGGATGGTATACCCGCTTCATGAATAGGTTGGGCCTATGTTTGCGACAAAGAACAAAGATATCACAGAAGTTGCCAAAAGATCTTGATGAAAAAGTGATGTCATTCCATTCATTCATCTTAAAACGCAAAGGGAAGAAAAAGTTCAAAGTTCCTGCTCACCTTCTGGCATGGCTGACCCCCAGCGCGAGATACATCCAGTAAAGCCCCACGGACCACAGGCACGAAATCCACAATAGAAGAAATGATGTCCGCGCTTCAGGGGATATGCAGGTAAAACAAAATTCCTTTATTTTGCATCCATATAAAATCCAAAAATGGCAAAAATACAATTGTGTGATGGTCCAGGTATGATGACCTAGGCGTTTTGCCCTCTCTCAGAGCTTAATCATGGTCTCTGTTGTGCAACAGACAACATATCGATTTTAAAGACCACCCTCCGGTGATGGTGTGTGACGTCAGAGCCACGTGACCAGATTCACGTGACTGGACTACGACACACCCACCCCGATACAGCGTGGTATCCTAATACATTAAGAACTTTAATTGGAAGTAAAAACAACCATAATAAAAGGTAAAGGGAATAGTTCTAAACTACTGGTTTATGCAATGAGAAACATGTAAATAGGAAACCAATAATCCTTGATATGCGGAGTTTAAACATGCTATAATCTTGTTTACAAAGTTATAGGAATGACTCTAGTTAACAATAGGTGTATATAACTAACGTTTGCGGTATCCTCCGCTCAAATCCTACATGACCTATAAGGTATCAAATATAGGAATGAGATAAAAGTATTGCAACTCTTCATAGCAATAACAAACGGACAATCACATACATGCAACTAATGATAACATAATATCAAATCCTGCCTCACGTTCATTCCCATGGGTTGGGTTGTTTTTAATACAAACATCCAATATGTTTCTCTGTTCATGAGCTTTCTCCTATGATCTCCCCCTCTTTCCGGTCTCTTGACTTTTTCAATACCCTGCCACCTAAAACTGCTACTGTTGCCATTGTGGGTGTCTCGAAAATGCCTAGAGGTTGCTGACATATTTGTTAGGTTGGTATTCTTAATATCTGACAGGTGTTTTCTAATGCATACTTTCAAAGAATTCGTGGTATAACCCACATACTGTATGTTGCACATGATGCAGAATATTAAGTAAACTACAAAAGTAGTATTGCAATTTAGGTATGTGGTGATTTTATATTTATTATTAGTGACACTTGAAGAGAAACTGTCAGTGTTCAAAAGATGTTCGCAGGCTATGCATCTAAGGTGACCACATTTGTGGTTACCAGGACGATACAGCCAAGTGTACTTTCTGTCTTTATCCTCTGTAGTGCAGCTTTTAAACATGCTAGGGGACACCATGGAACCTACAGTAGGGGCTTTTTTGGAGATGAATCTAACACCTTCTGACAAACAATCTTTAAGTTCTTTGCTTTGCTCTAGGATGGGCAGGTACTTAGTTATGACCTTTTTTACCAAATGAAATTGGTTACTATAAGTAGTTATGAAGGTAATAGGTTTGGAGTTTCATTTGTACTTGTTACTGTTGTGTGTTCTATTTAATAGGAGAGTGTTCCTATCCACTTTATCTATCCTCTTGCGTGCTGAGGCTAAAACCTCTGGTTTATAATTCCTTGCCCTGAACCTCTTCTCCCATTCTATCAACTGAGTATCAAAAACCTGGTTAGAGGAACTATTGCGGTGAAGTCGAATTAATTCGCCATAGGGTATATTGTCCACTACATGCCTAAGGTGGCAAGAAGTGGACAGTAAAACACTATTTCGTGCTATGGGCTTGCGGAATGGAGACACCATTATATCATTATTGTGGCCTCGTATTGTCACATCCAAATAGTCAATACAGTTACCACCAAAATGGTGGGTAAATTTCAAGTTCATGTCATTGTTGTTAATATAATCTACAAAACTGTCAAACTCTATATGAGTATCTTGCCATACCCAGAGCAAGTCGTCTATAAAATGGCAGAACCATTGTATGGACGATCTAAAAGGGTTTAACTCAGAAAAAATATATTTAATATCCCATTGTATCATAAAAATATTTGCAAGGGAGGGGGAAAATTTAGCTCCCATAGGAGCCCCCTCCACTTGCAAATAAAACTGAGAATCAAACATAAAAAAGTTGTTTTGGAGCAGAAAGTGAGTTGTCATAATAATAAACTCCTTCAGTTGTGGAGAATACACACTAAATTCATTCAAATGTTTGGAAAGATACAATATTGCTAGTTCATGAGGAATCGAGGAATAAAGAGCTACAACATCGCATGATGTCCAACTTAAACCCTCACTCCATTCCATTTTATCAACTATTTGAAGTAGATGTTTCGTGTCTCTAAGAAATGTCGGTGTGATCATGGTCAATGGTTGTAAAAAATTATCAAGCCCTTTACCTTTTATTATGGTTGTTTTTACTTCCAATTAAAGTTCTTAATGTATTAGGATACCACGCTGTATCGGGGTGGGTGTGTCGTAGTCCAGTCACGTGAATCAGGTCACGTGGCTGTGACGTCACACGCCATCACCGGAGCGTGGTCTTTAAAATCGACATGTTGTCTGTTGCACAACAGAGACCATGATTAAGCTCTGAGAGAGGGTGAAACGTGTAGGTCATCATACCTGGGCCATCACACAATTGTATTTTTGCCATTTTTGGATTTTATATGGATGCAAAATAAAGGAATTTTGCTTTACCTGCATATCCCCTAAAGCGCGGACATCATTTCTTCTATTGTGGATTCATCTTAAAACATATTGGAAATATGGATGAAACACCTATGACCTTTGATCTTCCAAGCATAAGAACTATGGCAAGTTTAGGAGAAAAAACTATTTGTCATGTTTGGCTAATGGAACAAAGCTGCGGCCTGTCATTATTTTTAAAAGAAAGACCTTGCCTAAAAAGGTCAAATCCCACCACAAATTACAGTACGTGCACATGTTAAAGGTTGGATGGATGAAGACGTCACAAAAAAATGGCTTGAAGAAATCTGGAATGCACGACCAGGAGCAGCCTTAAAGAAAAAAACATCATTGCTAGTTTGGGATATGTTCAGAGCCCACATGTGTGATGACATAAAAAAACTGGCAAAGTCTTCTCAAGTTACTTTGGCCGTCATTCCAGGTGGGCTTACATCTGTATTGCAGCCCTTAGATGTGTCTTTAAACAAACCATTCAAAGACAGTGTGAGAAGATGTGGCATGAATGGATGTCATCTGGACAAGCCCAACTGACAAAAGTTGGAAATCTGGTGAAGCCTGACATAGAACTAATAGCCAAGTGGGTTCGTGATGCATGGGAAGATATTCCTGAGGACATGGTGCAACGTGCCTTCAAGAAATGTGGCATTAGTAATGCTATGGATGGCAGCGAAGACAGCGCATTGTATGAGAATGACAGCAGTGATGGTGATGACTGTGAACTCAGTGATGATGACAATGTCTATTCAGATGTCCTCACACCAGCTAATGCTGAAGCTCTGTTTGCAGATACAGATGATGAAGAGGAATCCAGTTTTGAAGGATTTTAACCTTTGTATTTTAGCTTGGTTGCTGAGTTATTGTTGATAATTGTTTTTGTTGATCTGCTTTTCCACTTGCAGAGCTAGTTTACTGTTTTTCTTTGAAATAAATATTCAACAACACTTATCCAACTGATGTCTGTAATTTTATTGGTCTCTATTTTAATTTTTTAAATTTACGAGTCAATAAGTTTTTCCAGGTTTTTTTTGGTAAAAGTGGGTACCTCGGCTTATACTTGGGTCGGCTTATACTTGAGTATATACAGTATATAATTTGTACAGATAACAGCACATATTTAAAATCACGATTTACCACATTATCACTAAGTGTTCCATTGTATGCTGTCAATTTAACCACAAATTAACTGTGGGTTCACACTATAGTCTAAAAGTGTATATGACTCCTTATTTTTCACACAGCAAAACAAACATCTGCATCCTTGGTCGAAAATATACATCAAAATAAATGGCTATGTTCCTGTGATATATCTCAACTTCAACATAAACACTGTGTAATGGCTTGAAGAAGCGCCCATCAGTGTGAAATGGCTTGTTGCCTCGGCTGCACCCCCTGCTCAGTGCGTCCATGAGAATAAAGACATATCCACGTGATTTGGTGAGTGCTGCAACATTAAAGGGAACCTGTCAACCGGGACATCATTTTCACTAAAGATAACAGAAGGTTACAGAAGCCTGCATTGCACACTACCTGCATTGCACATTCTCTGCCTTCTATAAGCATTTGCACTACAATATAATTGCCCTGGAGCTTTTTTTTAACATTTAATTTAATTTATCTTTATTTATCAACATATACGCAATAAACAGGACATGTGGATACATAGCCTTAACATTTTCTCAAACACTTTAACCAACTTTACTTATTATTATAAATATCAAAGAAACAACCACCCATCACTTAACCAGCCCCCCAAGCAACTGGTGATTATCTACACTTCATATAAAATTCATAGGTTCTTATCATCGATTCTGGGCCTATCAAACCACATCTTACATAGTCTAACTCTACCCCCCTCCCCCTTCATCTCATAACAATTACCCATGACCATATTATCCATCATGTTCTTCCATGTCTGTACCTTGGGTGCATCCCACTTCTCCAGTTATACAAAATTACCTTCCTTGCCATTAAGAGACCTTACACAGAGTAGAATGACATTCAAGCCGTACCCCTTACACCAATTTTTGACAATTCTTGAAGTCATTTGGTATAGTGCAACCGAATGCCTGTGGCAGACACTCAATTATACCTTCCCAATATCAAACCAGTTTTGGGCATCTCCAAAACATATGGATCATGTCTGCATCCACCAAATAGCATCTGGGACATTTCTCCTCTTTCTTGATTTTTTTTAAACCTGTTCAGTACTTTAGGGGTATAAAACACTCTGGGGCTCATTTACTAAGGGTCCGAATCGCATGATTTTCACCGAATTCTGCTGGGATTTTGTCGCACGCGATCGGATTTCGGCGCAATTGGCGGCGGGTTGCATGCAAAGGAAATCGGGCCGTGGCCGTCGGAAAACCTGACGGATTTGGAAAATCCACGGTATTTTTTTAAAAAAAGTGTCGCTTGACACGCACTTACCTGCACCAAGAAATAGAAGGTGAACTCCAGTTAACTTCAGTGGATCTCGGTGCAGCAGCGAAACCTAGTGGATATATCGGTGCACGGACCTTAGTGAATCCCGGCCAGACCCGAATCAGCGTCGGAGAACCCACTGCTGGATTGCGCCTGGACCGGGTAAGTAAATGTGCCCCTCTATGTAGCAAGAAAATTTGAGATACTAACTAACAGAAATTACTTGTGCATTTTATCATCTTTAGCACGTCTACCCATTCTTCCATCGATAGGTCTGCTACTTCCCTCTTCCATTTTCATAACAATATATTGTTGGGGGATCTCTTAAAGCCCTATATAATTTTACCATTAATCCCTAGCTGGATCTAAGAATTTTTAGGAGGGGATGTTGCTCTTCAATATATTCACCACTAGCTAAAATTGGGCCATACGCATGTCATAATTGGGCATACGATAGCCTATCATGATTGCTTAAGCAGAAATCGGATGATAATTCCTCCAATGGCTTCAATCCATTATCCCCTATTACTTGATATACATAGAAGATACCTTTCAAATGAAAAAATGTATATCCCTCTAAAGGTGCCAATGTCCGATTCCGGTCTACCCATAAAGGTGTTTCATGCAAAAAATGTCTCCACCCTAGTTCTATTTTAACCTTATCCCATACCCATTGCATTAATTTAAATAGAGTAAAGTGTACTTTAAATTCCTTCCTTACCTTTACCCTTGACTCCAACAAACTCCAAATCCCCAATTTTTTTAGGTGCTTATATCTCTTCCCTAGTGTAAAGTAAGTATTCTCTATATTACAATCCCTTATATTTTGTGATAGCATTGCCAAAAAATACTTCCCAAAATCTGGAAGGCCTAAGCTTCCTTATTCCACTGGTGCATTTAACTTTTTTAAACGTATTTGTTCCCTTTTCCCACCCCATATTAATTCTGTTATTATAGTATCCAATACCTAAAACAATAATTTAAAACAACTTTTAGGTATTATCAAAGGGCAGTTCTTCCAAATGCCCACTTTAATAATAGGGGATCAATATTAAATCCATTATGGTCTTGCAGATCTTTGCTAATAAAAACACCCAGATATTTCATCAATGACACCCTTTGAAGCTGACCAAGGCACTGTACCTCCTCTGGTAGTTTGTCCAGTGGGAGAAAGGAGGATTTACTCCAGTTGATTTTAATAACCGACAAGCTACTGTGGTGCTCTTTCATATCTATTATCACTTGAATCATATTGCCCGAATTATCTAGATAGATCAACATATTGTCCACATAGAGTTGCAGTCTATCCACAACCCCCCTATTAAAGCCCCTCACTAATGTACTCTCTCTCAGACAGCAGGCCAAGGGCTCCAGTGCAATTAGGAATAATAGAGGGGACAGTGGGCACCCTTGCCTTGTCCCCCTAAAGAGCTGCATTGCCATTGAGGCCTTTCCATTTATACTAACCCTAGCAGTTGCCCCTTTGTACAATAATTTCACTTAACTAATAAAGAGGGGCCCAAATCCCGATTTTTTCAAGTGCTGCCCAGACGTAGTGCCACTCGACCCGATCAAAAGCCTTGACAGCCCTCCGCCATACATGGGGATGGGACATTCCACCACATACTCAGGATACTATTACGGACCGATTTCCCCGTCATGAACCCAGACTGATCCCTGTGTATCTGTGGCTATTACCTTCTTTAGCCTTTTTGCAAGGACCTTAGCTAACAATTTGTAGTCTGAGTTCAGCAGGGAAATTGGTCTACATGCCTCCACATCCTGAGGATCTTTCCCTTCCTTTAGCAGCACGATTATATGTGCCTCCCTCATTGATGCTGGAAGTTCCCTCTACTAAATAAGAAGTTGTATACTTTGAGAAGCATAGGGAGGACTAAATCAGAAAAATGTATTAGAACCTCAGGTGGTATTCCATCCGCACCCACTGCTTTCCCCATTGGGAGATCCTGTAGGACATTCCTTATCTCCTCCAATGTGATTGGGTATTCTAATATTGAGGCCTCCTCTATAGATATTTTTGGTGTGTGAATCCTTTCTAACGTTTCTGCAATAATATCTTTACATACACCTAATTCCGACGTATATACCCTTTTAAAATAATCCACAAATTCACTTCTAAAATTTACTTGAGAAGTGACCAACCCACCATATCTGGCTCTTATAGCTCCAATTTCATTCTTAGATCTTTGGTTCTTAACAAGTGACGCTTGTTTTTTCATTGAGGTGAACTGTCGCATATATTTTTCTGGGCTTGCAATTTAGCAGATATCAATGCTCTTTCCATACACACTGACATCAAGCATCCTGGGCCTCTACCCATTGTTTATTATTTTTCACCATGGGGTTTGACATAAAGAGTTTCTCTAATTCAATCACTCTCTTTTCAGCCTATTGCAGTTGTGCATTTCCTGCTTTCCTATAGTGTGCCATACTTCCCTGGACCGCCCCCTTCCCCCCCTAAGATTGGCCTTAAATGCATCCCAGACAACTCTTACATCTTGTGCAACCCTACAGTTCTTAAAAAATATTTTAATATCTTCTTTAAACCTAATCTCATCTTTAAGCATGTCTAACAGAAAGGGTTTTATTTTATAAAATGTAATCCCTGGATCCGCTTATGCGTATGGTATGAAACATAATGGAATGTGGTCCGATAGGCCTCTTCCACCCATTAAAATTTTTTCGATCAAACAGCATCCCCTCTTATTTGCCAGGATCAGATCGATCCTAGAGAAAATATTCTAAGTTTTGGAGTAGCATGGGTAACCTGGTTTAGTAGGAAACCTCATTCTCCACAGATCACATAGCCCTATTTCACCAGCAATCTTCCAAATGCCGTTGTTCCTTTCGTCGCCTGTACAACAGCTTCCCTTGCTCTATCTAGGCCTCATCCACCACACAATTGAAATCCCCCATCCATATAACCGGGAGACCATCATACTTATCCACCTTTTTCCATATGTCCACCATAACATTCCCTGGAGAGGATGGGGGGGGGATTCATTCGTTCAATATACAATGTAAGGTGATTAACCTACCAAGCAGATCTGACTCTGCCGCAAGTTATTTATAAGTGGTACACCTATTGATCATTAAACTAACTCCTAGTGCATAAGCCAAATAGACTGAATGATAATAGTGACATAAACATGCCTTTTGAGCCTTATAGCAAGTATCACTTAACAAATGGTTTTCCTGCAGGCATACCAAATCTGGTTGGTACAAGAGACATAAGTCGAGCACGGCTTTATTTTTCATTTTGTTATTTAGGCCCTGTAAATTCCTGGACAAGATTTTAGTCATCCTACATTTATTGGAATCATACTCAATTCTTAACCCTTAGTGTATATGATCACCAGCCGCTTAGCCCCCCCCCCCCAACTGTCCAGGACAGTACCATCCTAGACTCATCTCAAAGCATTACCTCTGCTGAGAGGATACTCGAGCGGGCCCTGCCTCTAGATCTTCAAAACCTTCTCTCCCCACTCATTAGCCTCCTAAGGGCTCTCAAAAAATAACACTTTCTCCTCATAAATTACTTTTAACTTTGCAGGATATAATAAGGAATATATCACACCCTTTGGCCTTAACCTTTTTTTGATAGCTTGTCACCTGTTTTTGTATCTCCTTAGGGTAGTCTGGGAAAATCATGATGGGAGAACCATTATATTCTAGGTTACCTACATTACCTACAAAATCGGGCAATACATCCTCAAAAACTGTACACAATATTCAATGTGTGGTCTGAACAGGGATTGGTATAAGGGCAAAACCATGACATCTATTCCTCTCTTGATGCATCCCACAATTTTATTTGTCACCAATACCCTTAGGTCTTTTTCAGCAGCGGTTTTACCAGATAATACACTGTTTAGAACATATTTAGACTTTTTGTTTCCATTGCCCAAGTCCATTACCATAAATTACACATCTACATTACACCTCATCAGCCATTTCTCTTACAATTCCTACAGCTTCTACAAATCCCTCTGTAATGTTATACTATCAGCCTTCATATTAATTACTTAACAGATCTTAGTATCATTTGCTAATATTAAAACTGTTCTGTGTATACACTAATGAGGTCATTAATAAAAATATTAAAAAGAAGGAGCACCAATTCTGACCCCTGTGAAATTCCACTGGTAACTTTTACCCAAACTGAGGATGTGGCCTTATTCATATTATTATAGTATACACGTGTGCAAAAAGTCCATCAAGTACAACCTATAAGAATTAAACAAATTCTACGGTGTATAACCTCTAGGAGGTGAGCGAGCTATAAGAGGTGTATGAAGAGGGTTCATTGCAGTATATGGTAGGAACAATCAGACCATCTAGGGTTAAGGTACCCTAGAGGGTCTATGAAATAATAAAAAGTAATGTAAAATAAAGTTTAAATTTTATTTTTTAAATAATAAAATATAAAAAATTCGAACCATTCCCCTTTCCCTAGAACTGATATAAAATTAAATCAACTGTAAAAAATCACACATATGTTAGGTATCGCTGCATCCCAAAATGCATGATCTATCAAAATATAAAAATGGTTATTGCCATTTGGTAAACCACATAACGGAAAATAATAATAATTCTTTATTTATATAGCGCACACCGATTACGCAGCATGTCAAATTGGTCCCTGTCCCCATGGGGCTCACAATCTAAACAACCTAACAGTATGTTTTGGAGTGTGGGAGGAAACCGGAGTACCCGGAGGAAACCTACGCAACCACGGAGAGAACATACAAACTCTTTGCAGATGTTGACCTGGGTGGGATTCAAACCCAGGACCCCAGTGCTGCAAGGCAGAAGTGCTACCCACTCAGCCACCGTGCCGCCCAAACATCCTAAATGCGACTTTTACACCATTTCGCATAAAATAAAAAAGGAGCAATGAAAACGACAGCATCGTACACCAAAGTATGAAAAAGTTACAAGGGTCAGAAGATGGCAAAAAAAAATATAGATTTTCGAAGGTGCCATTAATGATAAACCTCTGCTTTCTATCACAGCCTTTGTGCTGTGAGCTCCAGCTCAGAGGATCTCTGGTAATGCCCCTCAGAGTCCTGCTGGCTAATAAGCATAATTTTAAATGTTGATTTTAGAAAATGGTTCTAAATTAGAAAATAGAAAATGGTTAACAAATATAAGAAGATTAACGCGCTCACCATGCCTGTATCCATGAATAAATATCTCTGGTTTATCATGTTTGATTTCTATGGTAGATTCAGTTTAAACAACAATAGTGTAATAGGCTTAACATACCTCATCATAATACACTCTTCTGCATATCATAGTAAAATAGTAATTTTAAACGTCAGGTTTCTAAATTTGTGTATTCCATTATAAAAAAAAATGAAGAGCAATGTACTGTGTAAAAAGTAACTTGAAGCAAAGAACACAATGGTACACAAGAAAAAATGGAGGCAAGATATCAGATTAGACAGGTATTCGGCAATTTGCCAGTAACTACATTAGCACTCAACTTAGAGATTCCTCTTTCATTATTTTCTTAAATACAGAGGTCATCCGTTAGGTATCAGAATACAAACCTTGCCCAACTGTAATAAAAGCAGCCTCTATTCCCATTATTGTGAAAGGTGCTTTTTCCCTTTTACAAAGTGCAACTGCAGCTAGTTTTTTGTCTCCAAAGTAATTTTTGTTTAATATTATTTAAGGTTTTATGAAAAAATAACAAATCTTTATGTCTTTGAAATTCAGATTTGATCTTAAATCATGCTTTTTGTAGGAAATAGTTTTGGGAATAATGTTATATAATCTTTTTATATCTATTTTCCCTGATCACAAATAAAACTGTCAGAAACTGTATGTAGTTTTTCCACTTCTGACCACCAAAAGGCAGTTCCTTCATATAAGAGTATCCGGAAGTCAATATTTCTTATACAAACCTACAGGCATCAAAAGCCTCACGGCAATTCAGTCAACCCTTGGCTATTGTAGCTTGTTTATCAGAGAAGAGATTTTACAAGACCTTACATATTTACTTACTAATGGGGTCCTGTGTACTAACACACAGAACGGGATTGTTCTCTGTCCCAATATGATAACAGAAGGAATTTGGATGGTATCTAACTGGCATCATTGTGATGATAGTAGTGATGGTGGCACTGAGAGAGTAAAATTAACAAATCGTGTATGCAACACAATGATAGAAAATGCTAATTTATACTATAATATATATAGCTTTCATTCCTGTTCCCTTAAAAAAATCTACATAGATTTAAAGCGTAACTGTAAAGTTATATTGATTTTACCAAATTATCACATGTGATTCCCCCTTAAAGCACACAAAACGATACCTACTTTGTGCTGCTCGCCATTTTTTTCTAAAGCTATAGTATTTTTTGTACTGAAAGTGTTTGACAAAAATCTTTCTCACCATAGGTGAGACCATAGGTGAGTTCTCTCTTAAAGTTATTTAGCATTAAATCCATTTAGTTTACCACAAGTAAATCCATTGAATAGTGCACATACAGGATGTATATAGTGACAGTCTGGCAGCTTCCATCATATGGAGGAGCAGGGAACATGTAATAAGTGGAAGAAATGATTAGTAAACCAGTTACATGAAGTACATAGTTTGTGCTGTGTGAGCACTATGGGTTAGTAGTTTATCTGCACAGAGCTGATACTGCAGATAATAAGGTGGGGGAAGGGCTGCAGCATAAGGTGCAGTGAGAGACAGAGAAAGTTCTGTAGAATCACAGACTGAGATGGATGGATTAGGAACAGGGAAGCTCTTGCACCTCACTATTCTGTGACATATGTTTCCACAGTATTGGAATAAATCCACCTCTGCTAAATACACAGAGAGAGCTCTGTCACATGATCTCCTCCCCTTTGAGCAGCGAGCAGCAGCCCCTCCCATGAAACCAACTGATTAACAAACTGTAAACAAACTACAGACACCAGAGCTTATCAGCACAGGGAGAGAAAACAGGTATTGCAGCACTGTTGTAATCTAAGGGCTATAGCAAAGAAACTACTGCATATCAGTAACAAAGGTAATAAGCAAAGCTGTTTTACATCCCAAGAGCTATTGATTTGTGGAAAAAAACCTTTACAGTTTAAATAGTATCAAAAACAACAACCAAATACAGAATTCTCATTTACTGACAGAGCTCAAGAGCAATTTGTAACTGGAATGCCCTATATAACCACAATTTGATATAAATAAAAATATTTCTGCAGCAATGTCCATTTTACATCAAACTATTCAGTGCTCCTAAAATACGGAGTAGAGATTTCAGTGCAATGCACATATCCCACAAATAAGTAGGAATACTTACTGACTGTATAAGCCTAGGGTGGGAAATCCATTGGTTACGGCTTCCCCCCAGTAATGAAATGACCTGTAGCCTCTCGGTATATTAAAAAATAAACATACATACTTATCTTCCGATGCTCTGTGCTGCTCCTTTTACTTTTCCTCTTCACTTGTAACAGAGCGGTCAGAAATCATACCCTGTGTTTAGCTTACCACCACCCACTATGATGTTTCGCCGCTGCTGATGTAATAGTGTGCGCCAGCGGGCAGAGCGTATGGACATGGTCTCTGCCCGCTATTCTACAAGTGAAGAGAAGAAGGAAGAGTAGGTGCGCGGAGCATAATGGAGTATCGGAAGGTGAGTATGTATGTTTATTTTTTTCATACACTTGTGTATAAGCTGAGTTGATTTATACATAAGTATATAAGGAAATTTAAACTGATTATTTACTCATTTCAATCACAAGAAAAGGAGGTATTAAAGGAGGTATAGAAGGAAAAGGAGGTATAGATGGTAATTATATAGGTAATTAAGATAATTATATGAAAAAGTGAAAAATCACATTTCTATGCCTTAGGGTGTTGGGATATACAGCTATCCTGTTCTTTTATGCACAATTATAATTTATGTGTTATTCAGATATATCAGTATAAGACTACTATGCATAATAAACTTATTAAAGCTGTGTATACCAACGCCATACTTTCAGTTCATAAAGTAGCTTTCACAGCTATTCTTAGTTTATTTTCGTATAAAAGAATAAGGACATTGCTGGACTTCAAGGATTATCATTCGGCCACTCATATGGCCAGAGTCCTTGATTGGTGTTGTAATGCAGACCTGAAACCTTGGGTGCGGCTGGAGCAGTCCTACACGACAATCCCACTACAGGTGATACCTTGGCTTTAGAAAGGAACGCAGCTCTAAAATCACACCCTACGATTGGCCCTACTTTCTCTCATTGCCAGTTAGAGATCATCAGGGAAAGACTACTACCCAAACACTCCCCACTGACACCAGTGTTGGGCCACCCTGATTTTAGCCCGGGTTGTGACGACCCCGTATTTAACCAATGGAGACGGGCGGGCAAGTTTAGGGCTAAGCACGTCAGCAGAGACTCAGCCTGGTTAACGACTCAGCAGCTCATGGAAATCACAGACCCATGCCCACTGGGGGCATGGAGGGCTCAGCAATTACGACACTATTTAATTTCTCTTCCTCCTTGCTCTCAATTTTCTAAAAATCAAACCTCATTTGAAAGCCTTTGTTCCAGCACTGGGACTGTAAGACATACGCTCTCCTCCTCCTATTCATGTCTTCTAGCCGTACCGGATGACCCTGGCCCTCAGTTTTTAAGGCAATGGGAAACAGACTTACATGTCACACTTACACCTGAGCAGAAGGAGCGCATCTTCGAGCTTTGCCATTTCACCTCAATCAGTTCGAAATACCAGGAAGCGGGGTATAAACTCATGGCTAGGTGGTATAGGGTACCTACTCGATTGCACACGATCTTCCCGCTGCTGCCCCCCACATGCTGGAGATGTGGAGAAGAGGAAGGATCCTTCCTCCATGTGTTCTGGTCTTGTCGGGTCCTTGCCCCATTTTGGCAAAGCTTGCAACACTACATCTCCTTGATCTGTGGAGGCTCTGTAGGACTGGACCCTCCTCTCCTACTTCTCCATCATTGTGATGTTTCAGCGCAAACATACAAGAAATCAATATTGCACTTCCTAATAATGGCTGCCCGTTCTTGCATTCCAGCACTATGGAAGCAAACCAATCCTCCAACACTGACCATGTGGGTTAACAAAGTAAATGATATCATGCGTATGGAAGACCTTACGTCTTCCTTGCACGGCAGCCATGCGAAATTTAGCAAAACCTGGCAACCATGGATCCTCTTTCAGCAATCGGCTGAGTACAGACAACTCTTATAAGGATCTGAGGTGATCCCCCTTTCCGGACTGCTTCGGTTGTCCTCCTGCCACCCGGCCTGGGCGCCTCCTTCTATCTTCTTGCTCGCCTACTTGACTACCCCTTTAGCCCTATCCCCTTCCCTTACTCCCCTTATCCTATTACTCTCTATTGCTCCCCTCCCTATGTTTCTTTGGGGAGTTCCTTATGGGCACTTAATTGAGTCTAAGGTCTTCCTAGTGGTTTTTGTTATTGTTTTCTAAAATTACATAAAAATGGTGAGAGTGTGGAGGGAGCTGGGGCGTATACACGAAGAAGTACACCAAGAGTTGCATACTGGTATATTTTGTCATTTATTACGGTTTATGTTTGACTGTATGTACTCAATGTTACAAGGACTGCGCTCCTGCTCTTTATTTGTACTCTTACTGCCAATAAAAACAAATTAAAAAAAAAAAAAGAATAAGGACAAAGTCATAAGCATTACCAAAGGGAATCCAGGTCTAGATTATTTGAAACAGATTTTTTTATCAAACAGATCTCAATGGAGGATGGATTGGTTGATCTTAATTAATACTGGAGTTAATAAGAGTGGACTATACTATTCTAGTATTCAAAAAGGCCTGATAGCTGGGCAAATATGAAAACAATTTCTGATTGGTTCATAAAAGGGTGCAATTCTAATAGAAATTTTTTTTAAAAAGTTATTATTATGAATTAGTACAGATTCGTATTATTTGTGTGAATATTTTACAGTCACTTGAGATTTTCTACTTAAGCTATCTGGTATATTGAATGTCTGTCAATTGTTCATACTAGAATGGGCCTATTTAATCCAGGAAAAATATAATATCAGAAACAGTGGAGAGCATTACATAGAGTAGAACCGTGATGAAATACAAATGAGGTCAGCTATTTTCTCACCTTGCACTGTTGAGAAAGTTAGTACCAACAACACAATGAAAGCTACTTAAAAAAAATATATACATTTTTTTTTAAAAGTATGTTTTAATACCTTTTATTTTGAACTCTAATTTAATTAATTATGGCATTAACAAGTTCTGCAAACTCTAAGGCCTTATGCACATCAGTGTCAGAAACTGCAGCCCTAGCAGATACTGCTCTCCCTAAAAGCCGGGGGAGCAGACCACCTAGTAGTAGGGGGGGTGGTAGTGCAGGTAAGTCAAGGCAGCTAGTGGTTGTAGAAGACTCTATAATCAGGAAGATGGATAAAATAATTTGTCGCCAAGACTGCCTCAACCAAATGGTTTGCTATCTCCCTGGTGCCAAGGTTCGGCATGTGGTGGAAAGGGTGGATAAATTACTGGGAGGGGCTGGGGATGACTCAGCCCCCTTCTTCAAAACTAATGAATAGTTTTAAAGAATTAGGTTCAAAGCTTAAGAGAAGGACCTCCAAGAACGGTGCCATACGCTACAAAGAGAAGACAGCAGGAGCTCAGGGAGTTAAATGCATGGCTCAGATCCTGGCGTAGAGCAGAGGGATTTGGGTTCCTAAAGCACTTGGCTGACTTTTCATTGGGGTACAAGCTGTTTTCCACAGATAACTTGCACCTAAATGGAAGGGGGGGCTGCTGTGCAGGGGGAGAATATCCTAGCAGGGGTGGCAAAGTATTTAAACTAGGATTGGGGGAGAAGGAAGAGAAAGACACTAAAGGGGTAGACAGGTCAGAGATGGGGCAGTTTATGTTGGTGGGCCATGATGTGGGCAGTGAATGGAGGAATAAGTCAGTGGATAAGGAGATTCACAAGTTACAAAACAATAAGGACATATGTGCCAGTAAAATTACTATAAATCAAATACAGGTGGTCCCCTACTTAAGAACACCTGACTTACATACGACCCCTAGTTACAAACGTATCTCTGGATTTTAGTCCTAGGCTACAATAAACAGCTATAAAAGTTATCAAAGGTGTCTGCAATTAAGATGTATTGTTAATCCTGGTTCTTATGACAACCCAACATTTTTAAAATCCAATTGTCACAGAGACCAAAAAAAGTTTGACTGGGGTTACAATAATAAAGTATACAGTTCCGACTTACATACAAACTCGAGATAAGAACAAACCTACAGAACCTATCTTGTACGTAACCCGGGGACTACCTGTAAATAACTGTGGAAAATTAAAGTGTATGTTCACAGATGCCAGAAGCATTGCAGGCAAAATGGGTGAGCTTGAGGCTCTGGTATAAGAGGAACAGTTAGATGTTGAGGGTGTAGCGGAGACATGGCTCGATGCATCACTTGATTGGGGCATTAATATTCAAGGTTTTACACTCTTTTGGAAAGACAGGACAAATAGGAGGGGAGGTGGTGTATTTCTGTATGTCAGAAGAGACTTAAAAGTGATTGTGAATGAGACAGTGGTCTCAGAAGAGTGTGAGGAGGCTGAAACTTTGTTGGTTGAAATTTAAAGCCAGGAGAGCTTTGAGAAAATTATTTTTGGTGTAATATATAAACCTTCCAATGGAATATATAAACAGATGGAGCAGGTGCACAGAAGGTGACAGTAGTGATAATGGGAGACTTTAACTTTCCAAATATAAATTGGGGTCAGGGCTCTTCTTCACCTTTGAAGGGGAGAGATTTTATCAACTTTCTGCAGGTTAATTTTATGGTGCTGCATGTAGAAGATCCCACAAGAGGTGAAGCACTGATGGACCTTGTGATTTCTAACAATGTGGAGATTGTCCAAAATGTCAGGGTCCGGGAAACACTTGGGAACTGTGATTATAACGTAATTATTTTCCTCTTAAACTGTAAAAAGCAAAAACATGTGGGAAAAATGATGAATTTTAAGAAAGTGGATTTCCCAAAATTCAGAGCTGCACTTCAGGATATAGACTGTGATCAGATACTGTCAGATGATGATACTAATGTTAAATGGGAGACATTCAAATCTATCCCGGTTCCATTTCCAAATTTATTCCAATAGGTAGCAAGTATAGACGGGCTAGATTACACTGGCGTGGCTAAAAGCTGCAGTTAAATGATAAAAAGAGGGCATTAAAAAAATATAAATCTGTGGGTCACCTGAGGCTTTCAATAATTACAAAACACTCTCCAAAATCTGTAAGAAGGAAATAAAATCAGCCTCAATACAAAATCAAAGACAGGTGGCCAAAGATAACAAATCAAAACGAGAGCAGGTTATACCCCTATATTCAGAAAATGGGGCTTTGGTGACTGGAAACCTAGAGAGGGCAGTGATACTAAATGGGTTCTTTAGCTCAGTTTATACAATAGAAAAAATAAATTATGTCACGGGTGGTGCCACTGCGGGTCATGCATCCTGTAATATACTAGACTGACTGAATGTAGACATGATGATGTGTACAAGGCTCCTGAACCAGATGGGTCACACCCCAGAGTCCTTAGAGAACTCAGTTCTGTTATTGTTGTACCGCTGTCTAAAATCTTCACGGATTCCGTAATGTCTGGTGTGGTGCCAAGTGACTGGCGTAAGGCAAATGTGGTGCCAATATATAAAATAGGCTCTAGAACTTTGTCAGGCAATCACAGGCCTATAAGCTTAACTTCCATCGTGGGGAAAATATTGGAAGGGTTAGTATATAGACTATATACTGGAGAATGTGACATCACATAGTATAATAAGTGACAGTCAGCATGGGTTCACTAAAGATGGAAATTGTCAGACTAACCTGATCTGCTTCTATGAAGAGGTGAGTAGATGCCTGGATGGAGGAGCTGTTGTGGATATTGTGTTCTTGGACTTTGCAAAGGCATTTGACACTGTCCCTCATAGACGCCTGCTAAGTAAAATAAGGTCTAGTGGTTTGGCAGGAATCATTTGCAATTGGATTGAAAACTGGCTGAATTATCATATCCAGAGAGTTGTGGTCAATGATTCCTACCACAGGTAAAAGTGGTGTATGTCAAAATAGTGTTCAAAGTTTATTCAAAAATATCAAAACATCCACAGTGTAAATCCTGTCCACCAACACGTTTCAGACAGCGTGACCGTCCTTAATCATGGTCTGAACCCCAGGGTTCTTTGCTAGGCCCACTATTATTTAATATATTTACTAATGCTATAGAGGGAGGAATTAATAGCAGTGCGTCTATTTTTGCAGATGACACCAAGCTGTGTAGTGAAATACAGTCTATGGAGGATGTTCATAGGCTGCAGGTGACTTGGACATACTGAGTGTTTGGTCATCAACTTGGCAAATGAGGTTCAATGTGGATAAATGTAAGGTTATGGACCTGTGGGCTAATAATCCACATGTAACATATTTCCTTGGGTGAGTAAATCTTGGAGAGTCCCTTGTTGAGAAGGACCTGGGCATACTAGCAGATCCTAAATTAAATAAGTTGTTCCAGAATAAATAAAATCAAAAGACAAGGGGGCACTGTCTCTGTCTGGAGAAAACAAGGTTTAATCACCAGAGGTGACAGGGCATTTGCATTTCTTTCCACCCGTTTCAAATAATATATTTTCTGGACTTATTGGTATTGATGATCTATGCATAGCTTGATAGGGTTATGACTTAAACAGTGATTCGAGGTCAGCTCAGTTTTCTGTGTTACTTGTGGCACTGGAGGAAGCTTCAAACAGACTATTAAGATAACAACTCGGAAAAAGCCTTTTTACTACGGATATGTTCATAAATAATTTGTGTGAGCAGCACATATTGGTTTAAATATGTTTCAGTTTATTTGACCTCTTCAGCTTATAGTTTGACCCAAAGATGGAGCATTTTTACTGCACTGACGACTACGTCAGTAAAGTTTGTTTTTCTATTTATAAAATAGTAATAAATATTTTTACCTTGTGGATGTGCCAGGTATTGGTCGTCCAGTGTCCACAAGTACACACCAGCAGTATCCTGTAGATGGATGACACTGTACAGGCTTGTATAACCCTCCATTTGCACACTCAGGAATAAAGACATTGTCATTCTTTGGTTGTCTGGCTTCTTCTAGTGCCGACTGGTGTTCTTGATCACAAGATGATGCTGTTCAAAATAGTAAAAATAATTCATTTAGAAAGATACGTACTGATACTGTATAACTTTTAGCTCAAAAGAAAAGTTAAAGGGAACGTCTAAAGTCGCTAATATAGTTTATTGATCAACACTGACAAATATTGACTGCACAATATTAGCTTACAGTATAAATGACCAAAACTGTTTGCAAAATGAAACCAGGTTTAAATTATGTCTAAATCAGTCTGAACAAATAAAAAAAGTACCTATAACCCGATACTTTATTTTTCTTTACTCTGGTAACCATTAAAAGTCGTTTTGGAAGGTTAAAAACTGAGTAATATGGTTTGCATCCTGTAAAAGGATAAACAGGCCTCTGTTTTTCAAGTGAGTTACACAGTGCTGATGTTTATTTCAGTCTTGTGGTTAAAGTCTCTTTATGACTCTTGCGATCCATCCTCTGCTGTGCATGGCATATAAACAGGAGGAATGGAGATTCCCAGCGCTCTGATTAATTTTGTACACATGCAAATGATGGTTTTGGACCCAATAAGACTAAGTAGAAAGATGCAAATACATCTGTAATACATTTGTAATTGTTTACAGAGAGTTTAGCATACATACTTTCTAACTGTAAAGAGTTAAGTTTTTAAGTTCATGTAAATTCCATCCCCTTAATCAGAATCAAAATATGAATGCAATTATTTATGCCTTCAATATAAAAAGTTGAGTTACTGTATTAACATTTTGCATACCTCATCTGGAACTGACTCTGTGGCAGTTTGCATTGTGAACCAAACCACTTAATATTGTGAATGACTCAGAAATGCAATCTCCCAATGTTAATTGCTTGCTCTGTGTTTGCATGATAAAGTCTACAACAATGGTACACCATGCCCTCAGAGTGTTACCTTCCCCAGTGGGTGTGGTTGTAGACTCTCTTGTCCTGTCCTAATGGCTGCCCGGCCAGCAATTGCAAAACAAGACTCTAATTTCCCCATATACTAAAATCACTGTGCTCATTATACTTATATACTTATACCATATTTACTTTAAATTATAGGTTACATACTTATACCATACATATGTTTACACAAATAATACAATGATATATAGTGTATTTCTGTATATGTGTGCATATATGCTTATATATGCTACGCACACATGTAAACAAATACACTATATATGCATTACACACAAACATATACACAAGTAGCAATTACACCACATATATGCAAAAAAAATATATATATATAGCCCACAAAATTGAGAGCTCTCCATTATGAATAGCTATGAAATGAAAGATATTTATATTATTGATAGCTAAATTGAGACCGACCATAACAAATAATTTATTAATAAATTGAAACCCCAAATAATAAAAAATGTCCCCATACTAAAATAAAACCTCCAATAATAAATAATATATATTGCTCCCCACAATAAACTGAGAGCCCCCGTAACGAAAAATGATATATAATGCTTCCATAATATTCATAAAGCAGGAGTGATATATAATATAATTAGTTTCAGGAATAATATCTAAGTTTTGGCATTAGTGGTAAAATTCTGCTGCTTGAACCAGTCATCAGCCATCAACTTGTCCAAGGTCAATGGAACTGCAGAGAAGCTTGTTATTTGGGGTCTATTGGATAACAGAAGGATGGATGCACAGGATGGTTTAGTAAATAGAGTGTTGAAGTTTCATGCACTTAGGGAATGTGAATGGCTTGTCTAGAGATGGGTTTTAAGAGCGTGTTAGTCTGATAGTCCGGACATGTCAGAGAATTGGTGTATCATATATGCAAGTGGAACAGAGTGGTGTGGGATATAGTGGTTGTCCAGGTAACAGTTAATTTTAAGTGACTGTAAGTGGCTGAAAGCAGCTGTGTTCAAATTATGCAGCAATAAGTTACCATGCAGTTATGTTTCCCGAGAGCCTCACCTCTACATTTCTACAGTCATGGCCAAAAGTTCTGAGAATGATACAAATGTTAATTTTTACAAAGTCTACTGCATCAGGTTTTATAATGGCAATTTGCATACACTCCAGAATGTTATAAAGAGTGATCAGCTTAACAGCAATTAATTGCTAAGTCAATATTTGCCTAGAAAATGAACTTTTCCCCCAAAACAAATTTCAACTTCATTGCAGGCCTGCTTTAAAAGGAGCAGCTAACATCGTTTCAGTGATTGCTCCATTAACACAGGTGTGGGTGTTGATGAGGACAGGGCTGGAGATCAATCTGCCATGATTAAGTAAGAATCCCACCACTGGACACTTTAAAAGGAGGCTGGTGCTTGACATCATTGTTTCTCTTCTGTTAACCATGGTTATCTCTAAAGAAACATGTGCAGTCATCATTGCACTGCACAAAACTGGCCTAACAAGGAAGAGTATTGCAGCTAGAAAGATTGCACCTCAGTCAACAATCTATCGCATCATCAAGGAATTCAAAGAGAGAGGTTCCATTGTTGCCAAAACGACTCCAGGGCGCCCAAGAAGGACCAGCAAGTTCCAGGACCCTCTCTTAAAAGTGTTTCACCTTCGGGATGGGGCTACCAGCAGTGCAGAGCTTGCTCAGAAATGGCAACAGAGGGGGGGCGTGGCCTGGATGAGCTTCAGAGCAGATGTGCTGTGCTTAGCTCCGCCTTGAGGACCTAGAGCAACGTCAAAAGCAGTATCCACAGACACCACTAAAAAGCACAAAACGGCTACACAACTCCAACCCAATATGATGACCAGAAAAAGGTCAGCGAAAGGGGGCCCGAAGCACTTAACGGACTTATTTTCAGCCAGAGCGCTCAGGCAAGATGTCTCCCAAAATGGCTCAGCGGGACCACACAGCGAAACCAGCTCACCGACAGGAAAAAGCATCATAAAACCGTCATTGAGCAAAGACGACAGAGCGCCACACTCGCCGGAAACCAGCTCTTCGGGGATTAGAGACTCGATGTCGCCGAGAGGAGAACAACAGCCTCAGGACTCACTGGAGGCACTCACAAGATAGCGGCTGCCACCACTTGGCAGGGTGAGTCACCACGTTGCAGCCCTGATAAACAAAGGCCATGCTTGTCCCATGTTGCAGAAATAGGTGAGGAGGCAGAGGGGGAATCAGTAGCAGATACAGACCCACTACTAGATTTCCCATCCACAGAACAAGCGGCATCAGAATCCATAACAAAACAAGAATTATCATGGCACGGTACTATACAAGATGTTAATACTCACAAAAATTCTGTATTATCTACACACCGTGGTGATTCCAATCCCCAAAAAGATATTAAATAATTTACAGAAGCAGATGCTAAATTTCATTTGGAATAACCGTAAACCAAGGGTTGCAGCTATCACGTTGTATATGTCCAGAGAGAAGGGAGGCCTGGGAGTCCCCAACATAAGGAATTACCATAGGGCAATAATAGCACAACAATTAAAGAAGTGGTGCGCTCCAGAACATAACACAAGTTGGCCTACAATTGAATCCTACATGGTAGGAGACGGATCACTACATCACAGCACAGTAATCTATCCCAGGAAAGATGGGGTCCTTCAATTAGCTCATCAATAGAGGTTTGGAAAGGTTTGGTTAAAGCACAGCAGAAGGAATCCCCCACCAAAGAAATAAAAATACCGCTGAGGGCGCTTGAGTTTATGATTCCAGATTTATCACTAAAATCATGGACCCAAAGGGGTATAACCTGCACTGTGGATCTTTATGGCCAAGAAGGAATCAAGTCCTTCATGCAATTAAACTTAGAATACGGATTAGAGGACAAAGAAAAATTTAAATACATCCAAGTGGCACACTGTGTTAAAAGCCTGGAAAAACAATCAGTAGAAATCCTGACAGGCTTGGCAAACATGCTCTCACCAGAACTACCTAGTCCTAAATTAGACACACGTATTATTTATGAGACATTTCAGAGCGAGGCATGTGACCCTTTATCTAGACCAGTAATTAAATGGCAGACAATGGGAGACAGGTCCATCCTAAGGAATGGAAAGTAGCGAGTACTTGGGTTAAAAAAGCCACAGCCAATGCCAACATGATGGAAGTACACTTGAAATGTGTCACTAGATGTACCTTACCAGCTAGACTTGCACAAATCTACCTGAGTCAACCGACAGATGCTGGAGGTGCCAAAGGGAAAAAGGAACAATATTTCATATACTCTGGTCATGCCCAGAGCTAAAAACATATAGGTTGGAAGTGTTTCAGCTGTGCTCTCAGGTAGCCAAAAGGAAGGTTCCAAATAACCCGTCACTGGCTCTTTTAGGTCTGGATATTGGTAAAATCCCCTTCAAATCTAGGAGACTCATAAACCACATTTTAATAACAGCGAAACTCCTAATTACCAGGCATTGGAAATCTACCTCTCCCCCTAACATGAGTTACTTACATGAAATTTTAGCAGAACATTGTGCCTTTGAGAAGCTGATAGCGTTAAGGAATAAAAGAGTCTCCTCCTTCCATGAAATGTGGAATCCCTGGCTCACAATTCACCCGAGCCTGTCTCTACTAGTTAAAGGCCTGAGTGAGTGAGGAGACAACAGAAGGAAAATAGCGCCAGGAAGAGGGGTGTCACCCCTTCCTAAATATACCAAGTTAGAGTAACCACAAAAGTTAGAGTAAATACAAAATGGCACGCCTGCCAGGTATATTTTACTTTATAAGTTATTTTATTTTATTTGACTCTAAATGTGTTAAAGATTGTTGTCATAGTCAGCTTACAGGAACTTGTATTAGACATTACAGGCATTACTGATGTATGCAGGTATAGAATTGAAAGCTCTCTGTATGTAAGGAAATGAAGGTGTATAATGAATACATATATTATTGTTTACAACAAATTACAAGAGATGTCACAGGCAAAGTACTTATGTATATTTAACAAGAGTGTAAAGAGCAGAGATTGTTATGGACATTCAATATGTTTGACATGTAATGATAATGAAAAAACGTAATAAAAATTTAATTTGAAAAGAAATGGCAGCAGGCAGGTGTGAGCGCATCTGCACACACTGTGAGCATAGACTCTTGGAGCAAGCCTTGGTGTCAGGGAGGGCAGCAAAGAAGCCACTTCTCTCCAGAAAAAAACATCAGAGACAGACTGATATTCAGCAAAAGGAACAGGGAGTGGACTGCTGAGGACTGGGATAAAGTAATTTTCTCTGATGAATCCCCTTTCCAATTGTTTGGAACATCTGGAAAACAGTTTGTTCAGAGAAGACAAGGTGAGCGATACCACCAATCTTGTCTCACTGTAAAGCATCCTGCAACCATTCATGCGTGGGCTTTTAATAAAGAATGGTACCAGAATGTACTTCTCCCAACCGTCCAAGAGCAGTTTGGTGATAAACAATGCCTTTTCCAGCATGGTGGAGCACCTTACCATAAAGCAAAGGTGATAACTAAATGGCTCAGGGAACAAAACATAGAGATTTTGGCCTGGAAACTCCCAAGATCTTAATCCCATTGAGAACTTAATCCCATTGAGAACAATTGAGAAAATGCAAGCATTGATTGTGTAAGAATGGACTGCTATCAGTCAGGATTTGGTCATGAAGTTGATTGTTGAAGTTGATCAGCTGTTTCCAGAGAAATGTATGAGAGTGTATTACTGTATTTTAAATATGAAATGTACATTACACAAAGTAGGCAATGCAAGTTATAGCACATTCATTATCTTTATATGCTTGTCTTTTACACCTTATCACTAATATTATGAATAATATAATAATATATTATTATGAATATAAATATTATGAATATATTACATGCAACTTTCAATTAAAAAAGATGCCCCTTTGGTGTCACGTATTGCAAGGTAGACACCCTATAACATAAAATGTCAGGACTCGCAAAATTATCACAAAATAAGCCAATCAATCTATCAACAACTTGGTTTGGCTTATATTATTGTCATGTTGAAAAGCTTGATAAAGGAAGGTGGACACTAAACTATAGAGGCATACTTTCCAACAACTAACACACCTGGCACATCCTTCCATTAAGGACCTCGTACTTGCTTACATTAGAGCTTAGTGGTGCACATGAAGAAATGGCTGCTTGCAAACATATCATAAGCTATGACCAAATGAATTCCAAATAAAAACAATCAAGCAATTCCAACAAATTTAAGTCTAAAAATATGTATCAAATGGTGATCTACTCTGAAAACAGAACTTGCCACAAAGACACTGACAGATGCCCAGTGTATGGAGCTATTCTCTGTTACACTAGCTTCAAGGGACGGACACCTGATGGTGCAGGTAGTGACTTTTGTCGGCATTAACATCATATCTGACAAGAAATTCCTCTATAGATGCTTGTAGAGACACAGTAGTATAGGTAAAGGTCAATGTACTATCATTAGGAGCCATAATATGGCATGACTTTTGTGTTAGCCATAAAATAGCAGTTGAATAAATCATTTAGTACCTTTGATTCTGAATATATTTGATTGTGAGTTTTTAATACTAGTACTTCATAACGTCATGCCTCCCACTGAGAACTAATATTCTCTGAAGCTCTCCATCAAATATTCTCAAGGAAGATTTCTTGAAAAAGAAAAGAATTTTCCTTTTTTGCCAATGTCAATGAGTCCTCAATTAAATTATTTGGTTCTGTACAACATGTTGTAAACTAGATTTATTTAGTTATTAGTTGATTGTGTGATAAAAAAAGACCTAGATCAATACAAAATATGATCACTGGAGAAGAAATAACAAAGCAAACTGAGTTTATACATTTTCATTATGGGATAGAACTTAAATAGCCATTTTATTTTAAAAAACGGGAATTTAAGAAAGCACACTATTTAAAAAGAGCCATGGGGGCATATTTATCAGGGCGCAGAGGCCCTGAAAAAATCGTAAATGCTAGCTTAATGCTAGACTTGCGATTATTTGCCCCGATCCGCCACCTTCATACCAGTGGGACGTGAAGAGGAGTGAAGGGGGCGCGGCCAGCCGGGAGTGGGCTGGCACGGGGCATTACTGTTCCCGCGCCTGCGCACTCGCTGCTGCCGGCGACTTGCTGCTGCCGGCGACTGCCTCTTGATGTATCGGGCTGCGAACTTGCAGCGGCCTTGTCCTAAAATTTATACAGGCATGACCACCCGGGAGCTTCGAACTAGAGCAAGAGAACATGTGAATGACATCTCTCATGCTATCTCCATTGATCCTTCACAGATCGACAGACTTAAGTCCATTCCCCTCCACTCAACATCATGGGAGCAATTCAAGCCTATTGAAAATCTATGGCATCAATCACATAGTTCTTCCTTTAGAGACGGAGCATTGAAGAAAAAATTACTTCAAACAGAATGTAAATGGATCTGGACACTCCATACGGTTCACCCATTTGGGTTCCTTCCCATACTTACCTTCTAGTATTTATTCATTTTCATCCTTACTTGTTTTATTTTCCGTTTATTGTGGTTTGTAAAAATGAGCTATTAAAAGTGTTACTGTACATTTTTATACAGTACTTATCATTAGTTAGCACTTCAGAACTTTCATGCATTTTGTACATATTCATGGCCATTTGCAATATTCATGAACATTAATAGCTTGTGTTTGTTTGTCACTTCTCGTCTTTATTGTCACACTTGCACTTCACCATTTGTGCACTGCACTTTATCACTCCCTTTCACCATTCACTCGGCATTTTTTATCATGTTTTATCCACCACATATTATTAGAACAATGTTTTATCATTTGTTTGCACATTTATGGATATCAACATGTTGTATTTGTTGTTTATTTCTACAAAAAGTACTAATGCACCTACCACTTGTATAATATAAAGTTATATTCATTCAATTGTACTACAGTATTTGTTTACATTTTTTAATTTTATGTACTATGCCAATATTCACATTATCATCATATTGCATTTTTTCGCTAGCTAATTCTTTAGCTTCTGTGATGATTGATATTTTGTAATTGCCTTTGCTCTCAGTGTCGCATATATAATTTAATTAGTAGGCGTTATATAATACCATTTTTGTACACGCTGTCAGTGTGATATCTATCACACATGATTTCTGTTGTCTGCACGATCTGTAGTGCGCATGCCCGTGGTGCCATCATGGAGGGTGTGTCATGGGGGGAGTGTCCCTGCCGTAATGGGGGCGTCACGGGAAGTCACGGTTCCCTACCCCCATTCCTCCATATGTTACAAGCATTCTGACATGCGCCGTACACACAGATGACTGCAGCTTTCATTAGCCGCTAACCATTGGCTCCTGCTCTGTTTATATATCGGTTCTCCATTACCTGCCGTCATCCTTTGATAAAGACCTTCTGTTGTTGAAATGTGCGTTGCACGCCAGGTAATAGTTTGTCCTCTCAGCCCTCCAATTTCACTTATGTACTTATACTAACTACCTTTGTATTTATTCGTCTGTACTATAGTGTTTTGTGGGCCATTGTATTTCTTTTGTCATTCGCACCTTATGGTATTATTTACTTTTGTATTCACTATTACACTGTGTGTGTTTTTGGCTTACAGTACTCTATTACTACTTTATTATAGTACTGTATACTTACTTTTGGACCTATTACCTGGTGTGCATTCATTTTCTCTTCTTGAGATGCACTCAATTTTAGGACATGTTTTTATACGCATGGAGCTCACACTGAGACACAGACACTTGCTGCTAGGAGATCAAGAGCAGAGAGAGAGGCTGCAAAGTACAAGCTACAAGGAGATAAGTGATTAGGGGGATGCAGTCACGTATCTGTGAGATGTAGCAGAGCACACATTATTACACTGTAATGGTCTGTAATGGTCAGCCTCTCTGTATTAATCTCATGCATCTCTGACATGTCTCATCTCTCTTTCTATGTGTCAGTGTGAACATTGTCAGAAGCCAGATGAAAGTGTATATACACCTTGTACCCTGATAATCTAACCACATTGTCACCCCACAAAACTAGATGGATAATAAAGTAATGTGTTTGTTTAGAGAGGCCCCACCCACACTCTGGGATTTTACAATGAGCAGCATAGAGAGTGATAGGAGCTAAAACAGCAATAAAACTGAGTAAAATTGTAAAATAAGAGGTAAAAATTATCTTTATTGTGTTAACATCACTAGGGGATTTAGATGTGAGAATTTTCTTTTGTGGGGAAACCCCATTTAATGCTTGATAATTCTAGACTGTAATATGCTTTTTATTTTATTTTTAGCATTTCCATTAATCACAGAAATTAAACCTGGATCATACTTAGCTTTAAACTGACAGTAAGTTTAGGGTACATTAATGTGTTGGGGCTATTATCTAAGTTAACAGCCGTTGGAAATATACCAACCAGATTCAAGATCTCTAAAGTTTCTAAAGGAAAACAAATATTACCCTGCACCCATCCAGGCATATTAACCATTATTTCTTCAAGTGCTAAAAATAACAAATAGTAAACTACAAAGTGACCCAGCCACAAGTCTACTGGGATTGTCACCAGTGTCAGGTTCTGGGTTATACAACTATCTTCTAAACATTCACAAAGTAGAAAGTCTTGGAAAGCTGGATGTTCTGAATGGTACTGCCTTGGTTTGATAGGACAATAACAACATATCAGGGGATTTTATTACAAAGGCAACAATGGGGAAGATGTACTTGACTTCACACCCATTTCATGTTTCAACATAGAAATTCTTCTTCCAGATATCTTTCAAGTGATGAACTAGTGATGAACTCCATAACGGATCCCCGGCCCGTTATGGAGCCGGATCCCCGGCCCGTTATGGAGCCGGATCCCCAGCCCGTTATGGAGCTGGATCCGTGGCCCATTATAGAGCCGGACAGTTAATTTAAAAAAATAAAAAATCTAAACTCACCTTTCTGGCGGCCGCGCGAGTCTTCTATGCCGCTGACATCACAGTGTGTGCCTGCTGCGATCGCAGCGGCGGCTGAAGTCAGTGACTGTGACATCGCACTGACCTGGTGCCGCAGCCAGAGGGATCGCATAGAAGACTTGTGCGGCCGCCGGAAAGGTGAGTTAAGATTTTTTTTTGGTCAGCTTTTTGACTCGAGTATAAGCTGAGTTTGTGTTTTTCAGCACATTTTTGGCTGAAAAACTTTGCTTATACTCGAATATGTACGGTAAACCCTTTTTTGACTCCAAAATTAATCCACATATACAGACTGCAAGAGCATTTCTTCCAAAAAACATAGTTGTTGACCACAAGCACTATGTTTGCCTTGACGGATAAGGTCTTATTTATACTCCATTCCTTGCTTTACAATAGCTTATTCATTAAATGTGATTTATTTTTTAATTTTTTTTAATGATAATACTTGAAAACTACAAGGTAAGGTTACATATTTAGACATTATATTTCTGAAAAACATTATGTTTCTCTAAACCCTTCAGCTCACTACTGCAGTTATTACAGGAAAGTAAAAGATTAAAATTCTGTAAAAATTTTAGGGTGATTGATTTTAAAACTCAAATACTTAGTGATTTCTTTTGTAACAAACAGAAGCATATTCAGTTTTTATCCATTGCGTTACAATAGAATGATATGCTAGAGCTTGTATACCTGTACAGCAAGTTAACTAGTGAATGAGATTTCTTTAACCCCCCTCAAGGACGCAGGGTTTTTTCGCTCATTTCTCGCTCTCCACCGTCAAAAATCTCTAACTTTTTCATTTTTACGTGTACAGAGCTGTGTGAGGGCTTATTTTGTGCGTAAAAAAATGTTACTTTCCTGTGATGTTATTTTTTTATAACACGCCATGTACTGGGAAGCAGGAAAAAAATTCCAAATGCAGAAAAATTTAAAAAAATGCATGTGCATGCTTGTAGGCTCAGTCTTTACGACTTTCACCGCGCGCTCCGGATACCACCTCTACTTTATTCCTTGGTTCGGTGATACCAAACTTATACAGGTTTTATTGCGTTTTAATACATTTTTAAAAAATTAAACGAATGTGTACGACAAAGGAAAAAAAAAAGTGCTAATAACTTTTTCATACTTTGGTGTACGGAGCTCTGTCATTTTTTGTAAAATGAGCAGACGTTTTTATTGCTACTATTTTGAGGACTATGCGACATTTTGATCACTTTTCATGACATTTCATGTCATGTAAAAAGGTGTAAAAGTCACATTTCGGACATTTGGGCGCCATTTCCTGTTTCGGAGGTCACCGGCGGTTATAACCGTTTTTATATTTTGATAGATTGGGCATTTTGGGACGCAGTGATACCTAATGTGTTTGTGATTTTTAATGTTTATTATATTTTATATCAGTTCTAGGGAAAGGGGGATTGATTTTTTATATATTTTTTTTAATTTTTCACATTTTTTTAAACTTTTTTTTCTTTTTTTTCACAATTTCTTAGACCCTCTAGGGTACATTAACCCTAGATAGTCAGATCGTTCCTCCCATATACTGCAATACTTCATTATTGCAGTATATAGCGTTTTTGCATTTGATTCATTACAATGAGCCACCGGCTCATTGTAACGAATCGTCTGAAACCATTCAGCCTCGGGTCTGACGAAGACCCGAGGCTGTCATGGCAACCGATCGGCGCCCCCCGATGATGTTCGGGGGAGCGAGGAACGGAGGAAACATACACCCATCATAGCTCTGCAGCGGATATATCCATCGCAGAGTGTGAAGGGGTTAAATTGCATCCACTTTTTGTCAATATAACAACTCTCTACATCTTCACAAGTATCATATCATGGGCATGCCTATTCCAGTAAATATGTGTCCCCAGAAAATTGGAGACAATTTGTAAAGCAAACTTTTAAGTTTAATCTAAAGCAAATCATGACGGGAATGAGATACCTACAGTAATTTCTCAAAGAATGCCATCACAAAACCAACCTATATCTTTTAGGGTTTTTGCTGTGATGCAAGTCATATGTTGTTTTTTTAAATCCATTCAAACCAAAGACAACCCAAGAGGATTATGTCAGGGTGCAAGTTAAGTCAAAACACACAAATAGAAAAGGCAGAAAGACCTAATAGAGGGATCCAAAGCTGTCATAGCAGGATCTGTAAAGGAGCTTGCTGTCAGCAGGCTATTTTACAGATCCAGTGAATTTACAATATACTGCAATACTGTAGTAATCAGACCACCTAAAAAAGCCTAAAAGTACCATATTGTATCTAGAACTACAGTACGAGGGTGGTTCAATATATCTGTGTTAGAAATGAAGACACCGTTTTTTCAAATTTTGTATTTTTTTTCAAATTTACCCTTTTCTCCCAATACCTCAAAAAATAGGATTTGTCTAACTCTCCAAAATATGCCTCTGTCTCGGCGAAGACTTCCACGTTTGAGCTAAAAAAAACTTTCCCGCAAGCCATTTATTTATGTTAGGGAACAAGAAAAAGTTGCAGGGAGCCAGATCGGGTGAATATGCGTGGTGCGGCAGCAATTCATAACGCAATTCATGCAGTTTGGCGGCGATAACTCCAGGTGAATGTGCTGGTGCGTTATCGTGTTGAAACAGCACCTTCTTTTTTGCCAAGTGCGGCCGTGTCTCCTTCAATTTTTGTCGAAGCGGTCCAATAACTCAATGTAGTATTGTCCAGTGATCCTTCTTCCTTTTCCAATAGGACCAGCTTCGCCTTCTTTGGAGCAGATTCACCAGAAGAAATCCAATGTTTTGATTGTTGCTTAGTTTCTGGTGTGTAATGATGAATCCAGGTTTCATCAACTGTGACAACTCGATGCAAAAACTCCTTTGGATCTCGCTTAAATTATTCCAAACACTGCTTCGAAGTTAACAGCCGCATCTGCTTGTTGTCCACCGTGAGCAATCGCGGCACCCATTAGGCCAACAATTTTATCATCGCCAATTTATGATGTATGGAATGAATTGCTTTTCCGGCCGACACACCTACAGCCTCTACTTCGCGCACTTTCGTTCGTTGGTCAGTGAGTATCATGTCGTGGACTTTTTGAATTATTTCCTCGGTTACCACGTCTGCCGGGCGTCCTGGTCACTCCTCATCAAAAACGGATGTTTGCCCACGTTTAAATTTGTTGAACCAATATCTAACTGTGGTCATAGATGGCAAAGAGTCCCCATAAACAGCATCCAACTTTGCTTTTATCTCATTTTATCACATTTTTTCCCATCCAAAAACAAAAAGCGAATTACGGAATGATATTACTCTTTTTCCATCTTAGCGAAAATCATGAAACACGTCTTACTCAAATGGCTGCCATATTCAAACTAACCAATCAATTAGTCTGCAATTTGCTTTGCTGTCAAACACGGGTGCTTATTAAACTGTACGTGTAAAAGAAATTTTGAAAAAAGTTTAAAGATGTAAAAAAAATAACGCATACAAAAATACATTAAAAAAACAGAAACATAGAATGCAAACTCTATCAAAATATAAAAACAGTTATTCCCAGCGATGAACCATGTTACAGAAAATAGCCCCCAAATTTCTGAATTGCCACTTTTTTGCCATTTCACAACACATTATTTAAATAGAAAGTGATCAAAAGGTTGTGCAGTCTTTTTTCTAGGCCTAGCACACAAATAGGAAGCCCCAGCACACTGCAGCCCCCCCTCCAGTATATAGGTAACCCCAGCACACTGCGGCTCCCCCATCCCCCACTATATAGGTAGCCCCAGCACAATGCAGCCCCAGTTTACAGGCAATACTGCCCTCCTCAGTATGTATAAAACCCCCCATTCCCTAGTATATAGGCAGCCCCTGTATATAGGCAGCCCCCACCCACTGCCTAATATATAGGCAGCCTCTCCAGCATATAGGACACAGAGTTGAGAAATTCCCAATAATTTATGTTGGAGAATGAGGGTGTGGATGGCAAAGATGTACAATGTTAATGAAATTTAACTGGTGTGCTGGAATTTAACTTAAAAATGACAAATTCTGCTTTAATGAAATTTCACTTAAAACACTCAAAGACCACAGTGAGAGGACAGATGTATGGTTTTTCCATTGATGCTTTAATCCTCTGTGTAAAGAACAGAGTCTGAACACCCAGAGTGCCTATTACCGCTTTGACATTATCATCATTTTTTAAATACATTTTTTAATGATTTCTTATGTTATTATTTTAAATACTTTCCATTGTTCATTTTGGGCAAAGCAACTACCAGATTTCTTAGCTCTCTAATCCTTACTATCCCTATTTATAGTCATTTTTGGGTGATAAAATTTGCGTCCCCATTGGCTTCAATGAGGTTTGTGTTTCAGTCAAAGTTCATGCTGAAGTCTGAGTCCTGAGCCAAAACTTTTCCCGGTATTCAGATGAACATGTTTAACCCAAATTTCGCCCAACCCACTCATTATTGTTCACCATTTGTATTATTAGTAGATGTCAAAAGAGCTAGCCAGTTCTTTTTGACACTTCCAATTGCTTTATATATTTTTACTAGCCTGAACATATAATTCAAGTCATATCTAGCAGAAAATTCAACGTTCTGACTTGCAATGTAATGTTACATATGCTTTGCACACTAGACTGTAGAGGAGTGTTATATTTATAACTGGTTTACAACTTGTTTGAGGTATGGAGTAAAATGCTGTTAATTATGCCAGTTGTTAAACGTAAAGCTGCAGAAATGTTGTTGAATTCCATATTGTATTTCACCTGTTGCAAATCTGCATCTAACACAATCTCATAATATTTAGAACCTGACACTGTTGCTTTATCTATATATGGTTTAGCTAAAACACTCTTCCTTAAAAGAAACTCTACCATCAAAATCCAGCTTGATAAACCATATTTCTTATCCATGACTTCCTTCTTTCTAAAATAAACTTTCAAAATTATGCTAAAGGAGCCAAGGGGCTTATAAGCTAAAGTGCGGGGCTTATAAATCACGCCAAAATGGCATTTCTATTGTATGAGGTACAAAAAGGGTCTTTATTATTGAATGGAAATACAAAAGGTAAAAAAATGTGTGCATAGAAGGCTTTGCTTAATATGGAGTACAATTTTTACAATATGGGACACATATCTGGCACTATATCTGTATAGAGCCAGAAAAGGGGGAGTACTTTTATTGTGAAGGGCATCAGTTGTGAGTATTAATACCATCTGGGACATCATGACATGTCAAGGTGTTCAAAGTGGAGAGGCTACTGAAAAAGTGAGGAATCATGGATGTTTTTGCTTTATATACTGCAGAGATTCACTTAAATACAATTCTGCATGAAGAGAAGCAGAACTGTTGTTCTCCAGTACAGATGCTATGAAGGGGGATAAAGCCTTCTGCTTTAAGGTTTATGACCCGTATAAGTACCGGTTCTAGAGTGTATACAGTGATTATTGGTTTTTTTTTGTCATCACAAATTTTTAATGTGTCCTATGGGAGCTAAAGTCACACATTTTGGCTTCTATTTGAGAGTTTTTGTTGCAAATGTCTCAAATCCACATGGACACAAGCAATGTGAGTGGGTTTTATGCAGGAGTGGACACTACTGTAAATTTTGGATATGAGGCTGTGTCCTGCACTTTTAAGCACTGTAGTCACACCCCAGGGAGATGGTGACATATGAGGCTGCACATGGTATTAAGGGTGAAGTCACCTATCGCTTTTTGATTGCGTTGTATTTGCATTTTGAAACACATCACAAGAGCCGAGGAGAGATGATTTGCTTAGTTACATAAATGCCATGAAATACTAATATTTCTGAGAAAAAGCTGTATTAATTTTTTATCAGGTCTATAGCCGAATGGCCACAAGGTTTTCAAGTTGTATCATGATTATCGTTCTGTTTTCTCTCAATCCATTATACACCTTTCATGATTGCTATTTTGTTTCTGTACCTCAGCTCTTGCCGTCATCCAGTGCTTCGCCGTATATTCGCTAGTTGTGTCCCGACGGTTCTAGTCATGGAGTGGGACGTATGTGCTGTGATTCAGCTGGGCATCTGGGCACCTGATTGCCTCAATTGGGACGCGCTTTCGTTACAGCGGTGGATGTGAGTAAAGGCTTGTTTATATATGGTCTTTTGGATGTGTTTTTTACATAGGTAGTTTTTCCTTATTATCTTAGTGTATATGGTTTTATATTCAAATGTTTTTACGATTGATGTTCTATTGGTTTATACCCACCATTTCCTGTTTCACAGAGTTGTGACTGAAGGGGGGGCGTATGGGGTATATATCACCTGCAAATTCTACATATGTGAGCCATGACTAAGGGTGTGATGCACGCCTAAAAAGCGTAGGCCAATGTTGTTTTTTCATTGTGTTTTGGTCAATTTGCGCTGTCATATTTTTACTATGGATTAGGGAATGAGGGAAGAAACTATTGTGGCACTCAGCCGTTGGAAGTTTCTTTATTTCAGTTTCAGAATAGAATCAGTCCGACATGATTCAGCCAAAGTGGGGTAGAGGTAGGAACAGGGGGTCAAGCAAGGCGACAGCCGTTTCGCGCTGTCCAGCACTTTCTCTAGCCTCTAGAGTGTGCCGTCCTCACCTTGTTCTTAATGCAGCTGATGAGACATTACTCCTACAGTAACCCAGCAACCGAGACGCTGTTGTGCATAGCGGAAGTGAATTTGCTTAGCGGTGCACAAGAGCGCTGTGCAGACAGGAGAACACATACAATATAAAAAACATATAACAGGATTGATTGAACTGTATACATAGCTCTACTTTTCATAAACGGTATATCATTATACATGTGGAGAAAACCGAAAACCGGGGTGGTATTTTTTGCCAAAGATTCACAAGACTATAATTATAAATTTCATTAGTGATGCGATCTATTTCATCCTCACTAACAACACTTTCAGATTTGAAAATACCTGGTACAAGCAGATAGATGGAACGGCCATGGGTACCCCCATGGCCTGTACATATGCTTATATCTTTCTAGCTGTTTTTGAAGACAAATATATCTTCACAGAGGGAAACCAATTCGCCAGATACATACATTCATTTTTAATATATGTGGACGATATTTTCGTCGTATGGTCAGGGACAGAGGCACAATTCCATGATTTTATGGCTTTCATCAATGCCAATACTATGAACATGATTTTTACATCCAAAATCACAGACACACAATGCAAGTTTCTTGATGTGCTAGTTAAGATACAGGATTCTACATTGACCACTGCCATCTAAAGAACAGCTACCAATAGTCTTTACACCATTTATCACCCACAACACGTTAAGACAGCAGTTCCATATGGCCAGTTTGTGCGCCTAAAATGAGTTAAAAGTGAAGAAGTATCTTTTTTGTCCCAACTTGAGGACCTTAAAATAAGGCTATTCAAAAGAGGTTATCCATCTCAGATTATAAATGAAGCTTTTCAAAAAGCAGCAGCTCTGAAACGCGAGGACGTTCTGCACCCTAAGCATGTTAAAAATAAACGTAGAGAACAGAAACGCTTTACTTTCACGTTTAATTACATCCCCATGGCTCAAAAAATCTAAAACGCAATCCATAAGAATTGGTATATACTGGCAGAGGACCCTATACTGAAAGATTTAACTACTTTACCTCCTTTAATTTCCTTTAGAAAAATTAAAAAAGTATTCAAGATCTTTTGGCACATAGCTGTTTACCCGATCTACAAAAGAATTGGCTCAATAGAATTTCTGTTGTGGCCGATGTAGATATTGTTCCCAAAACATTAAAATGTGAAATTTATGCATAGGAGGAGTCAAAGTACCTTTACGCCAATTTTTTTCTTGCAAATCGAAGTACTTAGTATATGTTATCCTCTGTCCTTGTGGCCATTTCTATATTGGTAAGACTATTCGACCTCTACATGTTAGATTTAGCGAACACTGTCAGTCAGTAAGAAGTGGTAGAGGTGCTCCTAAACTTATAGAACATGTGAACAGGGTACATGAAGCGAACACACGTATCCTCCGGTTCGGCGGCATTGAACATGTCCCAGTATCGCCTAACGGCGGCGATCGTCATAGAGAATTGCTGAGGAGAGAGGCACGATGGATTTTGAAAACTAACGCCATGGGCCCCCTGGGACTTAATGATAAAAACGACATGGGAGGTTTTTTTATAAATATGTCCATCTTTTTTGTAGTCGTATCTTTTAGCACTGCTTACTTACATTCTTTTGCCTACTTGGTTCCCTGCATCCTGCTATCTTCAATAGTTGTTTTACATTGTTTTCTCCATATGTATAATGATATACCGTTTATGAGAAGTAGAGCTATGTATACAGTTCAATCTATCCTGTTATATGTTTTTTTATATTGTATGTGTTCTCCTGTCCGCACAGCGCTCTTTTTCTCTTTTATTGGCGACATTTTACCAAAATTGGCACAAAATTTGTAACTTTATTACCCGCCTCCCAAGAGCTTTTTACTGTTGCACCTGATTCATCTTAAGTATCCAGATGTGAACCTCTAAAAAAGTCACAACTTTTGGCGCAAAATAACTCCAATCCATATCAGGTGTGGGCAATAGTATAGAAGGGATTGCTTAAATATTTGTGACTTTTGCGCAACTTTTTAGATGAAAGTCTCAAAAAACCAATAGACTCACATGCCTCATATAGCAACCACTAAGATAAATCAAGCAAGCCCAAAACCTTAAATAAATGTTTTCCACCTATATATATGTTCTTTGGAAGCACCACATACAGTATATTTCTATGACACTATATGTATATTATTTGTATGGCACTGCATGTATATAATTACAAAGCACCACATACATATCATTTAGATGGCACTGGATGTATATTATTTGGAGGCACTGCATGTTTATAATTTGAAAGCGCTGAATGTATAATTGGAGGAGTGGCATGTATATCATTTGGAGGAGCTGCATGTATATAATCTATAAGCACTACATGTATTATATTTTCATAACAATGCATTTTATCTTTTGGAAGTTCTGCATGTGTATCATTTTGAGGCACTGGGTGTAGGCCATGTATATCATTTGGAGGTACTGCTGACTTTCTAAATTGCTGAAACTGACAAAAATGAAGTTGTGCCATTTCCTTAGAAGATTTCTGCCACTTACACTCTGTAGTCCAAAAATTCACACCTCTTTATACTTTGGGACAATATGATCACAGAGATGCAACTATATAGTTTTTTTTTTATTTGCAATACCTGTAAATAAAATAAAATCTTTGGAAAAAAAAGTCTTTTTATTGAGATATTCTAACATCCTGTAACTTATTTTCTACCACTAGAATGACAGATTGTAAACCAAGCACACTTACATGTCGGTGCGTTCCCCCTATGTCAGAATCTGCTCTTCTTTTAGATTCGTAAGCCCTTATTTTTATGAAAAAGGGTGTTAAAAGTAATTTAAATGACCCTGAGGGGCTTCAGGCTCCGTAGATGACAAGGGAGTCTGGAGCCCCTCAGGCTCATTTGCATAGTTTTTAACACCTTTTTTCATAAAAAGAGCTTAAGAAGCTAAAAGAAGAGCAGATCCTGGTAGACGAGGCACATCCTGGTAATATATTTCCTTGGTGTATGGAGCTGTTTATGGTTTTAATTTTTTGTGGACCTTCTTCACTTTTCATTGATACCATCTTAGGAACAGTCTAATATAATTATCCCTTTTTAAAAATTTTATGGGTGCCAAAATGGTAAAAAAAAAAAAATGCAAATCGGACATTTGGGATTTTTCTCTGTTACAGCTTTCTCTGTACAGAAAAAAAAGATTTTTATGTTTTCATTTTTTTTTTTACAATTTTTTTTAGGTGTTTGTACAAATAAATTGTACAGAACACATAAATGTTTTATCCGTGTACACAGGGATGAAGTGCTCCATAGTCTCCTTCTGCTGACAACCCAAAGGACACTTTCACTTTCACACTCGCAAATTTTAAGTTACCTCTGACAAATAGCTTTCCATATAGTGACAACCAAGAACTTGGGAGAAAGGCGGTTATACAGTCTCTAACAGCAAGTGCAGAGTGGAAGAAAGCACAACATATCCTATAGTAAATGTCTCTCCTAGTGCTACTTGCTATATATGACATTTCCAGCTTCCACATTCTGACACACCACATTAGACCATACTCAAGTTACTGGGGGAGGAAGCCAAGCGTCAACAGATATCCTTGAGACTGTTCTCAAGGTTGCACATAGGCTCCCAGGCATCCAAGTATCTTCTGATGGCTGTGGAAACCATTTTTGCCTCATAAGGCTCAGATATGACCACAATTGCATCATTTGAGCAGTTGGGGGACAGACACCCCCTGAAAATTCCTGCAGTCCTGTCTCACTCCCCCTACTTTAAAAATGACACCTTGGCAACCATTGATCGGTGGAAAGCTCTTCGCCTCTCTATATAAAGTTCTCAGCAATTCTATAAATTGTCCTGGAATACCATATTTCAACATAGATAACATAGACCCATAGATAATCATGGTCAATCCTGTCAAAGGCTTTACCCGGTCCAGACTAATGTCATATCTCCCACACCTTAGAGTATTACATATCTAGGATATACTGCCCTTCTACTGTGGCAAACTGACAGCCTGCCAACAGTGCCAGGGGCAAATTAATCTAGAAAACTTTTTCCAGAATCTTCCTCTTGACATTCAATAGAGCAATCGGCATCCAGTTCTTGATGTCACTAGGTTCTTTTCCTTTAGACAGAAAAATAAGGGAGGACACTCTCATAGATAAGTTGTAATATAAGTTGTAATAAAAGATAGGAACTTCATGCTAGAACACATCTACCCAGGGCCGGCTCCAGATTTTAGTGGGCCCCTGGGCGACAGAGCCCTAGTGGGCCCCTTTATGGGCCGCCCTCCAGTAGTCACACTGCCCCCCCCCCTCCCCGTGTACACATTCCTCCCCTCCCCCTGTATACACACTGCCCCCCTCCTGTATACACACTGCCCCCCTCCTGTATACACACTGCCCCCCTCCTGTATACACACTGCCCCCCTCCTCCTGTATACACACTGCCTCCCCTCCTGTATACACACTGACCCCCTCCTGTATATACACTGACCCCCTCCTGTATACACACTGACCCCCTCCTGTATACACACTGACCCCCTCTTGTATACACACTGCCCCCCCTCCTCCTGTATACACACTTTCCCCCTCCTGTATACACACTGACCCCCTCCTGTATACACACTGACCCCCTCCCTGGCCCCTGTCATGTCTCCCCCTCACCTGATGCAGCTCTCTCCGTGTTGTTACTGCTTTCCCAGGCATGTCATGTGACCATGACATCATCAAAGGTCCTTCAGCCTTCAGCAGTGAGTGCAAATGCTCTCATAGCGATCTGTGTCCGGAGGACACAGATCGCAATGAGAGAGGAAAGGAATCTCCTGGGCAGCGGGGCAGTTGTCCTGCTGACCCGGGGAGATCCGTGGGCCCCTCCAGTACCCCGGGGCCCCGGCACTTGCCCGGGTTAGCCGGGTGCTGGCGCCGGGCCTGCATCTACCATCACTAAACTGATGGTAGATGGCCTTTAAAAACTTTGATCTTGTAACTTACAAAATAGTCATCACCTCAGCAATGAGGACCATCATGATAGTAAATACAATTTGTGACCACTGATACAGTCATGTGCAGTATTATAAAGAATATACATAGATATAGCCAGATCAGACATACCTTTTATGTGCAAACATTCTTGCAAAAATCTCAATGGAAATCTATTATTTGATTTCACCGCTAGGGAGCTCAACTACTGCTTTATGGAAGTTAGTATACACAATACTTCACTATCTATAATAATTAGACAGAAGTAAAATGGGGGCCGTTACCGTGGATGATATTTAAAGTTGAGTCTTGTCTGTGACTATATACACACTTCTCAGTACCTGATGAAGGCTGGAGTCCCCCAGCCAAAACTCATCATAAATTTATTTTATCCTGTATAGTTAAACACTCATTTTTTATTATACATTTTAGCGACTTTTTATTGGAATGTATATTTTTTAACAGTAGACTTGTTCAACCGCCAATACAGCGCCTGCATCATTTTGTGCATCCCTATATCTAAGCAATTGTCTTTTAACCTGTTTGGAAATATTCCAGGTCCACTTACTACTACATTCATTACAGTTTTCTTTTCTACAGTGGCTTTTTTAAGAACCAGAAATCTGCCAATCCTCTGTCAGCCTTAGGGTAAATTTTCCCTGTTAAAAGGTATGCAATTAGGTTAACCAACATTTTTCTGTGAGAGAAATTTAGTTTCAGGACTCACAAAGGCATTTATCCCTAATTTTGGAGAAACTTTAAGTTAACCCTTGACCTGCTCCATTTAGAAGGTTATTTTAAAAACCTGTTTCTAAGCAATGTATGTTTTACATGTTCATTATCTGTAGTCGTTAATGTAGTACAATAATACATATCATCAGTATTAAGATAACACATATATACATTTTATCAATATTCCTCCCAATGGTCATTCCAAATCTGAAAGCAAGTAGTCAGTAGAATGAAAAGGACTCTTAGTATTATGGAGCTTAAAATATATGTGATGAAATAAATAAACAAACTCTTTTTCCTATATATAAAAAAAAGTTTCAAAATTCTTTATACTAAATAATAACATGCCTTATCCTTTTTTTAATGAGAAACAAGCCAGACAAGTATTCAGGCAATAGCAATCTAATGGGTATGGCCAGAGTTAGCCATTAGAAGCTTTTAAAACTTTTGTAATTTAAATAGTTTTTCTGTCTATTTACACAATATACTATTTCCGTTTCCTTGTTAATGTACTCTAAAGGTACAGAGCTCCATAGATTCTACTAGCCTGTGAAATTACCACAGTGACTATCACTCTGTAGATAATGAAATCTAATCTGTCGTGACTACAAGTGGGTTTATTCTCATCAGAATAGGCTCAGGCTTCATGTATCATTTTCATGTTATGCCTTAAAGCTGATTCACAACATTACTTTAATTATGAAGAGAAGAGTACACAATGTAAAACCTTGCAAAAAAATTCAAAAAAATCAGAAAAAATCAGAAAAAGTTATCTGAAATTTTATGACTCGAGTGTCTAGAACATTTATTCAGAGGGAAAATATAAAATTACTTTAATTGGTCAATGTGAAGCTTTCAGTTCCTTTCATCCTTAACAATGACAGTGTCGTCACTTCGGCTTCAAATTGTGTTTTGCTATAGCCCTGAATTTGGCAACCATAAAATAAACAGAAAATGGAGATACACTTCTGTCAAGCTGCTAAAATCTTTTTGATTTATGAATCTAAATGGGGCTTGCCTGTAATAACAAATGAAGGCTTTAATCTCAGTTGTGCGATAATATCTAGAAATCTACATTCATATGCTTGGCACCAAAGTAGTAATGATTCTGGTATGAGTTGATAACATTTTAATAACATTATTAAAAAGAGTCTGAAAGGAGCTCCGCTACGGGCCATCTCATATAGGACCTTAAAACTCCACTTATGGGGAAAACGGGAGCCAGCAGGGAATAAAAGGGACTGCAGAGGCGTTCAGTATCGGCTACACCAATCAGAAACTTTTCTTTCCTGCTCCAGGACTCCTGCTCAGTCCCCAGATCGTGTGGCACGGCAATTTGGCGCCACCATCTTCTACTCCAGCCTCTGGGATGGCACCATGGCTTGCTCCCCGGAGACCCAACCTTCCAGGCCCTTTGCAGCTGCTGAGACCACACGGGCAGACAAGAACATGGCGGGCACACAGCCTCACCCCACAGACCTGGTGCTGGAAAGCCCATTAGCGCTACATCAAGTTGTGGCACCAACTTCAGTCACAGACGGTGGAAGAAGTCATAGTCTTCCACCTAAACGCACTATGTGCAGGGCAGCAGAGATCCATATAACCCCAACACGCCTTAATGTGGAAGTTCTAAGCTTCTCCCCCCTGGCCGCAGGGACCACTAACTCAACAAAGACCACAGATCCCGCCACAGGCAAGAGGTGTGTCTGGGTCTCTGCAACTGTAACTGACCTCCCTACAACAGAGGTTGCTGCCCTTACCTTAAAAGGCCACCCAGAGCAAGCACTACTAGCTCTCTTACTTTCTAAGAGAGATATGGATGATCTAGCATCTGACTTAAAATGAGCCTGGAACAGAGACCTCCAAGTGGTGCAAGAAGATATAGACCACCTTCAGGAGAATGCAGCGACACTTTGCATCATATAAGGACAACATAGAAAACAGAAATTGTTGTAATAACATCAGAATATGAGGCCTCCCTTAAGCTACACATCAGCCTGACATTGTTGCAACTCTAATAGGAATCTTTAATATGCTTTTAGGCCAACCAGCTGACGCCGCTATGGAAATTGACTGACCACAAGAAGTTCAGATTCTTCCAAGCCAAGAGATGTCATACGTCAGATACATTTTTATAGCATCAAAGAACAAATAATGCAAAAAGCACGAGCCAGAGGTCAACTGGACTTTGATGGGGCAAAGATTACATTCTACCCAGACCTATCACGATGTACACTACGTCAAAGGCTATCCTCAGACCTCTCCTCTCCATCCTACAAAACACAAACATCTCTTACAGGTGGGGCTTCCCTTTCACACTCTACACCCGTTGCAGGTGCGATGCAGGTCTGCCTATCTCATCCAGAAGATCTCTCCACCTTATTCCAAGATCTGAATCTTCCACCAATGTCACTTCCAGATTTGGATGCTCCCATCTTATTGCCCTTCTGACCAGGGGGAGGACCCTCTACATGGAACTCTGCACCGGATTCCGGCAGAGAAACACCGCAACATCAATGTCAAAGGCCACGTCGGCATCTCTCCATTGAAACATCCCAGGAGGACTAACTCAGTTTGCCGTGTACCCTACAGGAGTTAGTGAGAGGTGGATTACATATTACAATGTCATTGATCCCAATTGAGGGGATGTAGTGGACCCTTGGTCCAGTGGCCTTTCGCACTGCCACCATTAGGGCTAACGGTCATCACGATACAAGAGTTCCAGTGTTTTGAAAATGTTTTCCCTGCTACACCATGTAAAGAGCTCTTCATCCCCAGCTCTGCTGCTCTCCTTGGACCCTGAAAAAGCATTCAACAGGGTTGACTTGGGCTTCCTCAGGGCAACCCTCTCCCAGATATGCCTGGAGCTGACCATTGTGGCAAAAATACAGGCGTTATATCACTCCCCTCATGGGCAGGTCCGTATCAATGGCACTCTATCCCCACATTCGCCATTGATAATGGCACCTGCCAAGGGTGCCCACTGTCCCCACTTCTTTATGTTCTTGTCATAGAGCACTTATTAGTAGCCATTCTCTCTAATGAGAACATTGCCGGAATAAAAGTGTTGGACCATGTCTAAAAATGCAGATAATGTCCTGTTATACATTATGGACCCCATCAAGTTACTCCACCCCCAATGTAAACGTTAAACACTTTTGGCTTCTATTGTAACTACAAGATAAATATCAATAAAAGCATGGCCATGGGGTTTGGACTCGACTCTGGAACGATTAATTTGCTAAAAAAAAGAATATCTCTTTTTCCTGGCCACCAGTAGATAATGTGTATTTAGGAATATGTATCCCAGCAGATACGTTTCTCTCATAACTATGCCAGTTTCTTACAGATCAAGATGGGCCGGATAAGCTGCATAAAGATGACAGTCCTACCACGCCTCTTATATCTTTTTCAGATGATCCCACTGGCCATACCCAACCATTTCTTCAGCAAATGACAGAAAATAGTCAACCGTTTCCTATGGTGATCATCCCTGCCACAGATAGTTAGGGGGACCCTAATCTGTAGAAATCTACAAGGGGGACTGAGCTTACCTGATTTCAATGGCTACTTCACAGCAGTAGCCTTGGCCCGGATATTAAATTGGATCCACTCTGGGTTGACAAAGTTGTGGAACGAGGAAGTTGTGTTCACCTTTCCCCTACAAAACTGGTGTCAAACGTTAGTGCTACGTTTGTGCTGGCTATCATTTTTAAGGTATGTTCAGGTGTTTACATAGGTTAAAGGTGTTTCGGATGAACTGGTAAAAAACAAACCTAGTGACACTTCCCTGGTTTGATCACCAGGGGGAGCTAGCAAACACATTGTACTTTGGAAGAAATGAACTCTGATGACCTCTTGAAAAAAGTATGAATATATTAAAAAGGATAGCGGCACAAACAAAAAAATAGCACTAATGTTTGACACCAGTTTTGGTCAATTCGGAGCCTAAGATTTATGTTTCCTTTTTGACCAACACCAACACTTCATTTAAGCGTACCTGGCAAGGCTTGGAGATTTTGAGTAGAATGTGTTTAATTTGTGGGAATGTGGGACTTAATCAAAAAGATGATGAAAACTACAACTAGCAGCACTTTATAGATAGCACATAATGCTAGGTTAGAGATAATGAAGGGACAACCCCATATGCCTAGATGAAATAAAGCAGAGACCTAAACAGTTAGTGGAAGAGTTCCAAGAGGGAACTGTATACAGCTTTTGGACACATGGGGTATGACTTGACAGTTACCAGTTACTTTTCCGACTGTTTTGTCAATGGGTTGTCAATGGGATGGGTTGTGCGTAATGGACTAGAGACTTCTCTGCCAGGCTGGCATACAGAGGGACTGATAAGAATGTTACAGAAAGCCAGGATCAGCAGTTTCACAGACCACTGCCAAAGTAAGACTGACAGCAATTCCGGACCCATGAACGCCAAGCTCATGGGGGGCATGCTTCATCTATGGGGAGGAGAGACATTACCGAAGTGACTGCCCACACTCTAGTCTGGGACTCGGGGGGTGGTAATGGAGGAGGGCGTCAGCAACACACTCTCCCCTAAACAGAATTAGTTCTTTTTTTTGTAGAACTGATGTGGGACTCCTTTCCTGTTAGCTCAGTGATGATTAACCTGTTCCCCATCAAGAAAGAGACCTCATCCCCTGACATGGGACATCTGTGTTCTGCTTCAACCCTAGCTATGATTTCTATGGTAATGTGATTACATATTTCTATGTTTTATGACATGTACCATTGCAGTATATCCATTTGAATCGCTTGGGGGATTATCTCACTTGACATATATTTGTACAGTTTTGTATACTGCATAAGACATAATTCATATTATAGCTGCATTATATGTTTATATGTACTGGGATTTGGGAGACTTCTGTTTTCATCCCCTCTCCTTTGGTTTTAAAATAATTTTATATTCATATTTGTTGTACCTAATAAAGATTTACCTTTTCCAATATTGCATTTGCCTTTTTACTCCCTCCACACAAGTCAGCGAAGGAGTAGGAGTTGACAGCACTCAAGGAAGTGCTGCAGCTGGCAGAAGGCTAAAGGGCAAACATCTATACTAAAGGTATAGTTTTGTGGTCTAAAAATGAATATGAACTCATATGGAAGGCTAGAGATTTCCTCACCTCTGCAGGGACCCCCAATAAGCATGGCACGCTGATTAAAGAGCTTATGGATGCTTTCTTACTTCCACAAGATGTAGTGATAATAAAAGTAAAAGCAAACATAATTGGTAACCCCACAAGCCAAGGGCAATGATGTGGTCAATAGGGTGGCAAAGGAAGCTGCACAGATGGAACCCAGAGTCTGTCCGCTTGAGTACTGAGCTAAAAAAATTTGATCCACAGGTGTTCCAGTCCCTGATGGCCTGAGTGTCGTCAGAAGAGAAGGAGGTGTAGGAAAGCTAGAGCCCAGATGCCGATGGGACCTGGATTTTGGGAGAGAGGGTGTGCCAGTGCTTGTGTGCATTGATCTCTTTTCAGGGGTGGGCAGAAGTTTTTCCCATGACCAAGGCTACTACCATAAGTGCAGCCAACAAGTTTGTGATTGAGATTTTCTGCAGGTTTGGACCCCCAGAGAACATAGAGTCCGATCACAGAACCCACTTTACTGGACAGGTAAAGACTGAACTACTCCTGTCTTGAGTGTAGAACTGGCTCTATACTCCCCTTAATAATCCCAAGCCAGCGGTAGGGTTGAAAGACAAAACGGCTTAAGTTAGAGATCCAGAAGGCCATGGAAGAAACAGGGAAACCATTGCCAGAGTGCATTCCTTTTGCCCTCTATTCAGTCAGGACCACCATCAACCACCATCAGAAATACAAGATTGCCCCCCTTTGAGATACTTTTTGGCTGTGCACGCAGACTAGGACCACAGCACCCATAGCTGATGGCAGGAAACCAGGTGGAATATGTTATACAGTTGAGCCAGGCCTTGGAAAAGTTCCAAAAGTGTTTCTGATTCCTTTCCAGATGCATACAGAGACCTCAGGGCCCATACCCTGAAACATGGAGACGATGGGGCTTATTCACTAAGGGTTCACGGATCGCACTATTGTCGGATTTTGGAAATTTTCTCGATTTGCACCACTGTGACAGGTATTTTTAAGGGGATTGTGTCGCACGTGATCGGATTTTGGCACAGCGGCGCCGGCTTTTATGCGACAGAAATCAGGGGGCGGGCCGTCGGACAAATCGACTGATTCACACTGTGCGCAGGATTTAACATTCAAATTGTGTCGCAAGACAATGCAATTACATGCACCAGGAAGAAGAAGGTAAACTCTGTCGGACCAGAGCGGGGAAGCGGCACACGCAGGATATCGGGCGCACGATCTTCATGAATCACAGCAGATGTGCATTCTGGTCGGACAAGGCACTTTTGTGGATTGCACAAGACAGGTAAGTAAATGTGCCCCTATGTGATGGTAAAGAGACACACCACAGAGAGTCTGGAGCCTCACTACGACGGTCCAGTCTGACAACACCACATCTGTGAAGCTAGAGGGAAGCCAGCATGCTTTCATGCTTTCTATTGCAAACTTACTTACTCTTGTTGCTAGCTGGTTTCTTTTGACTGACTCAGGAATACCCCAACCATGACCATCTCTGTATCTATAGGGCCGACCTGAATGCCCCCAGGGTAGGAGACTTTACCTATAGTTGGTGCAACAACTTTGACTGCACAGGTAACCATGTATTAGCAGTGTCTGATATGTACTGGATTTGTGGGGATAGAAGAGTCAGGTTAAGCCTGCCTAGAGGCTGGGAAGATGAGTTTACAGTGATAAAATTTGTGCATTCCTTCTTCGTCATCCCCAAGGATAAGGATGATTATCCAGAGAAAAGGTAGAGAATGCCAAGGGATTCTAGAGTTCTAAGAGGGAAGCACCTAGATTACAATGTTTACATAGATACAGTGGGAGTACCAAAGGGGATCCCAGATAAGTTCAAGGCCGACAATCAGATATGGGCAGGTCTAGAGTCCATTATTCCCCATTTAGCTATGAGCAAAAATGTTGATTGGGTTAATTGTTTTTATTGTAATCAACAGAGATTTGTGAATTATATCCAAGATGCTTTCCAGAACCGCATGGCTTTGGACATGATCCTTGCTGAGAAGGGAGGAGTCTGTAAAATAGTGGGAGCGGCTTGTTGCATGTACATCCCAAATGACACCCAATGGATCCATTACCCATGACCCTGGAAAATATTAAAGGGCTGTCCAGGAAACTCTTGAGTGGACACTTCATCCTTCACTTTGTGGTTGGGGAATTGGGAGGGTTTCTTGACTTAAGTTGGGGTGGTATAGGAAATTGTGGATTTGCTCTTGTCCCTTTTTGCATGTTATATGGTCCCCCTCATCAAGTCCACCATGTCCCTGATGGTCATCTGGGTGGGAAGAACCATGACAGGAGAAGTGCCCAGAGTGGAGGATGATGTTTTCAAACCTGTGAACTAAGGAAACTTAGTTATGTGATTTGAGTGTGCAGACCTGTAACCCTTTAGCGACTGGCCTCTGGGGAACCTGATGAAGTCTTAAAAGGTCCAGCAGATAAGGGTTTAGCTGCCTGAAGGTACCTGGAGTTTGAGGAGGTTCCTTAAGAAGGTTACATTTTTGCAAGACTCAAAAGGGAGGAAATGTGAGAGAATATCTATTTTCTCTCCAGATGCCATTTTGTTCACCCAGCTGCCATCTTGTCTTAGCCGGAGGTCATGTTGTCCACTGTCCAGCCATGTCATGATTCAAACATCATTTTGTATGAACTGTTTAGAAATTACTTTGTGCTCGCTATTGTTACCTTGTCTTTCCGGTAGCTTCTCTTCTTGGAGGCCATGTTGTGACTTACACAAAGCTAACACAAGGACAATTAATATAAACATTTTGTTTCCCCCTAGTCTAGAATTTGTCCAATAATGAAGTTTCTTTGGGAAAATGTCTTAAATGGAAGGTTCTGGTAAATACAGGCTAGCCTTTAGCATTGCAGCATTTTATGATCTTTTCACACTCCTATGCAGATAATTTTCTTTGTTTTATATATGCAGCTGAAAAAAGATTGTGAGTCTGCATTTTCTAAGAGACTAGAGTGTGTGTTTTGGTTTCTGCTTTCATCCAGGCATCGGTAGCCATTTTGATTATAACAGTTAATTTGGAAATCACCTTACAACTGTGAAGGGTAGTTGGAGCCCTAGATTAAATTTACTTTACTTAAAATATTCCCACTATTCCCTTTAAGTTCCTCATATCAATATGCCGTGTCATCGCTGCAGGGAACTGCAACAAAATCTAATTTATTTAAATGAACCCCCATACATCCTAATTTTTTCTGGGATATGCCATTAATTCTTTAATGGAAATTATTTTTTGGGGTTCTCCAAGAAAACAAAAACATAAATGTCAGAAACTAATACAGTACTGCCCAAGATTCAGATGGAAAAAAGCTAGGCTTAATGCTCTACATTGTTTTGTTTTTTTTATTATTAAGGCTGACTAAAAAGAACCATGGGAGAGATTTATCAGAAGTGTTCTAGTTGCCCATGGAAACCAATCTGAGCTCAGCTTTCATTTTATAAACTACTGTGGAAAAATGAAAGCTGAGTTCTGATTGGTTGCCATGGGCATCTAAAGAATTTCATCCTGCAAAACTGATTGTTTTGTATATAAAGATGTTACATTATGCAGTCATTGGCTTAAAATACCTAACAGTTGCCCCATGCTGTTCTGCCGCAGAACACGTGGAAGCCAATACAGCCTTCCAATACTATGCCTCCTGATCGTCGTTTGCGCTGCCTTCATGCCTCCTATGGCTGACATCACTCTCCGGCTATTTGGAGTTCTGACAGCACTGTGTACTCTACCAGCTTCACAGGTCCAAAGCACATGCATTGCTTTACTCCATCACGGGAGAGCATCAGCAAATAGCGGTGAGTGACGTTGGCCATATGAGGCAGGTGGATCAGTGAAACAGGCCGGAGGCAGAGTGGTCAGCGCTAACGTCTGAAAAGCTATAAAAAATCTTTTGAAGATTTACAAACTGAAGGGAAAAGTTCTGTTTGGGGATTTTGGGGGTAGATTAGGACACAGGTTCCCTTTAAGTTTCTTGTGTAATGTGTACAGGTTTGAAGCATGTCTTAACAGTTTGAAATGTTTATTCCATTGTTTGTGTACAGTAAAATATAAAAACATTGTGGGTGGTTGTGGATTCTACTATGCATACAAAACTTAGAGCATATATATGAGAAATGTTAGTTAGTAACAAATTTTGATCTGAATATATGTCTGAAAAGGAGATCATTTAAAATTTTTAAAAAGGCAATTTTTTCTACAAGTGGCCAAGTTTTCCTTTATTTTTATAAATAAATGCCAACCATATCAACCAAAATGTACCATTGGCATGAAGTACAACATCTCCGGGAAAAGATTCTCAAAATCCATTTGGTAAGTTAAAGTGTTCAAAAGTTATATCCGTATAATGCGACATATGTCGGCACAAGGCTGAGCCTTAAGCTACAAAATCGCTGTGTCCATTATGGGTTAATTTACATCTTGCTGTTAAATGTAAAGCTTTTCTTACCTGAATTTCTGTGGGTTCTATTTTGTCTACTTTTAACTTGTTCTGTCCAGAGGGTAGGATAGCGAGATGCAAAATCTAAAGAAGGAATTCAAAATAAAGGATTTTTCATATATGCAAAATGCGAAACAACAAACAAATTCTGTGGTAAGGATGTAAAAACAAAAGTTGATAATGGTGTAAAACATCAAAAAAGGCAACATTTACCTCATTTATACTCTACTGCATGGATATCAATGCTTCTCTGTTCTACATGCTTTTTTTCTTTTAACTATGTTAGCTTTATTGACACATGATCACTGTAGCCAGTCACAGGTTGATTAAGTCCCAACTGAGGTCACCACTGTGGCCAAACACATGTTGAGATTAAATAAAATTGATGGAGCTAAGGCATAGGAGTGGGAAGGGAATCCTACATAATAATAAAATAATGATCTGAAAACACACAAGGAATCACTCTAAATTCACTATTTAAGGGTTTTTTCTACTTTTAGGACATTCCAGCAAATAATTAATACAGTACAATTTTTATATGGATTCTTCTTGGTTTCCAAGGTCTCTGCTTGTTGTCTGCTTGCTGTCAGGCAAGGAAGCCTCATTGTTTTCTTCCTGTAGATAAACACCAGTCTATGGCCATGTGATCCCACATAGGCGCATAGCTAGTATGAAAAAAAAGCTGTGTGATGCTAATGAGCCATATACCTATGTGACATGACATGACCATGGACTGTTGTTTATCTACCTGAAGTTAACATATAAGCTTCCTATATAAAGACAGAAAGCAGATAACTAGAAAACAGCAATGACCGATATATAAAGTATATTGAAAAATTGAATAACTTTTCATTACACAACCAATATTAATTATTTGCTGTGCTTAAGGTTGACAACTCCTTTAAAATCAGAATATCACAAATGAGCTAAAACAACCATGTTTAAAAATGCTTACAAATTTAAAATCAAGAATTAACAATGCAACAACGAAGCAGTTTTTTTTACCTTCCTCATCACCTTGAGGTTGTGATTCTAATGATGGAACAGAAACATCATCTATAATACAAAGAATAGTTCAATTACAACAAAAATGTATATTGCTGTTGTAATATGGATTTACAATATAAAAAAAACTATTGTTAATTGGAACTAGGATGTAAAAAAATTTTCAGGACATTATCAGAAGAGAACACTTATTTATGGTTTGCTATATGATGCAGTAAATGTCAAAATCCAGCCAGTTGGGTTTGGGTTTAGCAGTTCTGGCCGAATCTTGAAAAAAGGTTAGGTTCAGGTATACAAATATAGACCTATGAAGGGTGCAGTATTTAAAGGGTTAAAACCTAGGATCGGTGCCAGCAACAATTGCAGGTATTACTGGTGGGATCAACCCCAAACACTGAATGTAAACTTCTTGATGAAGTTTGTGTCCCCAAAGTCGGGGTTCTGGGACACAAACTCACAATGTTCACCATGGACATATTTATAATATAATGGTGCTATTATTTAGTAAATGCAAGACATCATTGTTCAATTTTGGTATTGTAGCATGATACAGTTGTTGTGTTCAGGGACTTACTCAGCAATTGTCTGTTGGTGTCATATCACTGCTGTCATTCTGTTTTTCCATCATCTAAAGAAAGCATTGTTCAACACAAAAAAACAGGATGCCTACCCAGTAATATCCTGTTCCAATACCTATTTTAATATGTGCAAAAGATATCTAATCCGGTGCTTTCAATGAGACAGTGTTCATTTGTGTGTAATTTGAAAAAATTAAACTCTAACACAACCTATTCCCCCCAATTCACTTTTTTCGGTTTTGCATTTCCATTCTTTTCTATCCTCCTTCAACCCATCAACGACTTGGACGTTTGGACATTACTTGGATGTTACTCCCCACCTTCAAAAAGCCTTAACTTTTCTATTTTTCCATATAAAGAGCTGCGTGGGGGCTTGTTTTCTGCATAAGAAATTGCAATTCATAGTGATGGTATTAAATATTACATGCCGTGTACAAGGAAGCAGGAAAAAAATCCAAATGCAGTGAATTTGCACCATATTGTTGTAGGCTTGGTTTTTATGGCTTTAACTGTGCACCCCAAATGGCATGTCTCCTTTATTCTTTGGGTTTACATATATACATTTCTATAGGCTTTATAATGTTTTCATACATTTACAAAAATTAAAACTCAAAAATTCTTTATTTTGCCATCTTATGGCTCTAATAACGGAGCTGTGTGTAGTGTAATTTTTTGAGATTTTTCTTGGCTGTTTCTTTTTATTAATGTTTACTGTTGCAATGATTTTTTGATACAAATTTGCTTTCACTCTGCCATGTAGCTGTATCAGAGGCCCACCTCCTGCTGCAGAAAACATTCCCCAAACCATGACAATCTCTCCACTGACTTTATTACACACTTTATGTTGAGTGTTTCCCCAGTTTGTTGAAAAACAATGTTTCCCACCAGATCCAAATAAGTAAAACTTGTATTCATCACTAAAATTAACTGTAGACCACTTTTCTACTGTTCACACAACATGCTCCTCAGGAAAAGTGGGCCTGTTTTTTTTATTCTTGCTTCTAATGAGAGTTTTAGTCACTGCCGAAAGAGTTCTCAGTCCAAATGCACTTCAATTATGAAATACTGCTATGTTACTCAAGTTAGGATGTATTCACATGGGAATACACAGGGCACTGACATTGGCACTTAGGAAGTTGTGTTTTGTTGTCCAATTTTGATCTCCAGGCGGTTCTCTACTTAAGAACACCCAACTTACAGATGACCCCTAGTTACAGACAGCCCTCTGGATGTTGGTAATTTCCTGTACTTTAGCCCCAGGCTACAATTATCAGCTGTAACAGTTATAAAAGGTGTCTGCAGTTAAGCTTTATTCTTAATACTGGTTTGTAAGACAACCCCACATTTTTAAAATTCAATTGTTACAGAGACCAAAAAATATTTAGCTGGGGTTTCAATTATAAAATATACAGTTCCAACTTACATACAAATTCAACTTAAGAACAAACCTACAGAATATTGTATGTAACCCGTACTGCCTTGTGTATATACTGCCTACTGTATGTAACTGCCTTGTAGTATATTTTTACAAATACCTGCAGTATGGATTTCCAGCAAATAAAATGAGTGATTACCTGTTTTTCCTGTCCCTTCTTTTTGAGGAAGTTTTTCTGTTATTGATCCTAAAAAAGAATCATTAAACTAAGTTTAGTTAAATGGTTTACCTCGTAATCACAGTTTATCCCTTATCTGGAAAATAGGCCATAAGCGTCTGATCACTAGCATGCCCCAGCACTGGAGCTGTGTCTTTAGCTTAGGTGAAACATTATAGGGCACATTTGCTTACAGGGTCACCGGGGTTCACAGAAAGTGCCTTTTCCATCTATAATTCTGCGTGCGGCTATTCACTGAAATCATGAATGTGTCGCTTCCCCGCTCAGGTCCAACAGAGTTCACCATCTTTTATGTGGTGCATTTAAGTGCTAGGGCGTGCGACACAATTTGAAAGTTAAATACGGTGCTCAGTCCGAATCAGTTGGACCATCCGACGGCACAGCATGCACCACAGCATGCAGCGCAGATGCACCACAAAAGGGTTGTGTGTGCCACAATCCCAGCAAACACACTTCTTAAATACATGTGCAAGCCGTTTTAGACCCTAAAAAGGTGCACAGTCCAACTAAAGTGTGAAATGCGACCCTTAGTAAATGAGTCCCAATAAGACTCTGCTATCTCTCCTTATCAAAAAAACATACACTCAGCACTACTGTGCCCCCCCCCCTCCCTTCCTTTGGATCTGTAGGGTAGGTCTCCTCTGCACATTGCAGGACAGGAAGTGTCTGTGGCTCCAGTGATCTCTACCTACTGCCCCCCTAAAGTACAGGAGACAGGGAGATCTGCCAGACCATAGGAAGGACTGAGATTATGGTCACATCCAAGAACAAGCAAAACATACAACATCAGGACTGATAGAGAGAGATTAGAATTATATCTGTGAAATGCTGTATTTTTGTTAATCACATTGAATTAGAAAATGTGTTATTTTGCCAACCTGAGTATTTTTAAGAAAGTTGCCTTGTGTTGTGTTTATACCACTTTAGATGGCAAAGTGGTCCATAATTCTCCATTAACATAGCATAAAAAGGTTCAGTTTTATCTCACCTGGACAGCGTGGAGTTTTATGTACAACCGCAGTCCCACTTATAGGTCGCCCACTGGGATATACACACCAACAGTATCCTGTATAACTGTGACACTGAACCTATAAATAGGACAATGAAAGAATGAATGAAAGGGATTCTTAAAAGAAATCTTAAAATATATGCTAAAAAATAGAAATTAAGTATTTGAAGAGAAACCTACAATATGTCACACCAGTCGCAAAAGTGTGCAAAACCTTTTGTGGTATACGATGTTTTAGAAGTTTTTTGGTGCAAGTAACAATAGGATTCAGGATTTCAACAGAAAACAGATTGAAAAATGAATTGGGCTCTTGTATATTTGTTTTATGACATTTCCATAGAAAAAATAGAATAGAATAATAAGCAGAGTGTCTGTTTGTCCTCGCTAGGCACATTTGCATATTGTTGTTGTTGCTAAGACTTTTTATTTTTTAATTTTATTCTGAAATACATGGTCTAAACCATAGAAAAGTATAAGACTAGATACTATTTTCTGAAACAGAGAACAAAATATTCTACAGCCTCAGGAGCCATTAGCCTTCTCAATAAATGTTCCGATTGTTAAAACATTTGCTTTAAATTTACCCTTCAGAACAGTGGGGGTGAACAATATGTACGCTTATATTTTTGTGAGTAATTTTTCTATTTTATAACATCAAAAGTCAGTTATAAAGCCAAAGACAAATGGATACTGTTCTCTCTTCAAGAGCATAGCTGTGGCAAAATGTGCTTAAAAAATCTATGCATCTAGGATCTGCTACAGCCTCAGAGGCATTTAGTCTGGCCATTAAATGCTCAGATTGCTAAAACATTTACTCTCTCCACTAAGCCTTGATTACAAATAAGTCTAAGTGCCTGCTGATGTGATTTGTAATGTATTTATTTTGGATCATGGCAAGACTCAACTATCACTATTGTAGACTAATTATAAAAGAGCACACATGCAATTGAAAAATAAATCACAATGACCAACCTCACTGTATGTGCCATCATCATTGCACTCGGGGATAAACACTTGCTGAAATACTTTGCGGGCTTGCTCTTGAGTGTATTTCCTCTCTGCAACACATCTGGAAACATCTTAAAATAAATAATGAGAAACAGTTAACCTTATTGCAATAGAAAACCCCTAATATCAAAATTTTTACCATCTCAAGAATTCAAGCTTAGCCACAAGATTATTCTTTGAGTATACCTACAGTATTTAACTATAGTGAGAATGAATTTTCAACACCTGCGCTCACAAAAAGTTATAATGGAACATTAGGACTATTCTCCATCTATAGTACATTCTTTAGGAAATTTAGACCACCGTCTGGTTCACTTGAAACCAATTTACTGTCCGGCAGTTAGACCTTCACAATTAAATACTCCCTAGAACAGTGGTGCACTACCCGTGGCTGGCTGTGGAGCCTCCAGTTGCGGAATTTCATAGAATTTTGCCACGTCAAAAATTAAATGAATCATGTGTACAGTCAGCACACAGTATTACATCCTTCTGGGTTCGGCTGTACCAGTTGCTAGCAGCTGTATTTCTAATCAGAAATACAGCTGTTATGGACGGCCTGCTCAAGGACCTGTGATGATGTAATTATCGCATGACCCTCCACTATACATCAGCCAGGAAGCAGGTTTGCTGACGATGAGTTGGTGGATAATATGTATGAGGAGGATAGAGGACTAAACCTGGGAGGGATTCTGGGGAAGGATGGAGGACTAGCCCTTGGGGATTTTGGGGAAGGATAGAAGAGTAGACTTTGGGGGATTCTGGGGAAGGATGGAGGACTAGACCTAGGGGAGGATTCAGTGAAAGGATGGAGGACTAGACCTGGGGGCAGGCTTGCTTTGTGGGACCTGGGTTTTGCTGCATGAGAAGGGGGTAGCACACATGGATGGTGGTTACCTGAGTGAGGAGTGACAAGACCTATGGAGAAAGGAGTTATAACGTAGTTATATTATTGTATATAGGGAGAAGTATAATAGTAGTTATATTCTTGTATATGGGGGCAGTATTCTAGTAGTTATATTCTTGTACATTGAAGCAGTATTATAGTATGATATAAACTTGTGTATAAGCCAAGTTTTTCAGCAAAAAAATGTGCTGAAAAACCCCACCTCGGCTTATACACGAGTCAATAAAAAAATAAACTTACATACCCCGTGCGGCTCCTCTTCTTCCTACTCTCTGCTGTATTAGCTAGCAGAGGTCTAGGTATGCGTTCTGCCAGCAGGTGCAAACTATGCTGCGGAGGTGTCGCTGCTGATTACGTCATAGTGTTAACCGGCCGACAGAGCTCACGAACGTGCGTCTGACGGTTGTTACAGCAGAGAGAAGAAAGAAGAGGGGCCGCACAGAACATCGGAGAGTCACGCCGAGCTGGAAGATGAGAATGAAAGTTTTTTTTTTTTTATGTGCTTGGCAGACTAGGGGCTGGCTGTCTATATACTACACTGGGCTGGCTATATACTAAAGGGGGCTGGCAGGATACAAAGTAAAGGGGGCTGGCTGGTGTATATTAAAGGGGGTTGGCTATATAATACAGGGGACTGGTTGGCTATATACTACAGGGGGCTGGCTGGCTATGTACTACTGGGGGCTGGCTGGCTATATGCTTTTGGGGGCTTGCTGGCTATATACTGGGAGGTTGTGTCCAATGCGTTTCCCACCCTTGGCTTATATTCGAGTCAATAGGTTTTCCCAGGAGCAGTATTATAATAGTTATATTCTTATACATAGGGGCAGTATTATAGTAGTCATATTCTTGTACATAGGAGTAGTATTATAGTACTTATATTTTTATATATCAGAGTCAGTATTAAGTAAGTAATAGCTGGCTGGCTGCAGTACGGGGCCCCTGTGTGAAGCCAGATATTTACAATCATTAGCTGCTGCATGGATTCAGACAATTTCCAACATTATTATTATTATTAGCATTTGTTTGTGCTCTGTATTGTAGTCTACTCTGGGGTCTATGTTGCTTATTGTAGTTACAAACGCAGGAGTTGTTTCTGGGGGCATTTGCGCTGTACTGTGGTTTTTGCGCAGAGTTACACTGTAACGCATTTCAAGGTCTTTTCCTTGGCCTCTTTATCAAGCTAATTCAAAAGATGCACTTAAATCTTTTGAATTAGTGTGATAAAGAGACCAGGGAAAAGACCGTGAAACACGTAGCTTTAAGATTATATTTCTTCTTTTTATTGTTTTTATACTTTGTTTTATACTATCTTATTGTACAAAAAATAAAATAGAGTTAGACCATACATTCGAGTGTGGTTTTATATATAGTGCCAACCGACTAGAGGGGCCTGAACATGAGGAGCCCTCTGGATTCTCCATTTCTTCTTCATAAAGCAACCAGAAAGATAACAAAGGAGGTCAGGGAGAAAAAGGAAGGACAAAAATGTATTAAAAGAAATTAGAAGCTAATTTAGAAAACAATAGTAGCTCACAGGGGCAGGAGAACTTCTTTGAGGAACTAGACTTCCTGGATTTTATTTGTTTTAGTGACAGAGTACCATAGTGTAGGAGGCTGCATTGAGGTAAATGATGGTGCGAAGGAATGTACCTTTGAAGGACAAGCAGTGTATCAGCTGGAGTCTGGGCAAATGTTATGAAGGGTTCAAAGGTTCATACTGATGAACCTGTATGTATAGAGGGTTGTATTTTATCAGGAAACATTGGTACGCACTGGTCTTAGAAGTGGTTCAGGTACAGAGAGAACTATCCTAGTAGAATATAAGAAGGGCGCCAGGTCCACATGGTCTAGCACCTGTGGTATTAAAATTAATTATGAAAATGTTGGAGTGTTTACAGTTAAGATATCTAAAATCGGTCAAAGAGAATGACTGTGATTCCTTTTTTCATACTTCAGTGTACTGAGCTGTGTTAGGCGTCATATTTTGCAGGTTAAGCTTTCTTACTTCCATTGGGGGATTGTAGAACCTTTTGATCACCTTTTGATCACTTTTATTACATTTTTTTTGTGTTGCAAAATGGGAAATGTGGCATTTCAGATATTTGCCTGCTATTTTGGGGGTTCACCACTGGGAATAACTATTTTTATATTTTTATAGATAAGGACTTTTGGCATGTGTCAATACCCAACATGTTTATAATTGTATTCATTTATTTTTGTATAAAGTCAAGGAAAAGGAGGTGATCTGAATTTTAAGAGTTTTTGTTTTGTTTTACTATTCTTTAGGCCTCCCGCCTAGGGTATTTTGACTAATTGCTCCTACACTCATACCACATATTGCAATACTACAGTATTATCATTTATAATGAGTAAGCTAAGTAAATATAACAGTATGCTTCTGGTATGCTATTATAGATTTCACAAATGATGTGGCTGTCAGTAGAGCATATTCTAAATGAAGAGCAGATCCTGACAGAGGGAGCATCAGTATGTCACAGTGTTTGTTTTAAAATCATTGTTCCTGGGCGTAGATGTTCTTTAAGGAATTTTCAGCAAATTACACCAAATCTGAATATATACAGGCGGTCCCCTAATTAAGGACACCCGACTTATAGATGACCCCTAGTTAACGACCGACCCCTCTGCCCACTGTGACCCCTGGTGAAGCTGTTTGGATGCTTTACTATAGTCTCAGACTGCAATGATCAGCTGGATTTTTGTCTGGATCTACAATGATAAAATATACAGTTTCAACTTACATACAAATTCAACTTCACCTATGGAAACTATCTTTTACTGCATATATATATATATATATATATATATATATATATATATATATACATATATATATAGAGAGAGAGAAAGGAAAGTCCAAGCAGCACAGCAATTATCCCAGACAAAAACATATAATGATTATGTGCAAAGCCGTAATGGGTCCGGGCAAAGAAAAGGATCCTCCGAATAATAAATTATAAAAAGGCAGCACAAAAAAAATCAGGTGAAAAAAACTGTGGTTTTTAATCCATGAAAGACGACGTTTCACCTGAATTTCTTTGTGCTGCCTTTTCATCATTTATTTTTACATATATATATATATATATATATATATATATATATATATATATACTAATATAGTATCATTTTTAAACTGTAGCTGATGAACAACAGAGAATTGCAAATAACAACTTAAATTTACTGAAATCCTCAAAAAAATTTCCACAACATTTGCAGTACAGGCAGTTACATACAAGATAGGTCCCATAGGTTTGTTCTTAAGTTGAATTTGTATGCAAGTAGAAACTGTAAATTTTATAATTGCAGATCCAGACAAATTTTTTTTTTGCCCCCGTGACAATTGGATTTTCCAAATAATTTGCTGTAATAGGACCAAGGATTAGCAATAAAGCTTCATTACAAACACCTTACAGCTGATTATTGCAGTCGGGGACTGAAATAACATCCAGAGAGCTTCACCAGAGGTCACAGTGGGCAGAGAGGTCAGTCTTTAACTAGGGGTCATCTGTAATTAGTATAGTATAGTACAGTGATGGCGAACCTTTTAGAGACCGAGTGCCCAAACTACAACCAAAACCCTCTTATTTACCCTGATGTGCCAATGTGCCATATTAAGCAGTGACTTATTGTTGCCTGTTCTTCCACCTCTTTTAATTGTATCGGCCCCCTGAGGCCACCAATACAGTTGAAAGAAGGTGGCAAATTCAGACTATCATTGTAGCTTCTCTCCAGGGTCTCTCTGTTTAGGAAGAACGGTGGGTCCAGCAGGAGGACCACAAAGATAATGCAGTTCTTTTAACACCTTCTTACTTTTCAAGCAGTTCCAAACAGTCAATGAAGTGTCGCTGTAAAATAGCGCCGAGCGCAGCATCTCATAAGTTGCCTAGGACTGCAGGAAGATTTAATGGATTTGGTCCTGTTTGGTGAACTCTGTCCTAGGTTGATGGCCTGAGTGCCCACAGAAAGGGCTCTGAGTGCCACCTCTGGCACCAGTGCCATAGGTTCGCCATCGCTGGTATAGTATATTATATCAGAGTATCTGCTTCTTGTTCCATTTTCTGTGTCCCCTTCCTTTCTCTATGAAATCTCTGCTGAATCCCATTTTGCTGGCAATGTAGACAGAAGCTTACCAATATTACATGAAAGGTCTATGCAAAAAGTAGGGGTGAGAAAACTACAAATTAAGTATAAAGACTGCAGAGAGAAAAATTACTAGAAAGTAGATAAAGGGGGACATTTATCTAAGTCAGATGCAGGTTTTATTTTAGTGACTTTAGGCATTGGAATATTTGCTTATTTTTTTACTACTTTTTCTAGCAGCATGCAGCAGTTCACCATGTAGCAGTAAACCTGATTTACTTCTTCCTCGTCTTTGAATTTCTCCTAATACCATATTTGGGGCATTATTGTTTTGCTACTAAAAGTTGCAAAAAAACTGCATTTGACAAAGAGCTAAGACTACATGACAAATTAGGTCCAAAATTCACATAATTCGAGGACACCGTGACATATTCACAAACTTGACTACTGAATTAAACAAAGTTTGTTATCATGTTAAGTCTGCTTTTAGCCTATAATCTGAAACACATTCTACTGACTACTGTAAAATGCAACTGGAAGTTACCTATCATAAAAAGGCAGCACCAAACAACTTTACCTTCTTTTTCATAGATATAAATTTAAATACCAACAAGGAAAGATAAAGGATCCCGCTGCAGACACACTCCTTAAAAATCTATCCGACACTTCATTTCAAGCTTATTAAAACTCCATACAGACAATAGAATACTTAGGAAGGCACACGGTTGATTATCAGGCAATTTGTTCATGCCTGAGAAGCCCAGGTGATCGCACGGACTTATCCTTAGCACTACGTCCATTTACCAAGGAAGGTGAGCTGACTTTTTCCCTTTTCTATTTGTGTATAAAGTGAAATAGTCTAACTGCTACAGAAATCTTGAGGTCACACAGAGGTCAGAATACCAGGGATCAACCGGATAAAGTGTAACCAGAAACATTTACAAAAGTGTATACAATAAATGGCACAGAAGTTAAAGAGGGCCTTTCACCACCTCACACATGTGCAGACTAAGGCCCCTTTCACACTTTTAACGTGCAGAACTTGCATTGCACTCTGACCCATTGTAATCAAGGTTTTTTTCAGACTTGCATTCTTTTTTATGCACACACACGCATTTTTTAAAAAAATTTAAATCTCAGCATGCTCTACTTTTGCAAGTCATGCGCGTGAAAAACGCAGCATACAAGTCTATGGAAAAGCATCAAAAACGCATTGCACTCTGGGACACTTGCAAGGGCAATGTGAGTGCAATGTGTTTTTCATGCATTGGTTGCCATAGAAAACATAGACCTCAGTCCTGAGTCCTTGCACGTGAAAAACCCATTGAAGTTGCATTGAAAATGCATTGAAAACAAGCAGTTTTTCACTGACCAAACCCTGATAGCATCCTGATCAGACTCTGACGTGATCTGCAACACAAGTGTGAAAGAGGCCTGTAGGAGCTGCTGCACAAATTCAGGGGCACTTAATTTTTACCCTCCACGGTTGCTGAGATATCAGTTCCTGTAATCGACCATTATAATCCTGTGTACTGTCAGATAGGAGGTGCTGGAGCAGATGAAGGAGGCGTGTGTTATGTAATCTGTCCAATCAGCAGAATACAATGTCAGAGAAGCTACTGTAGAGCACACACTGTGATCTCTCTATGCTCATTTAGATGATGTGATCTACATTGTGTTTACATTCAGTTTTATTTACATAAACACAATGGGGGTTCATTTACTAAGGGCCCGAATCGTTATTTTCCGCCGAATTTCCTGAATATTACCGATTTGGTAATATTTTTCCCAGAATTGCCGTTTTTCCCTGAATTGCCGCAGGTTTTTGGCGCATGCGATGGGAACCGTGCCGGCATGCATGCAACAGAAATCGGGGGGGGGGGCGTGACCATCGAAAAACCTGGCGGATTCGGAAAAACTGCGGGTGCACAACCTTAGTGAATCGCCGGAAGACCCGAATCCTCGACGGAGAACGCGCCGCTGGATCGCGACAGGACCGGGTAAGAAAATGTGCCCCAATGTTACGTAATTGGGATGCAAAATCAAATGTGATGTTTACACAAAGTAAATGCAGAGGAAAAGGAAATGCCATGTAAAAGTGATATGATTACAAATGCCATATAAACATCATAGGCTATTTCAATGTAAATGCGTTTACATTAAGTTAACATATGCACTAATTTAGCTGTAATATTGCATTTACATTTACTTCACTTTGTATTCACATCAGGCTTACATCGCACTTGCATTAACATTGCTTTTACCTTCCCAAACATTGCAATTGCATTTGAGTTTACATTGCATTTGTGTTCACATTGCGATATATTGTGTTTACATTTACATGATGCTAACATTGGGTTTGCATTAACATTGGGTTTGCATTCACATCTTGATGAGCATACAGAGATCACAATGTGTACTCCACAGTAGTTTCTCTGACACAGCCTACTGCTGATTGGACAGTATCAGAGAAGGTTAGAATATGACTTGTCCTTTCCTTCAGCTCCAGCACCTCCTCTCTGACAGTGATGAAGATTATAATTATCAGATACTGGGACCAATATCTAAGTACTCATGAATGTCCAAAGCAGCCCCTAAAATGTTAATTTCCACATGTAAGATGATGGAAGGTCCTCTTTAAAGAGTACCTGTCACCTAAATATTGTCTCAGGGAGCTGCTTACTTTAGTAGGGCTTACCCTAGCCCTACCCCAATAATAGCAGTGTTAAACTGCTAGTTTTATTGGAACAAGAATGCTGCACCACTGCAGCGCTCAGAACACCGGATAAAGCTTACAGCAGTCCAGCGTATTCATGTCCGAGGAGGCGGTGACTGCTGCATGAAGTCTATGGCATGGGAAGGAAGGTACGGGGGAAAAGCTGAGGAGAGGTGAGCACCCCGCCCCCCCCCCCTCATGAATACGCAGAACTGCTGTAAGCTTGGTGCAGCATTCTAAGTGTTATGTAGTGCAGTGTTCGCTAGCTTTATTGCCATGTTTAACACTGCTATTACTGGGGTAGGGCTAGGGAGCCAATATTTGGGTGACAGGTCCTCTATAAAGAACATCTACTATCGAATTTATTAGTGGTAGACTACCCTAACTTATTTGTTGTTTGGGTTTTATAGTTGCTGGTAGCTTTTTTCTAATATCAGGGAACAGAATCATCTTATAAAAAATATATTAATATGCAAATGAGCCGCAGGGTCTCCGACCTACGTTAATAGAGGGCCTCTTGACTGCACTGTCTCATAATTCATGCACACCCCTGCTTTCAAGTCTCATGCATGCGTGATCTTACTTTCCTTGAGTAGCCGGCTGTAAAGAAAGTATGATCTTGAGACTTGTAGACATTTAGGGTTTGTCAGAGGTTGGCAGATGAGCAGGAGGCACTCCGGTGACATAGGCCAGTATCTGTTTCCAAATACAAGAAAAAAAAAGACCAGCCACTTTAAAACACAAACAACAAGTAAGTTAAGGAAATCTACCATCAGTAAATCTGATTGTAGATGTCCCTTAGGGCTGATTCAGCTAAAAGAGATCTTAGGACTCTAAGGATGCGGTCACACGTTGCATTTAAAACTGCATCACAATTTATTTTGGGGTGGGTTTAGGTGGTATTACTTATTTTAACAAGTGAAAAACATCAAATCAACAGGTGAATGAAATTTGTGGAACAGCTTTCTCCTTCAAAATCAAATTCTGCTCATGTCTTTCACCTGTGAAATTGACAAAACTTCACCTAAAACCACCTCAAAACTAATTGTGATGCAGTTTTAACTGCAACATGTGACTGCACCCTTATTTGTCTCTTGAATATTCCCTTTGGCTGCTGTGAGACAATCTGACTGGTCCTTTCATTTTGCTGTAAATCTGAGCTTATACTGTACTGAATGAGCGTGTTTAACTATGTTACCCAAAGTTGTTCAAATTTAACTTTTATATAAAGAAATTACTAATAAACTAATTTACAAAGCTGAAATAGTTGATATTTTCCTGGAGTAAAGGGGAAATGTATTTTTGTATAAAATAACAAATAAAAAATGACTGATAGACTTACCAATATACACTTCGTATTTACATACAGCTGTAACTTTTGCACATATTTCTAACATACACATGCTAAATCAAAGTTAGCACAGTAGTTTGTTTTTTTTTTCATTTGCTTTAGCAGTAATATTCATTAAAAAATATTTTTTTAACATTAATTACATATGAAATGTATTTAGTATGATTACAGCAATAACACATTTTAGTCTTACTCTGAGCTCAGAACTTTTTCATTCATCTGGTGACAAAGCAGATTCAATTGCTGTCTTGTTGCCACTAATTTGTAGAATGTATACAGTACTTTTTATCATTTCTAACCAGGGCTTGATCTATTTGATCTATTCACACTTCTTGCCATCCTTAAAGGAAACCTACCACTTAAAAGTGGTAGTTTTTACACACATATACATGGCACCAGCTCGCATATTTTTATTAGTAGAATAAAGCCCCTATCGCCGATTTATAAGTTATATTAACTTATATCTTGGCGCACCGCACTAGGGCACGGCGTGCCATGTGCGCACCCATGCGTGCACCGGATTCTGAAGTGCTGGAGAGCCGGTGACGTCGGTAGGTTTCCTTTATTCACTCTTTTTGTAGAAAAGTTTGTTAGCACTGTTGTACAAAGGCAGCAACTTATACAAGGTATAGTTGCAGTACCAAATTATTTCATGTACTGAAAACCTATCACTTTTTCTCTGACACCAAGGATATTTACAATAAAACTGACAGTGAAGTATTTTATTGGCAACTTTATTCTGCACCCTAAACTTTCCTATGTGTACGTAATGTGAAAACGTCTGTGTAGAATGTCTTTCATGTGAAATAGCTAGCATATTTTTGTGCATATGTTTCGCTTTGCTACATGAACCTGAGACTGAAGATAGCACCATTGTTATGTCTATCTTCTATGTAAAAGAATGCCATTATTAAACATTCAGCTTTGGTAAGACAATATAAAAAAAATGATGTAAACACAGTTTTCTACAAAATACTTATTTGCTTGCTTAAAATGTCATCATGGTATTGGAATAAAACCAACATGCACCTATTAAAAGCAATCTGTATGTCTAGAAGCACTTAATAAAGAGACAAGGCTGACATATAGTATGATAAGGCTGGGACTGATAAAGTATTACAAAATCATATAAACAGTGTGTGCAGATTTAAGCTGCTTGCATTCATTTCCACTGCATCAGTAAAGAAAAGGTATTTGATAGAAATATACTGCAACATGTCAACATTTGCAGCTTTAAAGGAAACCTACCACTTGTAGTGGCAGGTTTCCGATAGCAATATCGGGCACCAGCTCAGGGTGAGCTGGTGCCGGAGCTTATTTTAGTTAGTGTTTTAAACCGCGGTATCGCGGTTTAAAACACTTTTTAAACGTTATAGCCGGCGCAGGCAGGTACGTGCTCGGCGCTTACCGTGCACGCGGCTACATAGGAAGTGAATGAGAGCCGCGTGCACGGTAAGCGCCGAGCGCGTACCTGCCTGCGCCGGCTATAACGTTTAAAAAGTGTTTTAAACCGCGATAACGCGGTTTAAAACACTAACTAAAATAAGCTCCGGCACCAGCTCACCCTGAGCTGGTGCCCGGTATTGCTATTGGAAACCTGCCACTACAAGTGGTAGGTTTCCTTTAAAGGGTCTCTACAAAAGCAGTAGTGAGAGAAAACCTGGAAATTCAAGCTCATTACCTTAAAATCCTTGACACAACAGGGGGGAACATTAATCAAGACTTGTATGTCCTAATAGAGTTGCAAATTAGTATTTGTGATTAGTAGGAATTGGGAGTGGAGGGGCGTGAAGGGAAATGTCTGGCAGTGGAGTGGGCCAGCACAAGGTGTTCCCGTCCCGGCTCTATAGGACTAGCTATAGCCTGCGGACAGGATTTTGCAACCATGGGGTTGAGGGGGGGCTTAATCCTTAGGGTGTGAGGGGGATTTATATAAAATAACCATGAGGGGGCTGTTTGGTATGATAAACTAGGGAATATGTTAGGGAAGAGAAGACCTGAAAGTTTGCATTCACAAGTGTAATTGTACTGCAGGCGGGACCTGCTATAGAATTGTCTGCCAGCACAGCCTCCCTCCAGATAAATGAGGGGACTGGAGCCTCTTGATATTTTCGGCAGCGATGGAGGGGCGGGTGGACTTCATCATAAACGGCACATGAGCTTATGATAGATATCTAAACCTATAAAAAATACCAGTATATATTACATATTAATCCAAAAGCCATGGATTATCTTAATCATGTATCACTTCATGTATTAATTATTCTTATTTCATATTGCGGAATAAATGTTTGTAGGGAGGGATCAGAAAGAGATACAGAAGGACCCTGGGAAACAAATGGGTGGTCACATGAAGTGCTTTGCAGGAGCTGTGGATGAAGAGAGGGAATAAAGAGAAAAGCAACTATTAGGAAAATTAAATGTGCATGGTTCCTTTTTATAGTTGCTACAAAGATGCCATTCAGTTTTTATTATATTAGAGCTAATTAGAATTTTCAATATTGGTTTCAAAGGATAAACAATCCATTTAGCAGATTCTATTTAGTTGTGTCCTTCTTAAAGTTATTTAATGTTATATATACCATAATGTCAGGATCACAGACTTAGGTTCACGAAGGGAGCCTGCTGGTTGACACTATTCTGTCCTCTCACAGCTCTCTGCCCTCAAAAACCTAAGCTGATTTTAGCTGCTACTTCTCCTCATATATAAGGCTGAGGAGCAGGAGCGTCGCTAGGCTAAAAGATCCGGGGCTCGTGCCCCGAATCAGCTGGACTCTCTTCCCCACTCTCACTTCAATCTGCGTCCGGAAGGCGAGTGCTGCAGTGGAGAATGGAGCCATTAGCTCCGTCCTTCACTACAAATATCAAGAGACACTGTGACATCATTAAACCGCGTCTCCTCCTTCTACCATCTGACTACAGTGCTGGAATGAGTGTGATGATGTCACCGCGACTCGATAATTCACAGTGTAGGAAGTTGCTAGGGGGGGCCCAATTTGCTCGGTGATGGGGGACATTAAATGACTGTGGGCATCATTTGCTGCAGAGAATGAACATTAATTTAATTTATGTGGGTTTATCCACCATTGTTCTAGGGGGGGGGGTATTAATTTGTGTGGGGGATATGATCCATTACTGGGGGGAATCCATTACTGAGGAACATTAATTGCTGGGGGTGTATTTGTGGAGCAACATCCATTGATGGGGGTGGGGCTGAGGGCAACATAATTTGCTGAGAGGGGCTGGTGTGGGGACATCCATTTCTGAGGGGCTGGGGGGAACATATGTTCCCCGGTGTGGGGGTTGGGGTGGAATATTAATTTCTGGTGGGGAGTGTGGACAAGCTCCATTGCTCTGGGGGAGAGGGCTGGGGTGGAATATTCATTTCTGGGGAAACTGCATATGACATACACTGATTTGGAGCTAATGGGAACATTCATTTCTGGGGGGATTTGTGTAAAACATCAATTGCTCGGTGGGAGGGAAAACATCAATAGCTTGGGGTCTATGGGGCACATCCATTGCTGGGGGTATCCATTTTGGGGGTTTGGGGGGGGTATCCCTTTTTGAAGGGTTAGATCAATTGCTGGGGGGCTTTGGGGGACACCAATTACTGGGAGGGGATGGGAGGGCATCAATTAGTGTGAAGGACATCCATTGCCATGGTGGCTGCAGAGAATGAATTTCTGGTGCAGCTTTAGGGAACATCAATTTCTTTGGGGATTGTTAATTGCTCACTATATATAACATTATGTACTGGAGGGTTGTGGGGGCATTCCTAATGGGGTCTGTGGGGACTCATTGGTGAGACTTATTTCATGTGGGAGAATTATTCAGTGGGTGGGGGCATTATTTAGTGTGTGTATTATTAGGTGGTTCCTTTCACTACACTAATTAGAAAGGGTTACTTTCCAGGGATATTAGCAAAGGCAACGGGTATTAAGTCCATTATTACATCTTAGGCCATGTTTAAGGAACATTATCAGGTGGGTGGCACAATGAGGGGATTGTAATGTAAAGTATGGGGCCAATGTATTGTGGAGGGTCAGTAATTGTGGGGCCCACAATGGGGATAGTGTAGTATGTGTAAACTATAATCAGATGTTTAAATATGTGGGTACTTCTTAGAAGGTGATTTGGGGTTGTACGGCTTAAATCAGGACAGTATATTGTACATTGCCACATTAGGCATTATAAAATTTGTGGATTCCATGTAGTCTTCTTACAGTATTTAGAGGGAGAGAGTTAGGGGTAGCAGCAAGATAACAGTGTTAGGGGACCAGGATATAGGAACAATGAACAACATAAGATCTCTGTGTGGTAAACTTCAGAGGGAGGACATGTGGCTGATGAGGATACATGGTGATGCTGGGCTAATGGAGAAGATAGAGAACAACTTCAGTCTGGGGACACATCACCTGCTGCGGATGGATGGAATAGGTAGGGATTATTCCAGAATATTCAACTGGTTTTGGCAGGAAACTCATTTGAGGGGTCATATACAAAAATGCTGACTACTGTCAATTTAATACAAATGCATTGGAGCCCGTGCCCCGGATCTTTGAACACCCTAGCAACTCCCCTGCTGGGGAGACACAACGTGCATAGGATATATCAAAATAAAATATAACACTCACTAATTAAGAAATCAATTAAAGTAACATCTTTTTTGAGTTAATGGAATCGTTAGAACATAAGAAGGCTCTTATTAAAGAAGTTTTAATATCAAAAAGGACAGTAGTGCTCAAAAACAAATGGGTTAAAATACAAAAGGGTAACAAAATAAACAAACAGACATTTACATACAATGCAAGAGAAATGGTCTGATAAAATAAAAGGGGTAAAAACAGAACATAATACATTAAGTCTGGTGCCTGTGGAATCAAAAATACACGATCAATCTATGGATCCTCAAAAGAATAATAATTTCTATATGGAAAATTCTATCTAAGTAGAAGTCCACACTCCCCATAGCTCCCCTGCCTGTGATGACATGAGGATGGTTGCCATGACCAATACATACTTGGTCTTATTTCCATCTTTTCCCTCATTATGTACTGCACGCATACACACTAATCTTAATGATGACCGTACTAATATTTTACGGAGAAGAGGCGCCTACTTTTACTCCTAATTTAGATTTTTCGCTATCAAAAGAAATCTACTATTTAATCAAGCATGATAAACCAGGGACACTTACTCATAGATCCAGGCACCTTGACTGTGGTAATCATCTTATATTTGTTTTCTATGGCCTCCTTCCTTGTAAAATCAACTTTTATAATTATGCTAATGAACCTAAGGAGCTCTGGTGGGTGTTTCCAGAGCCCCTCAGTGCTGCAGCTTCATAGGCAGTTACAATCAGCAGAGGAGGTCTCCCCTCCTGCTGCATTTCCTACTGTTTCTAGATTACACAGGCAAAGGGAGGACGGAGAGAGCAGGGTGAGACATATTCTGCTCACTCTAACAGCCTGTGCATCTGCAGTACTGAGGGGCTCTGTTAATGCCCCCAAAGTCCTTCACACTAATTAGCAAAATTTTAAATATAGATTTTTATTAAGAAGGAAGGAGGACATTGACAACAAATATAAGATTACCACACAGTGCCTGGATCTATGAGTAAGTGTCCCTGATTTATCATTCTTGATTTTGATGCTAGAATTTCTTTAAACATATATTGTTGTTTCATTTATAAAAGATCATTTACCTTTACAATTTCCTCGGTATGCAATCTCCAGCTGAGAATCTTTACACTTAGCTCGCTGAAATTCACACCTGGAAAGGAATGTCCTTCCATCAGAAGCACACAGAACTTTGGAAGGAGAGCCAGCACAATCCAAATTACATTCTTTGTCTTTGTCTTGATCCACTCTTAGAAACTAAAAAAAAATATAAAACAAAAAAAAGATAGTTTGAAAGAAAAGATATCTTCTTACATCATTGAGATCCACTGACTTTCTCTAATTTTTTCTTTGAATATATTTAATATATTTAATAAAGATTAGTTTAATAAAGATTAGTTAGAGGACCTGTCACCCCGAAAATCACCCCCACCAGATGTGCCCCCCCCATAATCCTCTCCCCAGCCCCTTTCTCCCCAGCCAGTTTTTTTTTTAAATTTATGTGTGGTAAGTTGATTTAAACTGATCCGACCTCTCACTAAATAAGAGGTCAGATTCTCGTATCTTGTGTCCGGCCTAATTCATCAGGGGGCCGGCCGACACACCCCCAGCACGCCCCTGTCAGCAGGGACCTGTAGGAAAAGCCGGCAGCATCGCATATATTGCATAATAGCTGCTGGCTCTCTGCACTGACAGCGGCTGCGGCCACAGACTTTCTTCTTCACATTGCAGGCTGGCCACGCTGCACCAACAGCAGCTGCGGATGCACCAGGCTTACTCACAGTGCCGCAGCAATTATATGCAATGCTGCAAGTGCACAAGATACGAGAATCTGACGTCTTATTTAGTAAGAGGTCGGATCGGTTTAAATCATTTTCAGGGTGACAGGTCCTCTTTAAGAGTATATTTGATACAATCTTTGCAAGTTTTATATCAGATTTCAGGGGTTTAACCCCTTAAGGTTTCGTTTTTGTGTTACCATTTCCAGAAATCCATCATTTTTTTCTATGTACAAAGCTGCATAATGGCTTGTTTGCTGCACAAAAAATGGTACTTTCTAGTGATAGTATTTCATATTCCATGCTGTGTACTGGAAAGGGGGGAAAATTCCGAATTCAGGGAAATTGACAAAAACACATTTGCATGACTTTCACTGTGTGCTCGAAATGACAACTCTCCCAAATTCTTTGGGTAGGTACGATCAAGTAGATACCAAATTTATGTTGATTTTATTATGTTTTCGTAGAGAGCATGGAATATTAAATACTGTCACTACGAAACGCAATTTCTTATGCAGAAATTATAAAAAATTAAAACGTTATAGATTTTTGAATGTGAATGAAAAATGGAAACGCAAAATCAAAAAAGGGCATTGGCAGGAAAGGGTTAAGGAGACACTGTAAGAAGATTCACGGAGCTGCAACTATGGGCATACTTTAACACGGATCAATTCCTCATTATAACTATGTGTATGTTCAGATCCACATGAAATTATTCAGTCTACAAATAAGTCATTGGCCTGACTTCCGGGATGAACGGACACATCTGATCAAAGCTCTATTTCAGTCGCTGGCTTTTCGGTATAATCCTGCTGTAAAAAGACTGCAATCATACCCTGGAATACTCTTGAATCCTTGCCTAGCCTAGCCAGTCATCTGCATCTAGTTTCTTTAATGTACTCAAGATAACAAAAAAACATATTCTCTAATTCAATGTTATTAATAAATAAGGCATTTCACAGATATAATTCCAACCTTTCTCTAGTAGTTCTGGTGTACACAAGTTTGGTTGCCCCTGGACCTGACCCTGTATCTTCTGAGATCTTGCTCTTCTGTCTGACACTGCACTGAGATATTCTTTGCTCTCTCCCTCTTGCCCCACCCTTGCATTCCAGGATGAGGTCTCACAGACACACACTGACTTCCTGCCGGAAGCTCCTGAGGAGAGTAAAGCTACAGATAGATAAGATCTTTATCTGAAGGAGAGGGAGGTGGAGGCGCAGCAGATCTGACAATATCTGTGTGTGCTATATAAATAAAGAATTATTATTATGTGTTAAAGGTGAGATATAGCAGAGCTGTGTATGTTATGACTGTAATAGTAGAGCTGAGAATATCATGTATAATATGCATCTCATGGCTGTCATCATCTCTCATCTCTGATCCGTCTCATGTGTCAGATGCTAGTAAATGTTCAGAAGCTAAATTAAAGTGTATAAAAACCTGTACCCTGATAATCTAACCATATTGTCACCACACAGAACTAGAGGGATCATAATGTGTCTGCTTAGAGAGCCCCTGCCCACACTCTGGAATTTTACGCTGATCAGCACTTAGTATTAGGCGCTAAAACAGCAATAAAGCTGAGTAAAATATTAAAGCATCTTTATCTTTATTGTGTAAACATCACTAGGGGGTTGAAATCTGAGAATTGTTTTCATGGGCAAACCCCTCTTAACAGCTTTTTAAATTTTTCCAGTTCACAATACAAAAAATGCTTAAAAAATGGACCTTTTAGTCAATACAAATGCATTCAAAAGAACTGCACAGATACAAGTATATTCAAACAAAAATTCTCATTACAATTTTTAGCGGAGATCATCATCTGATTAGGCCTATCCTATATATTGCTCAGCCTTTGTCCCCTCAACCGATAATAACCTTTTAAAGAGCACCAACCTTGAAGAACACATTGGCCCCCAGCAAGTAACGAAACCCAACAACAAAACCAGTACCTGCCGTCACACAACCAAGCATTCCGATGCAATAGTGGCTAATGTCTTACTTGCAAGATCTTACAACACCAGTCAACACATTTTACGGCCACAATCACAGGTGAAACGTTTGCTATTAGAATGCCCCTGTGCACAATACGTGGGTCGCACCACTCAAGATCTTAGGGAAAGATACACTTTACACAGTGTGTCACAAAAGGGACTTCAACAAAGTAAAACTCATTCCAGTAGAGAAAATTCCAGGAACTCATCCAGAACGTTTGGATCAACTCACAAAAAGAGAGCATTTTTGGATACGTGTCCAAATGGCATAAACGAGTGCCTGGAAAGAGTCTAACAACATTCCCATGAACAATTATACACAAATATGGACACTAATTACAGTATTTAAAATCATTTACCCTGTTACAATCCGGAATTAACAAACTGTTTAACTATTTTTCATACATACATATATATATATATATATATATATATATATATTTTATACTTTTACCCATTGTTTTTATAATAATGCCAATGAATATACTTATAATTATGTTTATATCTATATTTATTTAAATTTGTATATGCAAACTATTTTCCTTGTAGCACCTCTTCATCATTCTATTTTTGGGTCAACCCACTACTAAACTACTAAATTTATTTATTATATTGTGACCTGTTTAAATGAATTTCAGGGTTGCGCATGTATATGTATATTTATTGTCACGGTCACACCCGTGATCCTCGGTACGGATTGCGGGTACTCTCGTGCCCTTCCATGTGGCGCGGCAACCCCCCCCCCCCCCACTCACCTCTCCAATGCTCCTGGTTCCCGACTAGGCCACGTCCTCGCCACTCTAGGGCAAGTGCGCGCCACCTCTCCTAGCCTTGAAGGGCCAGCGTCCCCCTGATTGGCACTGGCTAATCTGTCTTGCCCTTATATTTTGGCACCCCCCTTCCTCCCTCGCTGGATTTTCTCCTAGGATCTTCCAGGGTTTCCAGACCTAACTTCCTAAAGCTGCTCCTAAGGAAGAGAAAGCCCTCCAGCATTCCCAGACGCTCCCCTGTCTCCATTGTTCCCAGACGCTCCACTGTATTCAGCGCTCCCAGATGTTCCCCTGTCTCCAGGGCTCAGAGACGCTCTCCTGTCTCCAGCGTTCCCAGATACTCTCCTGTCTCCAGCGTTCCCAGGTGCTCTCCTGTCTCCAGCGTTCCCAGGCGCTCTCCTGTCTCCAGCGTTCCCAGGCGCTCTCCTGTCTCCAGTGTTCCCAGGCGCTCTCCTGTCTCCAGCGTTCCCAGGCGCTCTCCTGTCTCCAGCGTTCCCAGGTGCTCTCCTGTCTCGAGTGTTCCCAGACGCTTTCCTGTCTCCAGAATTCCCAGACGCCCCCCTGTCTCCAGCGGTACGCTGCAGACATGAGAGCATCTGGGAATGCTGGAGACAGGAGAGCAGGCACTCCTGATGGCTCCCATGTTCCCAGTCAGCAAGCCACCAGCTCTCCTCCAAGGACCTCTCCGTTCAAGCTCATCCATTCCTAGTCGCACCGTGGAACAACCTGGTGGCACCCCGCCAAAGCAAGGCCATCCTGCTTTGCGGCGGGCTCTGGTGAAGACCAGGTGCCACTTAGACTCCGGTCCCAGGTGTTGGCTAGTACCATCTACACCTCCCACGGTGGTCCAGAGGGTCCACAGACTGCTCATCCTGGACTCTTCTCATAGAGACTTTCCTCCTTGGTACTCCCAAGTATCTTCCTGTGGTCTGTGTACCGTTACATTTATTATCATTATATATATTTATTTACATTATTTTTGTTTTATTTTTTGCCCATTCATATTTATACTCTTTTTTTCTTTACATATTTTATGTGTTTTTGTAGAGATAATTGATTGAACCTGAGGACGAGAGCGGTACACTCCCAAACCAATTGACCATTTTTGGGAAAAATTTTCCCAAAGTTTGTGATAAATATGATTTACAATAAAGACACACACATTGCATATATTAAAGATCCATCATCTGATACTTTATTGTTTTTTCCCCTAGTTTTCTATAGTTAAATGTGGTTCTGATTTGTGTTAAAAATACAGCAATAAATTCTTTGAAGTTTGTTCTGTTCAAGTCAAATACACATGATGTACCAAGTTTAGCAGCCCAGAAACTGACATCTGCTAATTTCTTATATATCTGTGATGCATCAGTTCAGACATATACACCATGCTTCAATATGTTCTCGAACAAGCTGTGAACAGGATATTAAGAAGCATTTGGAACAAGATGACTTAAATATTGGACACAAAAGCTAGAAAATGTTCAATGCAGAATACTCTGTGTATTCTGTCAATTCTGAAAATTGCTATTGCTTGAAAATACCAGGAGACAATAAAGGAGTACAGAAACAAACATACTATGGGAGATTTATTAATCTGAATCGTTTTTATTTTTGAATTTATATGAGGGCTTGATGTGGAGGGAAAAGCAAGGCTTTATCAAGCCAAGCAATAGTTGAGGTTAGGTTAGACACAACAAAAGATTGATAAAGATATACAGAAAACAAAAACTTTAAATTATTGCCACTACCTGCTGTTGATTCATATTTTGTTCTTAGTTTTCAAACATTGGGCACATGTGTCTAATTTTGGCTCTACTTTTGCAACTTTTTTTGTTCCCAAAACAATCTCCTTTCAAAGTTCACCATTGTTCGAGTTTTCTGCACTGTTCCCTAACTTATCACCTGATTCCAAAAAAAAATCAAAAAAATGTAATGATTCAGAATGCTAACACATGCATTTTTAAAGTCACCATAGCAAAGGCTATTTGGACCTGTCAGATTTTGGATCAGCTAAAAATCAAATTCCTGGAGACAGGTTTCCTTTCACACCGGAATATGTCAGATGTATTAATAAGATAAAATTAATAACATGCATCTGACCAACAGACAATAAAACAGAATAAAAACTGGTGCAAATAGCCACACTTATGATACATGCGCCCCATTGTTTTAAATTTTGGCAAGTGAATAATGAGAAGGCAGAATCTAATGTGTCTTTTTGCTTATCTGAGATTGCAGATTTACCAGATGTTTTTACTCTTATGTCCAAAATATTTAATGGGGCTTTTCATGAATCCATGAACACCTTAAAGGTCCCAGTTGCTGTAAGCAAAAAAAGTATATTCACCATGCTCCAGCTTCCCAATCCAGTGTTGTAGCAGTCCTTGGATCTATGGCACTGGTGGGGTCATAGAAAATGTTGCTACCAACCAATGACCTGTAATGACTTTGTAATATACTTTATTATTAAAATACATCTGTGCGAAATATGAAATAGTCCATTTACTAATTGTGATAAGTAATAGTGAAAGAACAATGTGTGGGTTATAGTCTGTGTTCTCATCACTCATGAGTAATCAGTATAGTGGTATTGAGAAGGTTAATCTCCTTCCTAGAGGAGGAAATAGAACCCACATAGTACGGAATAGGGAGGCACTGTGGATTTTAAATCTGGAAACTATATTGCAACTGAATATATTTATTTATCTTACTGTTATTTAGTCTATAAGAATTGAGATGAGTAAGATATGCATGTGTTTACACTTTAATACCACCTGCACCTATTAGCTGCTCATTTTAAGGTTGTCAGCACCTGTCCAGCAAACGCGCAACCACAAACAGGCTTGGCGCTAGCCGTCAGACTAGGTAACCGGTGGCGAACTCACCCTGTGACGTCCCTGCGGGCTAAGGCCCTGCCTAAAGCAGATAAACTGCCCTGATAAGGGCTAACCACTATCACACTAGGAGATAAACGATACTGAGGGACAAACAGATATATACAGGACTACAGGCTGGATATACACAGGTCAGGTCAAGATCAAGCGGGTTATATACAAGTCAGGTCAAGATATAGGCAGACAAGAGCAGATAAACAAACCAAGATGGCTGCAAAGCTACAGAATCGGACAAACACAGAATACCAAACAAGATAGCAAGAGCTCAAGATACACAGGTAAGACTTGAAATAACCACCCCATATTATGATGGGAATAGGCCAGTATATAAGGCAGTTCCTTTTTTTGCTTCAGATATTTTATAATATTGTATATGTAATATTACATTACAATATAATATATAATAGAGCCATTACAAACAGAGTTAACTTTTTCAAGTGTTTATGTTAATGTTGATAATTATTGCTTACAGCCAAGCAAAACACAAAGGTCATTATCTCAGAAAATTTGTAAAATTGGAGGTTAAAAACACGCCCCTTCTCTCCCTTTAATTTTTTCCTCCCCATTTCAGAAAATTCATAAGGAGTTGAATGCTGGTTAGTGAGTGCTTCAAGAGCCACCACACATAGACATATCTAGTACACCAGCAGATGACATTGCTCCCCAAAACAACACTTGTGTGTTGTTTTGGGGAGCAATGTCATCTGCTGGTGTAGGACCACTGTGTTTTATCAAGACCAAAGTCAGTACAGCCTCCTGCCAGGAAATTTTAGGGCACTTCACGATTACCTCTGCCTACATGCTTTTTGGAAATTATATTTTCATTTTCCAGCAAGACGTGGCACCTGTCTACACTGTGAAAAGTACCAATACCTGATTTAATAACCACAGTATTACTGTTCCTGATTGGTCAGCAAACTCACCTGACCTTGACCCTATAAATAATCTATGGGGTATTGTCAAGAGGAAGATGAGAGACACCAGAACCAAAAATGCAAAGCAACATTGGCTTCCATAACATCTCTGCAGTGTCATCACCTCAACATCTCCACACTGTGCTGCATTGATGCAGTCATTCATACAAAAGGAGCCGCCACCAAGTATTGAGTGCATTTACTGTACATACATCATTTGGCCAACATTTCTGTGTATAGGAAATGTTATTGTTAAAAAAAGTTAACAATAGTTGGTTTTATATCATCTGATTTGGAGATTATGACTTTTGAGTTTTCATTGGCTATAAGCCATAATCATCAACATTAACATAAAAGAACCCTTATATAGAGTCATTGCAAACAGAATGACATTTTCAACATTTGAGTTTCACTTTTTGAATTGAATTACTGAAAAAAAACTTTTACCTTTTTGCTGTCTAGTTTTTTGAAAAGCGCTTATGCAATAGTAGAAGGCCTACTGGCTCTGACCCTTTTTGCACTGGGACCAGACATGGAGATTTCAGTTTTTCTGGAAGCTGTGCAGCTGTGTTGCCATCTCCAGGGACAGTTATCTCAATTCTAAGGGACAACATGGTTACTTTTATGGGAAATTATTTTCCCACAGTTTTTGATATGACATGAAGATAGAGGGTTTCACAGGTTGCATAAGGCTCAAAGATTTTCCTTTTCAATGAATAAGAATTGATAGTATAATTCCAGAAGGCCAACATCCAAGTTCCCTTGCAATCTACAAAATGGAGGGACGAAAGTCCCTCTGATCTGCTTAAGACCAGCAAAACAATGGAATGCACAGGCAGCTTGAGCAACATTGACTTCTATGGTTGACAAAATGGGGTTTGCATTGGGTCAGAGACTTGATGTCCCCCAATCTACAAATTGCATAGGAGTCCAGCTGTTGGATCCTCCAAAATGATATATTTATCACCTTTACATTGGATATCAAACTTTATCTGACCTCTTTAAGGATTACTGTGTGGGATATATGTAACAATAAGCTACAAGCTGGAAACTAAAGACCTGTGAGTCTAACTTCTGTGGTGGGGAAAATATTTTAGTAGTTTGTTAGAGATGCTATCTTGGAGTATCTCTATAATGATGGCTCGGGGATTCAGGGGCAACTAACCAGACAGTGAGCCCTAAGTCTGAGCCCCCCAATGCTGTCACCTGCCTACTTGCCTCCGGTATCCTATTGATACGGGACAACCACGAAGACGATCCCTTCCTAGGCTACAGTGCAGACAAAAAACACGACAAACAAACAATACACACAGGTAGCGAAGTCAGGTAAACCGGGTCACAACGGAGAGAGCAATATATAAGCAGAATCAGAAAGCGAAAGCCGAGGTCAGTAACGAAAGCCAAAGTCAGAATGCCAGAGAAGTCAATATCAAAACAAAACGCAGAAAGGACTGGGGAGCTGAAAAATACGAATATTACCAGCGCTGGGGAACCTGTGCTGGGAAGTAATATAGGTGACTGGGGAACCTCCCCTCAAGGTGACTGGAGGAGAGATCTGTCATTCACAGCAGGTTAACTGTTGCTAGACTGCAGGGAAGCGGGTGTGGTGCAACAATCAACCCTGCAGCAATCTCAGTCCCAGTTCACACACAGGAAGACTGAACAACCTCAACGCCTTCTAAGCCGCATACCGCGGACAGAAGACGATACAGGCAAAGACGTAACAGTACCCCCCCTTTTACGAGGGGCCACTGGACCCTCATTATTCCCACCTGGTTTAGAAGGATTTCGGCAGTGGTATATGTTGAGGAGACGTGGAGCATGGAGATCTTTACCAGAAACCCAGGTACGATGTTCCGGGCCATAACCTTTCCAATGGACCAGATATTGGACAGAGTTTTGTACCCTGCGGGAATCCAAAATCTTTTCTACCTCAAACTCTAGTTCACCTTGGACCACCACAGGAGCTGGTGGTTTAGTCACGGGTAACACGGGAGGGATATATTTTTTCAGAAGAGATTTGTGAAAAACATTATGAATGCGAAGAGAGATAGGTAATTGTAACCTAAAAGAGACGGGATTAATAATTTCGTTAATCGTGTATGGCCCAATAAATCGAGGAGCAAATTTCCCAGATGGCACTCTGAGACGCAAATGTCTTGTAGATAGCCACACTCGTTCCCCCACATTATATTCAGGACCGGGAGATCGTTTTTTATTAGCCTGACGCCGTTGGGTATCTTGGGCTTTCACCAGGTTCGACAGAACCCGTGCCCAGACTGAGCTCAGCCTTTGGAACGTTGCTTCGGCGGAAGGGTTAACAGACTCAATGTCTTGGCAGGACGAAAACTTTGGGTTGAACCCGTAATTACAAAAGAACGGCGACATTTTAGATGAGGTACTAACCCTGTTGTTTAAGGCAAATTCGGCGAGCGGGAGAAAGGATCTCCATTTCTCCTGGTTATCGGAAATAAAGCATCTTAAAAACTGTTCAAGCGATTGGTTAAGTCTCTCTGTCTGCCCATTAGTCTCAGGATGGAAAGCGGAAGAAAACGAAAGAGAGATTCCCAATTTACCACAAAATTCTCTCCAGAATTTAGAGACAAACTGTACCCCCCGATCAGAGACAATATTTTCTGGTATACCATGAAGACGCAAAATATTGTTTATGAACAATGAGGCCAATAATTTAGCACTGGGTAATTTCCTGAGGGGTACTAAATGACACATTTTCGAGAATCGGTCACAAACCACCCAAATGACAGTTCTCCCTTGAGAAACAGGTAAGTCAGTTATAAAGTCCATGGAGATATGAGTCCAGGGTTTTTTAGGCAGAGGGAGAGGTTGGAGAAGTCCCTCTGGTACTCTTCTGGGCACCTTAGACCTGGCACATATATCACATGCTGCTACGAACTCCTGAACGTCACGTGACCACGAGGGCCACCAGTACAACCTTTCTAAGAGATACTTAGTGCTGGCAATACCAGGATGTCCGGCGAGCACAGAGCAATGGATCTCCTCTAAGACCCGGAGACGAAGATTATGTGGCACAAACAATTTACCCATAGGAAGATTACTAGGCGCAAGATCTTGAGAGTTCGAGATAGCGGTGGCGAGGTCATGGTCAATGGCAGATAACACAATACCAGGTGATAGGATCTTATCTGGGACAACCTCTGGGGTATTGTCGTTACCAAAGCTACGTGAAAGAGCATCTGCTTTGATATTCTTAGTGCCTGGACGGTAATCAATACAGGGTCTAAGTCCACCATCTTTTTTCCCAACAAAGAAAAAACCAGCCCCCATAGGGGAATTCGAGGGTCGTATATGACCCTTTTGAAGGCTCTCTTGTATATACTCTCGCATAGCCTCTCGTTCTGGGGAAGACAAATTAAAAATCCTTCCCTTGGGATACTTAGACCCGGGAATGAGATCGATCCCACAGTCATAAGGCCTATGTGGAGGCAGGGACTCGGCAGTCTTTTTATCAAAAACATCAGAGAAATCAGAGATAAATTCAGGCAGAGTTTCCTCCTTTGACTGACATTCAGAGAGGAACAGCGTATTACAATGGGAGGAACACAGCGGATCCCATTTAACCAGTTCACCAGTGGTCCAATTAAATACAGGATTGTGTACAGATAACCATGGAAACCCCAAAATGACATCAGCGGACAAGTTTTTTAAAACAAAAAACACTACCCGTTCGGTGTGAATAGCACCAACCTGCATGGTTATCTGTGGAGTTCTGAAACAAACTCTACCCAACCCTTAAAGGGGTAGAATCTGCCCCCACAACCAGGACAGGAGGATTCTGGTTAACCAACTCCAGCCCTAGGGCTGACACAAAAGCAAAGTCAATAAAATTAGCAACGGATCCAGAATCAACCATAGCTTGTCCAGATATAGACTTATCTTTAGCAAACAGAGACACTGGCAACAAAATTTTAGATACCGAGTCGGAAGATACCTGTGCGCCTGAGTGACACTCCCGATTACCACTCAGGTGCTGAAGTTTTCCGCCTGTGGCCTGGGTCTGGTAGGGTAGCTTCTCAAGAAGTGTCCAGATTCACCGCAGTAAAAGCAAAGACGATTCTTCTGGCGATGCTCTTTCCGGGTTTTGGCTCTCGCCGTGCCCAACTGCATAGGTTCTTGTTCAGAAATAGGAGAGACAGAGTTTTTAGGAGAAAGTAAAGGTGACCCGGAGGAGTGACTCGCACCTACTCTATCTTTTCGTCTGTCCCGTAGGCGACGATCAATGCGGACTGCTAAGGCCATGGTTTGCTCCAGTGAGTTTGGATCAGGATGACCAATCCAGGCATCCTTTACAGGTTCTGACAGGTCTTTTCTGAAGAGGGCTTTCAGGGACGGTTCACACCAGTTCAAGGTTACGCAGTGCTTGCGGAATTCCATGCAGTATTCCTCCGCAGAGCGGGTACCCTGCGAAAGAGACAGCAAACTGGATTCCGCAAGCCCAACATGATCGGGTTCTGAGTATATGGCCCCCAAGGATCGAAAAAAGCGTTCCAAAGAGGACCACTCCTCTGCGGCTGGAGGTAGTTTCAGGGCCCATGCCTGGGGATCCCCCTGGAGTAAGGAAATAACCACCCCTACCATTTGAGTCTGGGAGTATAACGGGTTAACCCGAAAATAAAGCAAACAGGATTCCCTGAAAGTCTCAAATTTCTCTCTATCACCTGAGAATCGATCCGGGAGTAACATTTTTACCTTGTTAATACTGGGGAGTGGAGGTTGTGGAGCAGCAGGAGACGTGGGTGGGGTCTCTGCTCTAAACTGAGTTAGAACATGGACCTGGTTAGCCAGATCAGCCACAATGTCTGCTAGGCCTTCCATGCGATGCACAAGATCCGGGATGGAGCTCATCCTGGCGGGTCCGGAAGACGTAGCAAACTAAGGATTTAAAGGGCTGGTAATAATGTAATGATGGCTCGGGGATTCAGGGGCAACTAACCAGACAGTGAGCCCTAAGTCTGAGCCCCCCAATGCTGTCACCTGCCTACTTGCCTCCGGTATCCTATTGATACGGGACAACCACGAAGACGATCCCTTCCTAGGCTACAGTGCAGAAAAAAAACACGACAAACAAACAATACACAGAGGTAGGGAAGTCAGGTAAACCGGGTCACAACGGAGAGAGCAATATATAAGCAGAATCAGAAAGCGAAAGCCGAGGTCAGTAACGAAAGCCAAAGTCAGAATGCCAGAGAAGTCAATATCAAAACAAAACGCAGAAAGGACTGGGGAGCTGAAAAATACGAATATTACCAGCGCTGGGGAACCTGTGCTGGGAAGTAATATAGGTGACTGGGGAACCTCCCCTCAAGGTGACTGGAGGAGAGATCTGTCATTCACAGCAGGTTAACTGTTGCTAGACTGCAGGGAAGCGGGTGTGGTGCAACAATCAACCCTGCAGCAATCTCAGTCCCAGTTCACACACAGGAAGACTGAACAACCTCAACGCCTTCTAAGCCGCATACCGCGGACAGAAGACGATACAGGCAAAGACGTAACAATCTCACTGTGCATAACCTTATAACCCAGCATCAGCATGAGAGATCTGTCCTATCAGACTAATCTGATTGGTTTCTACAAGAAAGTAAGTTCCAGACTGGTTCAGGGGGACGCTGTGGATGTTGTATATCTGGACTTTTCAAAGGCCACATAAAAGGTTGGTATATAAAATTATACTGCTGGGACTAGGGGAAAATCTGTGTATTTGGGTAAGTAACTGGCTTAGTGATAGAAAACAGATGGTGGTCATTAATGGCACATTCTCAGATTGAGTTGACGTTACCAGTGGAATGCCACAGGGGTCAGTATTGGGGCCACTTCTTTTTAATATTTTTATTAATGACCTTGTAGTGGGTTTACACAGTCAAGTTTCAATATTTGCAGATGATACTAAGCTGTGTAATATATACTGAGGTCGATAGTTAAGCATTACAGAGGGATTTGTGGAAGATTTAGGAGTGGACAGAGAAATGGTTGATGAGGTTTAATGTAGATAAATGTATTTATGCACTTGGGCCATGGAAACAAAAAATATAATTATGTTCTAAACAGTCAATTACTTGGTAAAACTGGAGCTGAAAAGGACTTGGGGGTATTGGTAGATGGTAAACTTAATTTTAGTGACCAGAGCCAGACGGCTGCTGCTGCTGAAGCAAATAAAATTATGGGATGTATCAAGAGAGGAATAGATTCTCATGATAAAGACATAGTTTTGCCCTTATACAAATCCCTGGTCAAACCACACATTGAATATTGTGCACAGTTTTTGGCACCAGTGTATAAAGAGGACATAGTAGAGGAGAGCAACTAACATTATTAGGCGAATGGCGGGACTAGAATACAAAATTTGGGATTATTCAGTTTAGAAAAAAGACGACTGAGGGGAGACCTCATTACAATGTACAAATACCTGAACGGACAGTACAAGGATCTCTCCAAAGATCTTTTTATACCTCGGCCTGTGACCAGGACAAGGGGGCATCCTCTACGCCAAGAGGAGAGGCGATTTTACCATCAACATAGAAAAAGGATCTTTACTGTAAGAGCAGGGAGACTATGGAACTCTCTGCTGCAGGAGGTTGTTATGGTGGACTCTATGTACATGTTCAAGAGAGGCCTGGATGCCTTTCTGGAGAGAAAAAATATCACAGGTTTTGGGGATAAAACATTTATTTAATTCTTAAAGGTTGGACTTGAAGGACTTGCATCTTTTTCTGGCCTTATATACAGGCCCGGCGCTAGCACCCGGCCAACCCGGGCAAGTGCTGGGGCCCGTGGAGCTGTCGCTATAAGACACTGGTACAATTGATCACCATCCGGATCAATTACTTTTATGCCTCTATGCTGCGCTGGTAGGTAGTGCAGCATAGAAGCAGAATCCAAAACTCACCTGTCCTGGTTCCCACGACCAGGGGGAGGGGTCAGCGTGTCCACAGGGGGTCAGTGTGTCCACAGGGAGGGGTCAGTGTGTCCGCAGGGGGGGGTCAGTGTGTCTGCAGGGGGAGGGGGAGAAGTGTGGCCACTGGAGGGCGGCCCACGAAGGGGCCCACTACGGCTCTGTCGCCCAGGGGCCCACTAAAACCTACAGCCGGCCCTGCTTATATACTATGAAGCTATAAATCATTTTTATGTATAATAAGAACATAAAACGCCTATATCTGGTAAATGAAGCATACTACTAATTACATGTTATCTCATAATGTCGGCTATGGGCCGCCAATGTCATGTTTATGAGAGGATCTGGATGCAATATTTTGTAAGCTGGCAGATGCAACACCTTAAAACAAATTAAATTAATAGCATGTGTTCAGTAACAGTTAACAGTAACATGAGAGTGAAAATTAAGGACATAGTTATTAATACCCGCAAGGTCTTGTTATACATCACATAAATACAACCACATATATGGCATGGATAGATAATGCAGACATATAGCTCACTGTCACTCAGGGAGTATAGGTTTATGCCTCTTCCAAAATATGTATATTTTACTGACTGTCAGAGGCGCATCACAAATGAGTTTAATTTTAAAACTTAACATTTATTATAAAGCTTCTAATTGGTAAGCATCGATACACATATATGTTTCATGCACACTTCTATCAAAATACAAATGCAATATTACAGATTGCATCTATTTTAGGAAAGCCAAAATAGTCAGATTTGTAGTAATAGCTACTTCTTTTTTCCAGTGGCAAGTTAGTCCCAACTAATGCTGACCACATTCATGCCATTCAGGACTAAAAATCACAGACAGACATTGTGTAGGTAGAATGTGGACATTCATAGACTTTTGACTTGGGGTATGTGTCCCTCTTTTTATTATTCCCTAGAAAGGCTGGTTAGATGTCAATGCTCTCTGTCTTTAAGTATCTGTCTATGGACACTGTCCCTAATATCTTCTCCAAACAAAGGTGGCTTCCTCAACAGCTTTTAACACATGTTCAGTACTGGCTCCCGCTGCTTTTGTGGCAATGTAGCATGCTAAACTCATCAGCAGCGAGGCTCAAATAATATGATAATAGTGGCTCCCACCCATGAGTACAATATCCACGTGATTGAAGTGTCACTACTGATGAGTTTAGAATGCTACAATGCCACATATGCAGCAGCAGCCATTTACAAATTGTAATTCTTGTTTTACTTTAATATATTTGCTATAATGATACTTGCTTTATTTGAAACTTATCTATTATTTTTTATTAATTATTCTATTAATTAGTTTTACTTTATATCTAGGGTACTGTAAGGCTATATTTTTACATATTTGTCAAGCGCTGCAGAATTTGATGGCACTATATAAATAAAGATTATTATATTATTATTTTTATTATTATTATATTTTGACATCTTAGTGCAAAATGTCTATGAAATGGAATTTTCACCATTTATAAAAATAAAAATTAATTGTGAAGATACAGTGCCAAAACTATTTTACAAACCATGCATTTTCCGACCTACAGACAACCAGAATAGCTCTAGAGCACATACCTTTAGAATCTGGTGTCTACTTCGGTGGTGTGCCCTCGTTTACCTTGATATGAAAGGCAACTTATACAACATATGCTCAAATGCATGAGATTGAAGGTGCAAGCTTCAAATGTAGTGTTTTTGTGTAATGAAATCAATATATTGAGCCCTATGAGTTATAATGATAGCTTTCTGGCATTTTTTAAAATTAATCTGTAATGGTTCTGTAAAAATGTCTTCAGCTCAGATTTAAATATAGTCTTAAACTGAGAAAAGTAAAGAATATACAGATACAACAAAAATGTATATGCATTGTTCTATTCTTAAACCTAGTGACCCATAATGGAGTTACTCCATATGTTGGCTTGCGGCCATGAATACGAAACCACTTTCTATGACACCCATTTCCTTATAAAATTCCAAGATTTCATGATCTAAGGATAGTCATATGGCAAATCTAATGAGAGAGGAATGTTGAACTGAGAAGGATTTGTAAAGCTCCATAGCACTGACTATTGAATCATGAATGCTTTTATAAATCCAGCCTTCTGGATATGATCAGTTCATGAAAGATGGACTTGTCATACTTTGCTTCTTGATAGGTGCATTTTAGCTGTGCTACATTCATAAGCTTTAGAAGGAACATATGGAAAAAGTAAAGTTGGAAAGTGGTAAGTGTTAACTTTCAGCTGACTACAGTGTGTCTAACTTTTGTTATAAGCTGAAAATATGACTAGAAGGAGACAGTAAAACTAAACATCTGGAAAATTGAAATAATTACAACCCACACATGATCCTATTATTTACTACCGGGCTATCTATTCACACAAGCTATATGAATGGCTACAGAAATCTTGAAATTAAATATTTATTTGTTTTTTTTTTCATTTCTGGCAAATTTATGTCCAAAGAGAGACTCACAATTTAAATTCTCTTTCCCAAGCAACAGCAGATACTTGTGCACTAGTACCATACTTTTTTTGCCTGCATATATTAAAAATTAAAAGATTTTTGATTTTAGAAAAATTAAAATGGTGCATCAGATTGTGGTACACATTCTAGACTAACTAAAAGAAGGTCTAAAGTAGTACTCGAAAGTCATATACTGCACCAGAATTATCATTGTTAAGGTAAACCTACCTGTTTATTATTTTCCTAAAATGTACTGTAATAGAAACAATGAACTCAAGATGGCGCCGAGACAGAAAAGTTTTGAAGCTAAGGAATGTCAATAAGACTTCAATGTGCGACAGCAGGGAAATTCTCCAATCAAGAGACTACATGAGCTGGGAATTCTCCGCCCCCTTCTGCTTCTTTACTAATTTCTATATACAGGCGGTCCCCTACTTAAGAACACTCGACTTACATACGACCCCTAGTTACAAACGGACCTCTGGATATTGGTAATTTATTGTACTTTAGTCCTAGGCTACAATGATCAACTGTAACAGTTATCAAAGGTGTCTGTAATGAAGCTTTAGTGTTAATCCTGGTTCTTATGACAACCCAACATTTTTAAAATCCAATTGTCACAGAGACCAAAAAGGTTCTGGCTGGAGCTACAATAATATACAGTTCCGACTTACATACAAATTCAACTTAAGAACAAACCTACAGACCCTATCTTGTATATAACCCGGGGACTACCTAAAGTTTTGTGAAACCAAATAAAGGGCACACAGTGCCAACTTGCCCAGGGCCTAAGTGAGACTTAAACCAGCAAATGTTATCTGAATTATTTCTTATGATGTGCACACATGCATATTGATAAACACGCAGCCAACACACACTAAGGGCTTATTCACATGGACGTCTTCGGGGACGTACATACGGCCACAAATTTGCGGCCGCATGTACGTCCCCATAGAGGGCAATAGCGGCACGGCACAGATACGGTGCCACACATGTGTGGCACCGATCCGGGCCGCACACCGCAAAAAGATAGAGCATGCTCTATCTATCGGCGTGTGTGCAGCCGTGTCCCGCTATTCTCTATCATCACAGAGATAAATCTGGCACTGCAAAATGCTAGTTTTGGCTATTTCAAAACTGGCATACCCCGTGACACGTTGATACATCCAGGTGTCTCTCTCCGGCTCACCAGAGACAGTTTTTACAGCTAGAGGTTTCTTTGCTGCTTCCTCCATCCTGTTCAGGGCTGGCTGTCTGAACATGTCCATCTGTCAGCAGGAGAGGTAAGTGTGCAATGTACAATAGTATGTGTGTTTATGTAGACAACGTGTACGTCATGTAGGTGTGCAGGGACATAACGATCGCAGTCACAGAGTGTACAACCGGACCTGTGGGTAAAGGGTCGTCCGCGGCTCTGCCCGTATGATAAGGGTCGGACTGGGGTGCTTAGGGTCCACTAGTAAAATTGATTCCTGGGGCCCAGGAATCATGCTAAATGAAAATAATACCTTCACATCATGCATTTTCGTGTTTTGAAATGCACTGTAATGCTCCATCTCTTTTACACACACATATATATATATATATATATATATATATATATATATATATACGTTTTTTTGAGTAGTTTACCATAAATGTTTTAAAGAGAACCTTTCAGGCAAATTAAACACCCAAAACTAAATATATTTTCATAAACTGCCATTAGAAAGCATTGCCCCTATCCTTACATTGTCCCTCAACATGCCTGTAAACTTAAACAATCAGGTCTTAAAGCTGTATGCAAATGACCTAAGAGAGGTCCAATGAGTCATTATCATATTCCACAGTCCAGCTTATCCCCCCCCTCCCCACTGCTTGACTAACAACTTTTATAATGATGTGACAGTAGTGTTGCTTCCTCTGTGTGCCTCCTGGTTCTGGCTGCCACACCCCCTGCAATCTGTGTGTATGAGAAGTTTATTTTAGAATTATTAATGTATGATTTAACTAGATAAAGGCAGGGATGGAATCATTGAGAGCTCATCTAACAGGCAGTGGTGACAGAAATAGTTACAGAGACCTGATGACAGGTGTTCTTAAAAGGTGTTTAAATTAATTTGTTCAGATTCAAAATTAATACATTTTGGAGGAAAATCAAGGTTTTTGAGTGTTTCCTGTGCTTTGTTAAGCTGCAGCAGTGACATCACATTCATGGGACACAAGCCTGTAACTGGCCTCACCTGAGTCATAAATTTCCAGCAGGTTTGTGCCATTGATGTGACATCACTGCTGCAGCCTGTGTACAAACAACTCCCAATTCTAAAGCTTCTCATCCTGTGCTGTGACCCTCTGTTAACTTCTCATATAAGGGGAAGCTACATGGAGACAGACTTATATAAGTCTTATTTATTATCCAGCATCAGACCAATTCTGGTCCTATATTTATGTAGTAATCTTGGTTCTGGTGCTGTTTCTATGAAGTAAGGCTTGGTTCTGCCAGAATATATATGTAGCAATCTTGATTATGGTAGAGTATCTATGTAGTAAGTTTAGTTTCAGTGCTGTATCTGTGTAGTTCTTGTGATGTGTCTAATACGGCACAGGCATATGCGATGCCGGGAAGCTGCAGAAGTTACAATGAAAGTGCCAACAGCGGAGAGGTGAGTATGCACTCTATTGGTTTATGTCTGCTATTGGGGGACTATTACAACTCACTACTGTGGGCAATATTGCTACTGGGAGAACTGTTACAATTAGCTACTGGGAGCCCTATGACTATATTGGCTACTGTAGGGCCCATTATGATGATACTCTGTACTGCGGGGCAATAATCTGTGACTATATTGACTACTTTTGGGCACTGTTGCTAAATTGGTTACTTAGGCGATACTGTTACTATATTGGCTGCTGTGGAAGTAACGTTACTATATTGGCTACAGTGGGGGCCCTGTGACTATGTTGGCTTTTGTGGGTGCCTTGTTACCATATTGGGCTATGTGAGATGTTGTGACTATATTGGCTACTGTGGCACCTTGTGACAATATGGAAACTTGGAAACTTACATCAGTCCTGTTAACAAAGGAAAAGGCATGAGCTATATTTTAAACGCTGGTAGGACTTTTAAAGCAGATTAAAACATAAATCAGCTATAAACCATAAACAATGCAAGTGGACTCTTACATATGCACACCTGCTTTTCCTTTTAAAGAGGACACCGCTCAAGGGCATTTTCATGGGAACATATCCTGCTTGTCATTGAATATCTGTTGAAAATGAACTTTGACCCCAAATTCTCTGATGTTTTTGACAACAGTGCTCCATTTTCATTTCCATCTGCTCAATCACTTGTTATTTGTGGGTCAAGTTACACAATTAAATTTAGAGAATTGACCCTAGAATTCACATGACACCAATTCAATGGCAGTCAGATCACAATAAGAAGGTTATTTTAGCCACACAACTAGAGCAATTTGCTACAAATTAAAATCAGAAAACATGCTTGTTAGAATGGATAAAAATAACTATTTACCCAGTTGAAAGTAAAAGCTCATACTTTATAAAGGCAAATATTGATCTAGACAGTGAATTGTTTCAACGTTGTACATTTTGTGAAAAGATGGAATATAAGTTAAAAATAGTTGAATATCAACAGAAAAAAAAGTGGAGTCAACATTACCATTAATTTGTATTTGTATAAATCGTATTTATTTTGCATACAATCATTAAAAAGATGTATCACATTAAAATTTACACCAATATAAAGTCAATACATTGCACAGCAACATGGACACAGAGAAAATTCAGATACTAACAAAACCTACTTTTAGCTACAATAACAATATTAATAATTTCATGTCACTGTTAGGGCACATTCACATGGCGGTCTGCGGGGACGTACATGCGGCCCCAAATTTGCGGCCGCATGTACGTCCCCATAGACGGCAATAGCGGCGCGGCGCAGATACGGTGCCACACATGTGTGGCACTGATCCGGCCCGCACACCGCAAAAAGATAGAGCATGCTTTATCTTTCGGCGTGTGTGGCCGTGCGCCGCTATTCTCTATGGAGGGAGGAGGGGCCGCCTCCTCCTCCTCCTCTCCAGCACACGGCGGGCATACTGCTGTTTGAATGTACCCTTAATAGTACATATTGCTTGCATGTTTTAAGTGGTTTTGCACAATGTTTAAAAGGTGCCAATAATAAACATGCCAGTTTTTTAAACTCCAAACTGACAAGCTCAGCGCAGATACCTCTCAAAAAAGCTCATTTAATTCACAAATTAGTTGCAGGTATTAAACAAAACACAAATTAAAAGGCAAACCTTAACAAAAGTGATGTGCAGGGCCTTTATCAATAAACCACATGGATTCTTCCTAAAAGTATCCATTGTTAATCATTGGTATATCTCATGGCTCAGTTCAACCATAATTCTTACATTTTTATGAGCGGAATTTAGCATTTTTTTCCATTTTAGATGATGCCAACCCATGTCATGTCAACACAATTGTCCATGTAGACACAAGCATGACGATAACTAACCATATTCCAGTTCTCATTTTGTTGAAATCAATAGAACAGGTAAAAAAGATAGATCCACAGAAATGTAGTCACCAATACCCAAATCCTATGTATAGACGACAAAACGCATCAAAACTGAAGTGAGTCCCAACACGAACCAAGGGTGAGAGTGAGTATACAATGGGACCATATTAACAAACAAAATTGAAACAAACCAAAGTAGGGAAGAAAATATAGTGTGTAATAATGCATTAGAGCCTGTCCCTCTCCCTACATGGTGTAATACCATGTGGCTTGTTGGAAAAACCAATATATGACCTATTATTCTTCCCTGAAAAAGGAGGAAGAAGAGATCCAACAATGTAGCACAGTTTAAAACAAAAGAAAACCAATAATGATAACAGAATAATGAATACTTTATTTAGATCAAGAGACAAGTGACAAATGACAAACACTGGTTAAAACGATTCTACCCCAAAGGGGACACAAGATAAGGTTGCACTCCAGACAACAGATCATAAAGACAGAAGTAATAAGTATGAGGTAGAGGCACAAATGGCCTATATTGGGTATGGATGGGAAGTATAAGGCGATTAACAGTTTGATGGGAAAAATTGATGAACATTATACATAACACAGTATAGCTTACCCATATTCAAGATGATCGTTGCCTGGAGTGACAACACCCCGACGCACGTTTCGGCTGGTCTGCAGCCTTCGTCTGATCTGCAGCCTTCGTCCCCCCACCCCCAGACGAAGGCTGCAGACCAGCCGAAGGCTGCAGACCAGCCGAAGGCTGCAGACCAGCCGAGACGCGCGTCGGGGTGTTGTCACTCCAGGCAACGATCATCTTGAATATGGGTAAGCTATACTGTGTTATGTATAATGTTCATCAATTTTTCCCATCAAACTGTTAATCGCCTTATACTTCCCATCCATACTCAATGAAGGCCATTTGTGCCTCTACCTCATACTTATTACTTCTGTCTTTATGATCTGTTGTCTGGAGTGCAACCTTATCTTGTGTCCCCTTTGGGGCAGAATCGTTTTAACCAGTGTTTGTCATTTGTCACTTGTCTCTTGATCTAAATAAAGTATTCATTATTCTGTTATCATTATTGGTTTTCTTTTGTTTTAAACTGTGCTACTTTAATGGGACCATATTATAGAAATGCCCATATGGATACAACACTTGTGTTATGAAAATATCTAATTCCACTAGTTAGGAAAATAGAGGGACATGTAAACATCAACCAAAAGAATGTATACCAATTTTAAAAGGTAGTGATGAGTAACGATGCAATAAAGAAAAATGTCTACAAATAAAATTAGAAGATAATGATGCATATCCCTCACCAAAAGTATTCAATTGTTCAATGCGCATGTAACCCATCCATAGTAGTATATCATCAAAAGTTGCAAATGGTGAATTAACGTGCAATAAAGTACAAAACTATACTTTAGTACCCATAGAGAGATTACTGATCAACCAATTATCCACCTCAATTTAGCTAGATCAGATCATATCATATACAACAAGTGAAGATTAGTGAAGTTAAGACTAAATGGAAGGCTATTTCTGATGTGTGTGCGAAAAAGTACATGGAATCACACTGTCAGAGTTTGAAACAGAGATTGATGTGATGCAACAAAGAATTAAGAAATCTTTATCTACCCAAAAAGGGCTATCCTTACGTCCCATTCATCCACCTACCACCCGTTCTACCTTTATAGGTAGAATCGTGGTGGTTGGTCACCTTTAAATCACAATTACTTTAACATCAAATTAACATATGAAATGGAAAAGAAGGTGGTGAATTTCCTGGATCTCCGGATGAAGGTGGATGTGAGGGACCACCTGCAGATGATCAAAAGGAAAAATACATCTATAAATGCTTTGTTGCATGAGACTTCAACCCATCCCCAATTAATCAGAGACATCCCAGTTGGTCAGTTTCTCAGAATGAGGTGAATATGCTCATCCAGGAGAAGTTTGAAGAACCTGGGACCTGAAGCAGCGGTTTCAAGATAAAGGATACATCCAGCATAAGATTAAATATGCATGCAGGAGAGCAAGGAATGCATCACGCAACGCTCTTTTAAGGGGATCAGCTAGAGTAAGAGAATCCCAAAATTAGATTTATCTCTAGATATAATAGTCAATTGGATAATATGTGACGGATAATCAGTTAGCATTTGGACATTTTGGAAACTGAACCCACATTACAGATAAAGCACTTATGACTGCAAATAGAAGTATCTATTTAAAATATATATTGGTGAAGTGCCATTACAAATCCCTGGCATCTTATTTCTATGAGGCCAGGCAACCTCCCAAGGGGTGTTTCCTGTGCATGGGTTGCGTGGCCTGTGCCAATATTGAGTGGGCTACAATGTGTAAGTATGCGGATCTGCAAAAATAATTTCAAATTTGTCATTATATTTCTTGTAGCACAACCTGTGTGATTTACTAAGCTTTGTGTTGATGTAACAAACAATATGTCGGCTTAACATGTAAAGAGTTTAAAGCTTGTGCAAGGGAACACATTCTCTATATTGAGAAATAAAAGAAAGTTGTTCATGTGTCAACCCTTGAAACTTTACCAAGACACTTTAGAAATTTTCATCAGTGTGATCCCTGCTCTTATATGGATTGACAGGATCCATTGAGGTGTCGGTGGGGGGATGTAAAGAACATATTGTAATTTGAGTCTCTATCATTATGATTTTATTGTGTCTGTCTTTTATGTTTATTTTTTATTTAGATTTGTCTCTTTTGGCTGCCGCTTTCTTCCCTTGAAGATTGATTTATATGGCATGCCTTTCACCTTCCGATGATCTACTTGTGCTTCTGATCTTTATATCCCTGAACAAAGAAAGAGGAAAAAAGCTAAACTACGTAATCCTACAATGTGGGTTATGTATTAACCCCTTAATGACCACCCTTATGGGTTTTTACGTTGGTCACTGAGGGGCCTTAGGCTAGCCCAACGGGCTTCTTATTTCTCATTTGACAGCCGGGACACTGGTCTAATAGTCCGGAGCGGAACTCATTCAGATTCTGGTAGATCCCGTGGTTACAGCACTGACCACACGATCTACGTACCGGGGGACCGAGCAGTCTGCCTGTCAGCCTATGCAAGTGCAAAGGCTGACACTTATAAAGCACTGCAATACATGCTTATTGCATTAGTATAAACAAGTGATCAGATGATCACTTGTTCATGTCACATTACAGTACTAATAAAAAAGTAGAAAAAACACACAGAAAATAAATAAATAATAAAATCAATTAAAATTCCTGAAAAAAACCCCCAGTACAGATGAAACAATACATAATTAAAAAAAGGTGTAAAAAATAAAAAATTAAGAAATAAAAAAATTGTGGTTAGTTATCGTCATGCTTGTATCTACATGGACAGTTTCCATGACATGGGTTGGCATTATCTAAAAAGTAATGCAAAATTCCACTCATAAAAATTAAAGAATTATGGTTCAGGAACTGAACCATGAGACATACCAATGATTAACAATCGATAGTAAGAATCCTTGTGGTTTATTGATTAAGGCCCTGCACATCATTTTTGTTGAGATTTAATCTTAAATCTTAATATTTAAGTTTTGTTTAATACCTACAACTGCTTCATGAATTAAATTAGTTTTCTGAGAGGGTTTGCGTTGACCTTGTCAGTTTGGAGTTCAAAATCTGGCACGTTTATAATTGGCACATTGTTATCCATGCCTATATGCGCCAATGGGAAGAATGGATAGGACGACCGATTCCAAAGACTATATGGAAGCTGATATGGGATAAGGCTCCCAAGGGTTCTACATCAGCCATATACAAAGAAAATCAATATAAGATTTTAATGAATTTGTATCACACCCCTGCGCTATTAAACAAGCTGAACCCACAAATTCCTGATAAGTGCTGGCGATGTAATGCCACTGGTGTCTCCCTATTTCATATTTTTTGGGAATGTACAGTAATTCAACCTTATTGGTCAATGGTTAAACAGGTCTTAGAGACAGTGTTACAAACTGATATAGGTATTGATCCCATGACTATCCTTCTAGGACTTTCCCCACAGAACCTTGGGAAATATAAATCCAAACTATTTCTGCATCTGGTAACTGCTGCCAAAACCCTAATTCCTCTGTTCTGGAAACACCCATCCCTCCCATAACAACACGAGTTGTATGCCCGTGTACAGCATATGAGGATTATGGAATCTATGTCAGCCTCACTACACTCTAGAACACAGCACTTCGATAAGGTATGGTCTAGTTGGGACGATGTCAGGGACAACCTCCAATAGTTACTGTAAACTATACTTCTTCTCATGTAAGAGACAACCTTGGTATTGATGTTATATATATTTCTTTCTCTTTATGACCCATGGGTTATTAGGTTTTGGTTATCATTGGTTAGTTGATACATACATTTATAAGTGATATGTCTCCTTGGATTTTATGTCATGTATACAACTATATATAAAAGACACAAGGAAAGAGAGAAATTGCATTAGCAATTTAATAGGATGCTAGAATTGTCACAATTAATATGCATGGACTTTCTATCTGCAAAGAATGTAACTGTATTGGATCCGAACTCTGCCTTTTGTATATAGCCATGTGAAATTCTTTATATACACGCTGTATACGACTTTATTGATTGCAATGTATGTAATCAATGTTTCTTTTTTCTTTATTTTTGTATTTGTTAATAATAAAAGTTGGAAAAAAAAATAATAATTGGCACATTATGCTAAGCCACCTAATACATGCTAGCAATATGTGTTGAAAACTTTGCACCTTTTTAACAATTTGGTAAAAGCTTTGTAAAAATGTGCACAAATTATCAATACACTTATTTTTGATGAATAATACCAGCCAATTACCAGGGCATAAGAATGAGAAAAAACAGAATGATAGAGAAATTAAAAATGGCAAATAACAAATGTCGCCATTGACTACTTCATTTAGATTTGCTTACAGTCTTTTCCCAAACAATTCAATACAATAAATTCAGACTGTGCGAGTTGGACACGAGAGTACTATAAGGATATTTGTAAGGGAAGTTTTGAGAAAATAAAAATAGAAACAAAATTAGAAAGCTATTTGTATGTTTTATAAGAAGGTTGTTCTCACTACAACTATTAAACCATCTAATAATTCACAAAAACGTAAAGTAACAATGCTAATATATGTTGTGATAAACTATTATGTTGTGCTTTAAACAAATTTAAAACACCATACTTGCTTATAGTTTAGATATTCTATGCTTACTTGATTTGGAGAGAGCTACATTATCTGCTTAGTTACCCAATGAGTAAGTTACCTCACAGTCTTCAAACATTGTTTTAATTATATTGTTTTAATCGAATCCCTTCCTTGGTTGAACCTGATGGACAAGTGTCTTTTTTCAACTGTATAAACTATGAAACTATATTTAAAATAAAACATGCTGTGAAGTTGAGTGATTTAGCAATTTATTGTGCTTCTGCATTTTTAGTTGACCAAATGGGTGGCAATGTATGACACATTAAGAAGGGTCCTTGAGGACTGAAGAATTAAGTAAATTAATTGTACCGTTCTAATAAAGTAACTAAAATTGTCACTAACTGTGTTGTACTATAAATTTCTCCCATGATGTCCTTATAGCAAAGTCTGTACGTTTTGCTACCACTAGTATTTCTGCCTAACATACATGCGGAATTCATCATGAAATAGCCATCACAATACTGAATGAATATGTAAATCTTCACATTAGATGATGTTTCATACAGTTATTTCTAATTATTATAATGATGATATAATGAGATAGTGTTTGCCAACTTGAAAATCTTAAATCATCCGAGGTAGGTTTACACATGATAATTTGCATCCCAGAGAGCTAATGTCCTCATTACACAATGATAAATGCTATAACCTGACATTATCAGTCAAATCTTTGAAAAATTGCTGTGTGTAAACATGCCCCAAGAATGTGAGGACCAATAAACAAAGGAAAGATTATCTGAGACAATCTGATAATTAACTTCAACAACTATTTAGGAAATGAAGTGTATTCTTTTCTTAGCTGGAGGTGATTTGCTAATGCAGTTCTAAAGTCACTCCATCAAATACAAGTGTTTATGTCTACTGTACCGTCATTAGCAAAGTGACCTAAAGCAAAGTAAAAACATTCAGAATGTAAGATATTATCTAGTATACTAAAATTCAGGTTATATGATTAAACCCTGAATAACACTTTAAGAAAATGAGTCTCTGTATGGATCTGTCACCACTTCTTCCAGGTGTTTTTAGTATTTACTAATGTTAAAAAAATCAATGATATTGTTCTGTTCTAATGTCTCCTAAGTAACTGGAAAAACATTATAAACTGGGTGTTATCAGTTGGGGGCTTTTCTGGGACACACTCACATTGTCCAATCAATGCACACAGTTTGAGACTGCTCACTCAGCAGATTTTGACAAAAATTTTCCAGAAGAAAAGCTGCTAAATAAAAATGTCTAGTCACCAGTCGGTGTTTGATGTTAATCACTTAGCAGTACCCAATTAACTTTTATAAATTCCAGCTGTTTTGAAATATCTACAGCACCATAGACCCAAGGTCTATATATGCCCATATGTAATGTCTAATTTATTAGCTCCTTCTAGGTCATGCACATGCAATTCAAGCCAGACCAATGTTGTCAGTAAGAAGGTGTTGTTTTTGGAAATGATAATCCTATCTGAGATAAGTATAAGAATTTTCATTTTTTACATTGAAGGTAGTATCCTGGGGAAAGTCCAAAGGATCCTGGGGAGATATTTTAAAATAAGTATAAAAATCCTGATATTTAAAGGGAATGTCTTATTGTGTTCTTTGTAACCTATAAAATATGTCATAAATAGACCCCTACCTATCTCACGAACCTCAAGTCTCCTTTGAATGAAGTGGTGGTCAGACTGTTCTCTATTCAGGTCATTGGGAACACAAGTACTGTTTTCTGTACTTTTCTGTAGCATATATGAAAATACCCATACCTTGGGGGAAAAAAAACTATGGTTGGGTGCCTTGTAGATTTTTATGCCTATTGAAGTTTCTGCACACACACATTTTTCCTGTGGTCACTCGAAGGATAACAACCACCACACTTTCTACATGTAGTAGATGGTTGTTAACACATATTAGAAAATACCTGATTCTAATGTCTACAAATGTGTAAATTGGATGTATACAACATATATTGTATATCTTGACTATAGAAACTGCAAAGCCTAGAAGGAATTGCAAGGCATCCCAATAGTAGGATGCGTGCAAGAGAGATCCTGTACTGTATATAGAATTTGAAAGGTGATGAGAGATAAAGCAATACATTTGTCAGTAGTTTTACAGGGTAGACTGTCAAGGGAGACTTTTGGAGATTAGGTTTGACCTGTAACTTGGCACAACAAAATCAGTGGGATTTCAATGCGTGAGTCACACACATTAGTCAGACTAGTTAACAAATGAATCACTGTCTCAACACACTATATAGGAAGGTTACTATTTTAAATTATTTACATTTTAAATAATTTTCAATATGCCAACACGGTTTAGTTTAATTGATTTATTAATCATTAAAATCATCAAAAATCTATAACTTTTTCATTTCTCCATGTGCAGAGCTCTGCTTAACAAATTTTACTTCTAAGGGACGTTATTTATTAAGGGACGTTATTTATTATTCCATGCCATGTACTTTGAAGCTGAAAAAAATTCCAACTGTGGTGAAATTGTCGATAAAACGCATTTGCGTCACTTTCTTGTGGGCTCAGTTTTTATGACTTTCACTGTGCTCTCCAAATTATACATCTACTTTATTCTTTGGTTAAGTTAATCACGGTGATACCAAATTTATACAGGTTTTATTATATTTTAACACATTTTCAAAAATTAGAACAATATGTATGAAACAAAAAAACTAATTTACTAATTTACTACGTCTACTAATTTTCAACATCTACTGATGCAAATAGCTTTTTCATACTTGTACAGAGCTGTGTAAGATGTCACTTTTTGCAAGATGAGTTGATGTGCCACTTTTTGATCACTTTTTTAAAAAAAAAATTTTGTGATGTACAATGGCAAAAAAGTTGCGTTTCCGGGCACTGTTTTCCGTTATGGGGTTATAGAATAACACTTTTTATATTTTGATAGATGAAGCATTTTCAGACGCGGTGATACCTAACATGTTTGTGATTTTTTTACTGTTTATTTAGTTTTATATCAGTTGTAGGGATACTCGATTGATTTGAATTTTTATATTTTTTTTATTTACTACTGTATTGCAGTGTATGGCTTTTTTACACGTGATTTGTTACAACGTGCCACTGGATCTGCAGAAGCCATCCAGCCTCGGGTCTTACCCCTATGACGTCATGGGAAGTGAGGATCGTAAACAAGATGGCTGCGCCCACACCAACGTCTTTTAAATGCCGCCGTCTGTAATCAAAGAGTTAATACCAGTGGGTATTAGTGGTAGGTATTTGCTGCAATATGCAGCAATTATGACAAGGGCTCACCCTGTGAGCCTTCTTCATACAGCATTAGCAGCTCTGCGCCATACTATTACGATGCGAAATGATGGCTATGATATATTATTTTTAGTATTCCCTCGTGTGAGGTATAACATGTAACAGTTTTGTGTATATATATGTAATGAGTGTATATAGAGGTATAACATGTAATAGATGTTTATATAGGTGTTATATGTGTGTATATACAGGTATAACGTGTAATAGCTATATATATTGGTGTAATATGTGATATATGTGTGTATACACAGGCATACCATGTAATAGGTGTATATATAGGAGTATATATAGATGTAATAACTTGTTATGGATGGATGTATCCATGACAAGGTCTGGCAATAGCTTTATTTTGTGTGTGTTTTTTTCATGTCACCTTAAAGGGGTTTTACCACAAATCAGGTTAGACCCTATCCCCAGGATAGGGCCTAACTTTCTGATCGGTGAGGGTCTCAGTGATGAGACCCGCACAGATCACAAAAACGAGGGGTCTGATGGGGTCCCGGGTACCTCAGTCAGATCCTTCATTGATCTGGGAGAGCAATCCATCTCTATTGAGCGCGTCGCTCTGCAATTTCCTTCAGCTCCATTGAGATGTATGGAGCATGCGCGGCCGTCTCTTCCATTAATCTCCCGGAGTGACAAGGGGTTCGACCGAGATAACTCATCATTGAGACCCCCAACGATGGATAGGGCCTAACTTTGATTTGTGGGAAACGTGGAAAAAATTAAAAAGTTATAGATTTTTACCCAGAGCCATAGTTCTGATATCTAATTGAAGAAGAGAATTTTATCATTCAAACAGCATTCAAACATTCAAACTTATGGTTTGTGAGCTACAGAACTGGAGATAGCCTGATACTATCTCAAATAACTTGTGCTACATTTATGAAGGGTTTTACATATTTTAGGCACTTTTTTGTTTTTGTTTGTGTAACACTTTTCCAATATAATTTACATATCAATTCCTTACGGTTTTATAGATCTTTCTCAATGTATGAGAACCTGCATTGTTAATTTCCAGTAGATAGAAATCTGTCCATGGTCATGTGATTCTGGGAAAATATGCAATGTTTTCCAGGATGGGATAAGGAAAACCAAGCCTCTTTTAGCTACCTCGTAATTCAACTCCCTTGACATCAACCATGACCTACAAGAAGCCTTATGACATGATCAAGGATTAAAACCAAACCAGTTTATCTATTCCAGAAGGAACAGACTCCCAACTGTAGACAGAAATGTTTCAACCTGATTGGGTCTCCTCAGTACAGTACAGTACAAGAGATCCAATCAGGTCGAAATAGGTGATTAAATTAATCAAGCTCTCTGATGTGTGAGGCAAAGAGGACTCACATTAAATCAGCACCCCAAAGGGAACAGAAGGATACTACTATGTCCATGTTGTTGTTCCTGAGTTATGCTGAATGTGGATTTCCATCACCTCATCACCGGGGGGTGAAAATACAGAGTCAACTTCAGAATCATTGGACAGATGTTTAAGAAATATTTGCCACATATTTTTATTTTTTCAATTGTTTTTTGATATTTCTTTTAATTTTTTTTACCCATTTTAATCTTCAGCGATTACAGTGGCATCTGTCAATTAAAATGACTTGAATCATAGATTAAATCAATGTAATGTTCCCCGGGGAATCTGCAATAAAAATGGAGGTTAATTCCTGAATATTTATCTAGTGATTCAGCAGTCTTGCTACTTTTGTACAGTTTGCAGACCCTTAGTGCTTCTCCTTATTTATGATTCATCATGTTTCCTCCCCCTCCCTTTGTCCTATCTCTGTCATTGTGGGTGGACTGTGAGAAGAGAGGCACAGTGGATGCCGCCAAAAAGATAACTTAGAGCAGTGAGCAGATGTTACAGGTATGTACAGGCGGTCCCCTACTTAAGGACACCCGACTTACAGACAACCCATAGTTACAGACAACCCCTCTGACCTCTGGTGAAGTCTCTGGATGCTTTACTATAGTCCCAGGCTGCAATAATCAGTTGTAAGGTGTCTGTAATGAAGCTTTATTGATAATCCTTGCTCCCATTACAGCAAAAATTGTTTAAACTCCAATTGTCACTGGGGCCAAAACATTTTTTGTCTGGATCTACAATTATAAAGTATACAGTTTCGACTTACATACAAATTCAACTTAAGAACAAACCTCCGGACCCTATCTTGTACGTAACCCGGGGACTGCCTGTATATGCAGAGGGAAGCAAAGCTGATGACACAAAAAGCATAGAAGGGCAGCTAAAAGGCATGTGTAAAATAGGGGGTTATATGCTCATGAAAGTTATGTCCCTCCTAACAATGTGAAGGCCATATTTGTTTAGAAAACTTTAAACATCCATATAGAGATGTGTGGTTTTATCTTTTACTTCTATTTCAGTAAGCTGTGTCACAGGAGATTGTGATGCTGCAAGAGACTTCAGCTAAAGGCAGCCAAAAATTTCACAATCATAAATCTTTCTGCATAAACTGGTGGCCAGGGCTTCTTGGAACTGTGCTTATATACTCTTACAGGAGAAAAGAAAAACATAGTCAGCAAAGGAAGCTGCCAGAAACCTTTTGTTATATTTTTTGGTGTTTTTAAAGAGTCTGAGAGATTTCATAACCAAAAAGACATAAGCATAAGGTGATGGGCTAAAAGTTCACAATTTTGTAATGCTTAAATCGAACCTGTCACCAGATTTTACCTCATTAAACTCCTAGCCCCCTCAGGGTATGAAATGTTTCTATAATTCCTTTTCTATATGAAATCTCATCATTTAACTATTTAAAAAAAACTCATCCAAAGTCCTAAAAATGAACAGAGAAGAGTCATATTTGCCTGAGAAGAGTCGATTTCGGACACCACTATGTTCTGTAATACACAGAAACATGATTATTGCTCTATTAAAGATAAGAACCTTATCTTTCAGATGTCATCAGGCTTGTGGTTTTGTGATCTACAGAGCCAGAGATACAGGCAGATAAAGTAAATCTATCAAATTAAGCATGGATAAACCAGGGGCACTATCTCATAGTTCCAGGCACTTTTCAAATTATGCCAAGAAACCTGAAAGGCCACTGGGGCATTACCCAAAGCCCCTTGATGCTGCACATTAATAGATTGTTACACTGTCTCGCCCTGCCCCTCTGCTCCTGCTCGGCACTCCCCCTCCCTCTGCCTGTTGTAATCTCACTGCAGTGAAAATGCCCCCCCTCCCTCTGCGGACACACTGACCCCCTCCCTTCCTCTGCGGACACACTGACCCCCTCCCTTCCCCTGCAGACACACTGACCCCCTCCCTTCCTCTGCGGACACACTGACCCCCCATTGATCCGGGGGCACGAGTGGGCCCCTTCAGTACCCTGGGGCCCCGGCACATGCCCGGGTGCTGGCACCGGGCCTGCGCTCAGTAGCCTTTCGGGTTCATTAGCATTATTTTAAAAGTTCAAGAGGAGAAAATGGGTAAAATATATGAGAATATTATTATAGTTACAGTGCCTGGATCTATAGGTAAGTGTCCCTGGTTTATCCATGCTTGATTCTGATGGTAGATTTTCTTTAAAGACATAGTGCAGTTTGCCTCACTTGTGAGAAATCTATGCATAGGTGCAGTTTGCCTCAAGAGGGTGCAGGGTATGTCAGATTATTGAATACTGGTGCATGTTCTTTAATTATCTGGCCCTCCCTGCACTGCTCAGAAAGTTTTTGTTTTGTAGCTCACAGAACCGCAATACAGATAGAATTTTTAAGATGTTTCTATTTGCTATAGAATCGAACTTTCTGTCTGACTCATTTGTATTTGCTATAGAACACACGTGCAGCTGAAGTGACACTCCCCCCCTTGCAGTTTCTAAACTTGACTCATCTTCAGCAAATATTTCTACTCATTTTTCACTTCTTTTTTTAAAGGTAACGGGATGATATTCCAATGAAAAGAGGGAATACTAGAAAGGACACTTTATACCCTACCTGGGGGCGCTGTTACTTTAATGGGGTAAAGTCTGGTGACAGGTTTGCTTTAAAGGAAATGTACTTTCTTTGTCTAAGGCAATTGCGAGATACTTGTGGTGAACTGATAAATGTAGCGGCTTGAAACTTTTCCACTAGACCTGACATTGCAATTAAAACCATGCATCCCACACAAAGATAGCAGCCTATGAAGCAAAACAGGATCACCACGCCCCTTCAGAAGAATTCCAGGTATGAGCAGAGACCTCTCTACCTTGTTCCCTTCTTCACCATGTTGAATAAGGAAGGATTTATATTCTGTGGATTTTTGCTATACAGATGGTTAAATGAACATGTTATTCTCCCTTTCAGATTAAAAAAATGAATGCAACCACTCAGACACAACCTGTGGTCTCCAGCTGTTTCTGAACCACAACTCCAGATATTCTGAGCTAGCTTGAGAACTTCATGCTAGGATGTGTAAGAGCTTGTCTGATCACTGTGTGTGGGAAAGGAAGAATATTTCCACTGCATGAGCACAAAAATATGAAATATGGGTAAGAAGTTAAAGATTTCCAGTTGCAAAGAAGAAGAATCCAACACACTGAAGCTGAGGCAGGAAGCCATCTCCTGATAAAGCAATTGCACAAAAGACAGTTCTATTTCCATAACCATTTGTACAAGTTACATTTCATTGTTAGGAAAATGACATATTGTATCAATTATAGCTATGCAAATACTGGTAGAGCAAAACTTAAGAAAAGTGAAGTTATTAGATGCAAACCTCAGACTGGTGACATAGATACCCACCCTGGAACGAAATCCATTGATTTAACTGTCACCATACTGTGTTAGTTTACAAATATAATGGCCAGTTAGGATGTTCTTTCCATGCTTATTAAATTGTGTAGTATAAAAGAAAAGACAGAAATCCCACAATGCAAGGGACATGCCAGAATCCTTCACAGGCAACTTCTTAGGATGTACTCTCCAACTTTCTACATGTTATGAAATAGTAGAAACAGACAAAAAGGGTATTTAAAAGAGGATCTGTCGGGGGATTTGGGATACTAAACTACTCACAGGTCCTTATGCACCAGTGTTTTAGGGTCCCAAATCGCCCTTTATCGTCCCTCTATGAGCACTATAAGAAAAAAAACCTTTATACTTGCCCAGAGATGAGTCCGATGATGCGTATTGGACCCTTTTCTTGTGCTCCCTGTGCCTGTGCAGTTCTTTAAGGTAGTCAGAGCACTACAACCGGGCTTTATTACGTAAGTGCCGTAACTACTGCGTATGCACAGCGAGGCCGAAGTGAAGTAGGCTGGCATCACTGCACGACAGAGCAGGCAGAACTGGATCAAAGTAAGTATAAACATTTTTTATCTTAATAGCGCATAGGGACTTCCTGAAAGATGATTTTGAATACTAAACTTCTATTCCATGAGAACCTGTGGGAGGTTTAGTATCCCAAATTGCCCTGACAGGTCCTCTTTAAGTGAAACCAACAGTCTCTCCTACGTCCCCTGTATGCATGTGCAATATGCCATGGATAACATATTGTTTAATTTCCTTTTTTTTATAAGCTGTAACCAATATCTTCCGAATTATGCAAAATATGAAAAAGAATAAAATATCTCTCCCCATTTACCATGAATATCTTACCGTTAACCATGAATATACAATTGACAGCTGAATGTTAAATTATGTTCTATTTTCTTGATGTATCTTATTAATAGTTAATACATATATTCATATCATATTACCGTATGTTCTATAACAGGCAGGACAACAGAAAAGGCAAGTGTCATCCTACAAATTACTGCTCCATAGTTACTATATGGTTAGATATAACTGCTCAGCTACTCCTGCTCTACAACATACTAACTGTAGATTACACTGCAGTTTAACAGAAGATGTTCACTTTGATGTATCCTAGGAGCATTCATTGCATCTAACACATTAAATTCATTCATTAATTCATTTTTAGGTAAAAATTTGGCACAAGGCATTTCATGCCACTTAAACATAGAAGCACTAACCACTAGTGCAAGGCCTTGTCAGGCTGGATTTATGAATGGCGACTTCTAAGTCGCATGAAAAGTCACTTCAGTCCCCTCCTCATATATGTGAAGCAAATGTGACTTTTTATGCATTGTGTGAATGCACATTGACAATAGGTCCCAAGAAAGCGCAGAAGAACAAATCAGACAGATTTATTAAAGGGAAAATGCCACGGTAACAAATCTGATGGGCAGTGGAGAACAAAAGACAGGCTTAGCACTGTCCCAATGAGCCTGCAAAATGATAAATAGCCCCCGCTAACTTTCTCTGTATTAGCTTATGCCAATATGCTATACCCAACTACCTAATCCATTGAAAAGATTTTATTTTGCTCACTTCTTATCAATATAGGTACAAGAAAGAAATCCAGTGCAGCACAGTTAGCTGCGGGTGCAAAAGCCGTTGGCAAGGGGATCAGTAATACTGAACATATTCATATCAATATATACATATATTTAAATGCATGATCTTCTGATGGTTTTAAGATCTTTAACCACTTTAGGGGTTGACATAAAATATGTATTATCCTACAAAACGTATATATGGATCATGTGACAAAGTTTCACCATGGTATCAAGATGGAGACCAGCACATATATAATGTATCTAATTTTTTGTCTATGCTGGTTTTGGTTGGAAAATAAAAGGAGCAATTTTCAAGTCCGAGAACAATGGGACACATATGTTTCAGCAAATAATTATGGCATGTGTGTATAGAGGGTATTTAGGCTACAAGCAATGCATTGGTGCTTGGGGAAAAATATCACCTGCATAACGTGGCGTCATAGGATTTTATCATCGGCCGATTATCTGCTGCAATGCACAGGGCAGGCAGCAGCTCTGCTCACACTGGCACAGTACATCTCCACTATTGTTACTAGCAGGGTTTGCACTGAAATCTGAGCAGTTCCTCCATAGAAGTGGGGGAGGGCAGATTGCACAGTCCTGTGCCATGTGATAGCATCAATACCACGAAACAACGCACATTACAAAGGGAAATGCCATCTTACCGTGAGGGCTGAGAACTTCTGCGCATGGGTGACCGGTCCCACAAAGACGATCACAAGTAGAAAAAAGTAAGAAAGTAGCATCCTCCTCCTCCTCCTAGGTTATTGTGCAGAAGTGCCTGTAATAAGCGGGATCTGCCGGGGATCCTGCTGTCACTCTCCAGAGCAGCCTTCACCTAGTGACAGATGGAAGGGCTCGGGACTCCAGAGCTCAGCGCTGCCTCCCTCCGACTCTTATCTGATCCTTTCTATCTTCTCCCAGACTTGTCCACAAGATTTTAGGGAAGAGCCGGGATGGCTTCAGGCAAGAGGTGAATGTCTGCTGCCTCTCAGGAAAGGTGCTGCTCCAAGTCACTTGAAATGACCAGATGATGGCAAAGCCCCCTGTTCTGCTGAGTCCAGCCTTCACTCTTTCTCCTCCCAGACCTGCTGATTAATTAACCCCCTGACACTTTGGAATAAGAAAGGGAAAGATCACTAAGGGAAGCCGATCGCCTGAGCTAAGAGCTCCTTCTGCAGTCTGCCAAGTGTGCGCCATGGCCCGGCCCAGTATAGACGCAGCTAAGCGATACCGATGGTTCTGGACATGAATCAGTACTGCCAGCGGGCTTATAGGATGTTTGACAGTACATAGGACACTCAAACAACTGAACTGTATAAATGTGTGTTATATATCGCTACAAAGTGGCAGAAATAAGTGGAGTGCTGGAATAATGTGTAGGTCATTATCAGCAGAATTTGTATACAATTCTGCTTAAATCGTGTATATGATAGAAGCTTGTTAAATGTTATCCTAAGTAGCCTCAAAAAATGTTGTTCTTGCTTGATAATACTAAGTTTACATGAAAATACTATACAGTATACTTTTTTTTTAGATTCTGGACACATTTCCCCAGACCAACCACACAGGTATGATGTGAACTCACTGCTTCATATCAATTATTAAAGGGGTTTGCCCCTGAAAGAAAGTTCTCCGATTGTTATCCCCTAGTGATGTTTACACAATAAAGATCATTGTAACCCCCTTACTTTACAATTTTATTCAGTTCTATTGCTGTTTTAGCATATAACAATTACGTGATGGTCAGTGTAAAATTCCACAGTGTGAATGGGGACTTTCTAAGCAGGCACTTCATGAGTCCTCTGTGATATGGAGTGATGTGTGCTGACAATGTACTTGGATTATCTGGGTCCAGGTTTATCTGCATTTTTATTTAGCTTCTAAACATTCTACTAGTCTCGCTCCACTTCCCCTTAAAAAAAATTAAACATATCTGTACACTCACAAATGTTTATATAATCACAGACATTTATACACATTTATGCACTCATATAAACATTTATAAATGTGTGTTATTTTGTTGTAAATGCTTTCTTTTCACATTACTACAACATATCCACGAGCATGAGGAAAGGGTGAACAGAGTGCCGACCAACTGCATTGCATATAAACATTTACAAAGTTGTACATAAAGTATAAACACACATACAGTACGTACATACAAAGTATATACACAACATATTATTACAGTTATAGTACATACACACATACAGTACCATACATAGATATACAGCATATATGTACACATATTGGGGCTTATTTACTAAGGGTCGCGGATCACACTTTCGTCGGACTGTTCACCGGTTTCGGGATTTGTGCAGCATTGACAGGTATTTAACAGGGGTTTGCGCTGAGTGGGGAAGCTACACATGCAGGATATCGGGCACACGATCTTTGTGAATCGCACCAGAGTGCATGATCGCCGGACAATGCACTTTCAGGGAACTCCAAGCAACGGGTATGTAAATGTGCCCCACTGTATATAGTGTAGACATCACATATACACACATATAGAGCATATATTTCTACACTTGTATATCCCAGTAGCTGCTCAGCACATGGGGAAGGTAGATGGCAAGAAGTTGGGATGATAGATTCCGAGTCTTGCCATTCTGCTTCCTCCTCTTTGAGGCACATGTATCAGAGTTTGGCCTCTCTGAGGTGAATTTTAGAGACTTTTTGCGGCTAGTTTTTGCACCTTATGTACGATCCTGTCTTTTTACTTGTGATACATGTTCAGTTTTTCCTATCCTGGCAGGTGCAAATTTTTGCTTCTTTTTGAGACTTTTGTTGCAAATGTCTCATATCCACATGGACACAAGCCACATAAGGGCGTTATATGCAGGAGAGGATACAAGCCATGTTAGGGGGTTATATGCAGGAGAGGATACAAGCCACATAAGGGGGTTATATGCAGGAGTGGACACTACTGTTAATTTGGGATTTAACATGTTTAATTTTTAATAGATTTTGAAACTAATTACAAGAGCTGTGAGGTGATTTGCCTTATCCCATTACTTTTAACATTTGAATGAAACGCATAGTAAACGCAATGTTAACACATGCATTAACGCAGCGTTTATATTCGGTTTGTAAACACAAATGTTAACAGTAATGAAATAAAGCAAATCAGCTATCATCAGCTGTTGTAATTAGTTTCAAAATGCATTTAAAATGCAAAAATTTAATTTCAAAAAATTTTGACGAAAGAGGTTACTGTGCAAAATGTTAAACAGTTAAAGCATGTGAAATAATTCCAATTTACATGTTACAATAGGGTCCATGAAAAAAAAAACTTCCTTTGCACCTGCCCTGGACCAGGTGCAGATTTGCGCCTAAAAAAGTCGCAAAAAAGGTGAAAAGTCGCACGGAACATCTAGAAAGTTAAGATACATGAGGCACACTGCAAAAGGTGCAGACCAAGGTGCACTTGAAGAGCGCCAACAAAAGTCGCAAAAAAAGTTGCTACAACGCGAAAAGTCGCATGGTCATCATGAAACTATGATACATGTGCCCCTTTGTGTATGTTTTTTGCTTTAAATGTCCACATGAGGTGATAAAAAACACTGGGGGACAGGGCTGCGGCCAAACATCAGTGCAAGGTAAGAGCATTTATTGTTTTATTCTCTGCCACTACTTGGAGCACACTTTTAGAGGGGGCAATTTAGAATTATAGACGTTTTCGGGGATTGCCCCAGGGATTGCAATCACGCCGGGCTTCACGCGACACAAATCGGGGGCAGGCAGTCGGACGATCTGACAGCTTCCGCTCCCTGTCGGCCTGCATCAAACCCCTGCCAGGCCGGCCAGCACCAATTTCCAGTGCTCTGTCTGGCACCATGCTCCCGGCCGCCGGCCGACAATGTCCTGCTGACCCCCACTCCCCTCATACTTTCGCTCTTGCCCATACCTCCGCAGCCGCTCCCAGCTCCCCCTCCACTGCCGTCTCAACCCCGCTCCGCTCACGTCTCCCCCCCCCCCCCCAGGCTCTTGGCTCTCCGCTCCCGGCTTTCCCCGCCCCTGCTCAAGCGCCAGGCTCCATTCCTGCTCAATCTGCCCCCCCCCTTGCGCTCCCGGCTCTCGACCTACCTGCTCTCGGCTCTGCGCTCCTGGCTCCCCCTCCACTCCCATATCATCCCGGCTCCACTAACGCCCCCCCCTCCAGGTTCTGGGATCCCTCCTCCCCCCACCCCCGCTCAAGCTCCAGACTCCCTTCCTCCTCCCTCCGCTCCCGGCTTTTGACCTACCCGCTCCCGGCTCCCTCACCACGCCACCACCGCTGCAGGACAAGGTACTGAACTTTCCAAGAACACAACTGAGAGGTAAGGTTACTTTATCTTTGCATATATATATATATATGTATATATATATATATATATATATATATGGATATGAAGAAAATGTGCAGCACTCCATTTGTGGTCAAAAAATATAAAGTGGTCCTTTTATTCCATCACATATAACAATTGCTATTGTTGTAATGTGTATATATATGTAATATGTGTGTATATATGTATATGTGTGTTTGTATATGTGTATATATGTATGTGTGTTTATATATGTGTATATATGTATATGTATATGTATGTGTGTGTATATATGTATATATATATATATATATGTATGTGTGTATATATGTGTATATATGTATGTGTGTGTGTATATATGTATCTGTGTGTATATATGTGTATATATGTATATGTGTGTGTATATGTGAATATATGTTTGTGTGTGTATATGCTGTATGTATATGCATCATTTGTGATATTTATCAGGGCTTCTATTTTGTACTACATGGCGGTACTCTGTATGCATTTTAAACTACTTGGTGGTACGCTGTATCTATTTTATACTACTTGGTGGCACACTGGATGCATTTTATACTACATGGTGATATGCTGTATGCATTTTATATTACATGGTGATACGCTGCATACATATTATACTACATGGCAGTATTCTGTATGCATTTTATACTACATGGTGATACGCTGTATGCCTTTTATACTACATGGCGGCACGCTGTATGCATTTTATAGTACATGGTGATATGCTGTATGCATTTTATACTACTTGGTGGCACGCTGGATGCATTTTATACTACATGGCAATATTCTATGTGCATTTTATGCTACATGGTGATACGCTGTATGTATTTTATACTACATGGCGGCACGCTGTATGCATTTTATACTACATGGCGGCACGCTTTATGCATTTTATTCTACATCACGATACGCTGTATGCATTTTATACTACATGGCTGTATGTATTTTATACTACATGGTGGCACTCTGTATGCATTTTATACTACATGGCGGTGTGCTGTATGCATTTTATTCAGCCATGATTAAGAGCGGTCTGCCCGCTTGAAACATGTTGGCCATGTAACACTCTGGAATTTTAACAATTATGCCCTAATAAAAGTGTGGATTATCTTGGATGAAGCTGGACACGGAATCCTTTTTTCCTACGTCTGTTAACCTGTTGCAGCCCTTGCAGTGGGGCAGTCCGTGCTTCATTGGATTCTCCTGTTTGGCGTGAGGTGAGCTGGACTCTTTCAACTTTTATGCATTTTATTCTACATCATGATACGCTGTATGCATTTTATACAACATGGCGGCACGCTGTATACATTTTATACTGCATGGTGGCACGCTGTATGCATTTTCCATTGTTTTATTTTTACACCAAACCAATATGATGGATCTGGTCCTGCCACTCAATGATATATTACATATATGAGCGGGGGCATCTCTCTATGGCTGGCCTCAGGCAGCAGACAGGCTAGGTACACCCCTGCCTGGGGCTCCTGCAGACTACAGAGAAAGTTTATCAGGGTAAGTACATTGGATGTGAATATATTAGAGTCTTGTACTTACCATGTTAAAGTTGTTTATTGGTGGCCACACACCCTCCTCTGAATTATATTACAGACACCTCTGGTTCACCCTCTATATAATAGTAATAGAGATGTATGAATTTAATTCAGGGGGTGCTGAATATTATAATGTACTGGGTGCAATGTCGATTAGGTTAAGAAGTATTGCATTCAGTGCAGCTTTGATGGTCTTTTTACAATATTGTGGGAATGAGCAATGAGGTTACACAGTGCAGAAATACTGAAGAGTTCCCCACACTGAAATTCTAGACTTGTTACTTAATTCTCTGACAACATCACACAGACCTGCCCTGTGCTAAAATAAAACACATTTGGAAAAATTCCAATTTTAAGAGTGTATTTGGAGCTCTTTAGAAGTCTTTTGCACATCACATTTATTATAGTGACAGCTTGGTAAATCTGGCACATGATGTGTTAATGCGTAAATTGGATTTAAAGTTAACCTGTCACCTGGAATTTCTTTTGTATCCAGTGATAGGTTGCAATAGGCTATGCTATGCTGATTCTCAATCGTCTCAGTACCTTATATAAGTTTAATTGACATTACCTGGCTTCCTGCCAGCAGCATGTGGGAAGTCGTGAGGGAGCAGCAGTTGCTGCCAGCATGCATTCTTCTTCTCCTCCAAACCATCCTCTCCCCTGTGAATTTTTTAAATACTATACTTCATAAATCATAGACTTCAGTTAATTTGGAAACTGAAATAAATATATACTATACATTACAAAAAAATAAAAATTCTTCTGCCAAGTTTTTGGAACTTTTTAACATTTCTATTATTTAAAATTAGTCCTATGTGTCATAAACAAAATGCTCTTAGACAAATAAATATGAAAATTTGCTAAAACTGGCCCGGTCATTGAAGTCTTTTAAGGCCTTGTCAAGGAGGGTTTAATGGAACAATGCACACAATTAAAATGTAGACCGTGTACAGTTTTTCACAAATCACTCAATGGGGGAGATTTATCAGTGTTTGTGCACCAGTTTTCTGGCATAGGCAGTTGGGGGTAACTCCTCCCCATTGTATTTGAGTTGCTTTTCAAAACGCAATTTAAACGCCACATATGAATGCGGCCATGTGAACCATCTCTATTTTGGCATACAGGCGGCCGCCTGCTTAAGGACACCCAACTTACAGATGACCCCTAGTCACAAACGGACCTCTCTGTATTGGGATAAATGATTATCAATAAAGCTTCAATAAAGCTGTAAGGTGTCTGTAATGAAGTTTTATTCATAATCCTTAGTTCCTTTACAGCAAAAAAAATGTGAAACTTCAATTGTCACTGTGGCAAAACATTTTTTGTCTGGAGTTACAATTATAAAATATACAGTTTCGACTTAAACACAACTTCAACTTAAGAACAAACCGATGGACCCTATTTTGTACGTAACTAGGGGACTGCCTGTAAATGTTTTTGTCAGCCATTAACTCTTTTTTAAACTATGGTTAATGTGGAATAGTGATGGCACTGTAGCTGCTTTAAATGGGGAAGAAAATGTATTCAAAGGATTATATATTGTATATCGCAACATTTAATAATATTTACAGATAAAATAAAAATAAAACAAGGTCATAAGTATACAAACTTAGCAACATAAAATTATTAACCCTTTTTTGGGTTTAAAAATGAAAAGTGCAGGTTTGCTGCTTCTATCTTAGTATTTTTAACTACTTGGCAAAATCGTTTTGTGGCAGTAAGCAAGCATTTACCAGAATATGAGTTTTCCATTGTATGAATAAAACCTGTACTAGAATTGCACTGTGTTTCCAGTTGTTTCCAAAGTCTTCTCCAACATTTTAATTGTAGAAAATATTTCAGTGAAAACATGAGAGAAATGTACTTCAGTTTGTGCTCTAAAGAATGTGCAATTGAATAAAATCCTATTCGGGTAAGTGTGTTTATTGAAATATTTTTTTTAATAATTTCACATATGTAAAGCAAGCTCAGTGGTAACTCAAGTTTTTGTATTGCCTGGGGCCAAACTGAAATATTCAATAACAACATCAACATTTTTCTTAACATGTGTTTCATGAACCAAGTAGTGATGTAGAAGTGGTGAAATTAGCATAAAAGGTCAGATATCTTCCTAAACCAGAGGCTGTTGCAGCCTATGTGAGGTGTGTGCGCTATACAATCACCTGCCAAGCTTTGCCTTACTATACACTCAGGATACCTTACAGTCTACAAATACTTAAAGGTGACTTTGTATTTTACAATTAATTACTAAATTAATGTGCAATATGTAAATATCTGTGCAGGATGTATGTATGGATACTCAGTGCCGGAATTGGGTACCTTTCTGCCAATATTAATTTTGTTTCTGGGGTTCACCCTACCAAAAATATTCGGTGGTCCCCAGGGGAGTCTGCATGAGCAAAACACAACAGTATTGAGGACTGCGCTATTTCAAAATTTTCTTTTAACCTCCTCTTTTGGATAGTCCTTACACAATACATGTAACTCTGCAGGTAAGCACCCATAGATGCAGCAATATCTGGAAGGTTTCTTTCTTTGTTCTGCATGTAGCTTCATGATCCATGGAAAAACACACAGAAGCCACTATAAAGTTTGTCAAGTTGACAAACATTGTTTTTTAAACGGCACTCCCTCATTTCTCAGCTTATTAGAAAACAAAGTCCAAAGCCAGAGATCGCATTAATGCCTGTATAAGTGTAATAGACGCTTGTACGGCAGTTTTACTCCTTAAAAAAAGCCACATGCATATTCACTTTTCCATTTACCTGGAGTTAGGAGACACCAAACAGCAGTACTACAGTTGCGGCTTCCCATCGCTCCTCACACACAGACACTGGTGGGAGGAGGCCGATTAACTCTTGTGTTAGTATGGAGGTGCAGCTGACCAGGGCACCCACTAGGAATTGGTCCAGCCATTCTTTATAAAGGAACAGTATAAAATAATTTAATAAACAGAAATTCTGCTGCTTGAACCAGCCATCAGCCGCAATCTCATATACAACTGATAACAACTGATGTCCCTCCTGTACTTTTAACTTTTTTTTCAATACAGTATTGAGTGGAGGAGGAGGACACGTCCTGCAGTGTTTTACCCAAAGGAAGACAAAATAAACTCCATTAGACCGAATCTAGTGTTCCTAAACTTAAAAGGGTTTTCTGAGTAGTTAAATATAAATTGAAAATGAAATCTTATGTTCAGCAAATTTCTCATCGCCCTTCTATATGCCGGTCTATCACACAGACTACCACATTCATAGCCAAGGATCACGTCAGATGCTTGTCATCCCTTCTCTAGCTTTTAACTGCAGATCGAGCACACAGACCGCCACAAACAAAGATAAAGATCATTTCAGTTCCTTTTGTACTTTCTCTTCGCGGCCTGCTACATGATGTAGTTCACGTGGTAGACAGGGTAGAGTTGATATGCCTCTTGCTCCAGTCAACTTATCTCCCAGCCTGTGATGTCTAGAGCCATATCTGAAAGAAGAAGCTGACTGATTCCTTCCCCCCCCCCCCCCCCCCAGTTCTCCTGAATATCACAGGGGATAAACTTGTACATTCAGAGCTAGAACTCTTGATATTGGTTTGATGTAAAGGGAAGTGTTAAAATCAGGGCCAGGAGAGGTCACATGACATGTAAAAGGGCAGTGAGTACTAATTCTGAGCCCCTCATACAGTCACCTCTCTGCCTATTGGGTCCACCCCTAATAGTGGCCAATAACTGGAAATGTAAAGAAATAACACAAACAAACACAAAGGTCATTCAACAATCCAAATCACAACTACATAGCAATTAAAGTACAGAAATAAGCAAGAATAGCAAGATACAGAGAAACAGCTGGCAGACAATCTGTTTGACCAGCAAAGAAAGATGGCGCACAGGGAGTCTAAATCAGAGTGCTTCCGGAGTGAGAGAGGAAGTGCTCTGAAAGTGTGCAAGCCTTAACCCTTGCTGGTCCAGAGCAAAGGTTGCATGTTTCCAGCAATCCAACAATAGAGAGCAGTTCAGACTGCTGGCCAAAAAGAACTTAATATAAGACGCTGTCTTCTCAGCCGAACAGAAGAAGAGGAAGACACAGATGTAACACTAATTAATTGATGACCTTTAACCACATCAGAGTTTCTCTTAAATGAAAGAATCTTCCTCTAAGAAGAAACCGTATTACCTTTAGATGCAACTAGCAAAGTTGCCAGCGGCATTTAAATTGTTGTGGCTGCGCTGTGCTGTATTAATTTAAACACTGCTTGCGACATTAAAATGCAGTGCATTGCAAGCGGCATTCAAACAGTTAGCACGATTGGTGTTACTGGTTGGGGTTCAGATCAGGGTCCTAACTGGAATTTTAAGGGGTCCGCTCATCACTACTCTTGACATATTTATATTGCATTCATACTGCAGAAGAATTTGTTTATTCTTCATATCTTTGCAGTGGTGCTATGGTAAGGCATGGCAAGACACTGCAGGCAAACATTATTGTATTCTGTCGCAGATATAACACAAGGAACAAAAAAAAAGAGAAAAACTAACACATTTCATACTATAATCCGAAGAGGAACAGGTCCAGCCCTAAAGTCAATCATTTCCATTTCCTGGACAGAACAGATTCTCTGCTCTGTAGCTGTCTTGTTCATCACTGAGACAGGGTTCTGGTGCCATCTGCTGTCCCGAGGTGGTGTCTGCAACACCACACTATACTTTTGAGCATAGGACAATGCAAAGTCAATATGTCATAGACCTACTTGCTCCAAATTCATTAAACTTGAACAGCCAAGTTTAATGTATTACGACTTTCTGGTTAGGCACAAATTTTGTTGTAAATTGACGCCAGCCCCAACTTGGTCCATGTGCTGTGTCTTTTGTACTTGACACCAAAGCATAAGGACATTGTCAACAGATTTATCAGGTGCAAAAGGCCTATTAAAATAAATATCTGATGGGCAGTGAAGCTCTATAGACAGATAAAGAACTGTGGCATACTCTGCAATAAAAAAAATTGTGAAACATCTGTCCAGAGCATTTAACCACTTAGCAACAGTATCATGTCCAATATATAACAAACAGATACTAAAGACATATTGTTTTCAAATGAAAACCTGTATATAATCAAATATTTCCAATAGTCTCCTTGAGCATATAAGTTTATCAGGACCAAATATTTCCTCCCTTGAGTGATTAATAATACTGCCATACACTATATAAACAAATACCCTCATGTGAAGAATAATAAAACCACTTATAGAGCTGAACAAGGCCCAAATAATACTGCCACTCCATGATCACTACCATTACCAATAATAATAATAGTGGCTGAAAAATTCCATACTGATACAAAATATCAGTATATAAAATAGTATTCAAAGACAATTCTACAAACAATACATATAAATGATTACTGTATAATATTAATCTTTATTTATATAGCACCTTCAAATTCTGTAGTGCTTTAGAAATTGCAGGGGACATATAAAAATGTAATATTACATTACAGAGTACAAACAGTCATATGGAACAACAGGAGTGAGGGCCCTGCTCACAAGAGCTTACAGTCTATGAGGCTATGAGGGGGTGACACCTTGTATCCTTGTATCCCTTATGTCCAGCCATTCTATATAAGGGAACAGTATAAAATAATTTAATAAAGATAAAGAAATGTGGCACGGAGATAGCCTAATGATAAGTTGGTGTGATGCCTCATGGAGACATATGTGGCTTTTTTTGGAGACACAAACAATGGGCCAGTGCCCCTTGCACCAATTTTCTGTGGGACTTTGCATGTGCAACACTCCTGCCAATGCATAGGCAGGCTGGTAGTTGCAAATAGCGCCCTCTCCAGGTGAGGAGCTGTTAGGGGCAGTCGCAAACCCTCTAAGAAGTTTCTAGAACTGAGATATTGGGGCACATTTACTTACCCAGTCGTGTTGCGATCCCCGATCCGGACGGTCCGACGAAGATGAAGTCCTGCGCGATTCACCAACATTGTGTGCCTGAAATCCTGCATATGTTGCTTCCTCGCTGAGGTCTGCCGAGTTCACCTTCTTCTTCCCAGTGCTTGTAAGCGCGTGTCTTGTGGCAAAATTTATGATGCTAAATCCTGCGCATTGTCCGAATCCGTTGGATCGTCCAACGGCCCGCCCCCCATTTGTGTCGCTTCAAAGCCGGGGCGATGCGCCAAAATCCGATCGCGTGCGCCAAAAACCCCTGTTAAATGTGGCCCTAATCGGAAATCATCAGGAAACCAGACGAAAATGCAGTCCGCGGACCCTTAGTAAATGAGCCCCATTGTGTAATTGCAGCTTTAGAGGCGGAGGTTAATTTTATATTTGCTCTGTTGGAAACGAAGGGGTCAGCTTAGGATCTTTTCTGACTTTTTCCTCCTTGCGCCGTTCTTTTCCTGTCAACCATTACTTGCAGGTAGAGGGTATCATATTGTTTATTTTAGCTTTAGACACTGCCTGGAAAGGCAATAGTTGACTTGTGTACATAATTATCCAATGATTTGTCTGTTATGTGCTGAAATGTGATTGGAGAGGTGCTACCACCTGACCAGGGGGAGTATAAAAACCCCTGCTGGGTGGAAGTACATGGTCTGTTCTGGTCTGTTCTTCAGTGAGAGTAAGGAGGACACCTTCAGCGATGTCTCACCCATCTATACCAGGAACTACTAGTGCCTCAAGCCTACTGCCTAGCACCCAGGGCGAGTCTGGAGACTCAAGCCCAGAACTGAAGCTTCCACCACTTGGACGCAGTTCCACCTGAACCATCCCAGACTGCATCTATTATCATGCTGTATGTACCTTTCCTGCGGACCAACTCTCCATGTCCACTCCAGCATCATAAAGGATAAGGTGTTACCCATTTTTGGGTACCCATTTTCCTTCTGTTCAATAAAGAGCTGTAAGTTGATTTGCACAACATTGCCCTCGTCTGATCTCTGAAAATGGCTGCTTACTACTATAGGCTTCCCCATCCATCACCCATGGATTCATCCTACAGACACTCAATGGGTTGCCATAGGGAGAAACCACTAAAACAGCCTCTCCCTTCTTATTTCTTGCACACACCAGCTGCTGGAGACCAGGATGTAGGTCAACCCTCCGGTCCCCATACCAAGCACCATGACCACAGCATGCCCAAGGCCGTACTAGCCAGCCACTCCAGTATTCTGGGCCCCGGCTGCCTCCAACCCCTCAAGAAAAGGCTGAGCCCCAGTGGGGGATGTTGCAAGTGGCGTCAGGAACAGGATACTTACTTCTGTTCCTTATACTGGCACTTTGAACTGTCGTTTTAAAAGACTGTGCTGCCTTACCCTGCTGCCATCCGGGTTAAGGCCCAATTGTAATTGTGCTTTATAAAGAAAGAGTTTTATTTTCTTGCCACATCCTGTAGAGCTCTGCTCCAGCACCCACGAGGTTAATCCTTGCAAAGAACTGTGTTGGCTCATCCAGCGCTGCAGCGCTAAAAACGCTAACCTCTGTAAAAGACGATGCTGTGCAGCAGGAAAAAAGCCCGCCAAAATCCTCACTTGAGGAAAATCCAAGCTTCTGGCCAAGATCCGCCCCCCTGGCACAAATGGCACAAATCCTGCATGAGTACTGTGTGTCGCAAAAAAAATTGAGCTCCACCCCCTGGTGGGAGGACTCGCTGCTCTACCTTGATATAGAAGAGGAGCTCCCGCTTGCCACATGCAGTGACCAGTAAGTTTTCATCTTGACGAGACCACGACTACTCCTCCTGGAAGATGCGCCCAAATTCCTTGAGGCATTTAAACCGTCATCGTGCTGGCAGCATGTCCCAACAGTTTCATCAACTACTAACCCGGACCTCTGCCCTGAATACTTACCTGTGGTCAGTGACGGCTCCTACTGCCTTTCCCAGCAACTGCGCCTCTGCTTAGAGTCCGGGTTGGAGTTTTCCTGCAAAAACCCCAAGAAGCCATCGCCAAGATGACCAAACCTCCTGCTTCAAAGCCGGAAGCCATCCCTGAGGTGCCAAAGCCTCCGGCCAGCCCACAACAAGTCCCTGCTGTTGCTCCAGCAGTGGTGGCTACTGCCCCTGCACCTGAAAGGCCCAATTCTGCAGCCCAGCAACTGCACCCAGCTCCTCAGCAGCTTGGTGGGCATGGTGAGACACTCGCAGAAACCTGCAAGACGCCATCTTAGACCAGCATCAGCTAGAGTGGGAGGCTCAACGAAACGTGGCTGGTTGGTCCACTAAAGGTGCCTGGGTACAGCAGGACTGTACAACAAGCCAGGTGTGGGCCTTTGATATAAAGAAGGGACATGATTATGCCACCAAGGACTAGACCGGGCGGGAGGTGCTCATTCCCCACTGCTCCGTCAAGCAACCCGGCCTCCCGTAACAACTCCATAACCTCAAGCCGGGGGTGTGGATTGAGTACAGTCTCCAAGAGGGGCCTCAGGGTCCCTGGGTCCCTGGTCTGCCGGAGTCACACAGATCCCAGATCCCGAAGATCCCATGCAACTCCCCACATGGTGACCCATGTAAGTGCCCCATCGTGAGTCCCAAAGCCATCCATGGACCAGGTCTGATCCAGAGGAGCAGCCCGGCCTTTCCCCAGCTCCCAGTGTTGCTGGATCCCAGGGGTCCTCTGTGGCGGGAGATGGTCCGGCGAATGAGCCTTCTTTGACCCGAGGATACATGGCTTCTGCATATCCATTACAATGAGCCTGTGGCTCATTGTAATGTATAGTGTGCAAAAATGCCATATATTGCAATACTGTAGTATTGCAGTATATGGTAGGAGCGATCTGACCATCTAGGGTTAATGTACCCTAGATGGTCTAAAAAATAGTGAAAAAAAAAAAAGTTTAAAAAATAAAAAAAAATAATAAAATATTAAAAGTTCAAATCACCCCCCTTTCCCTAGAACGGATATAAAACATAATAAACAGTAAAAATCACAAACATATTAGGTATCGCCGTGTCCCAAAATGCCCGATCTATTAAAATATAAAAACGGTTACGGGCGGCGGTGACCTCCGAGGCGGGAAATGGCGCCCAAATGTCCGAAATGCGACTTTTACACCTTTTTATATAACATAAAAAGTGAAATAAAAAATGATCAAAATGTCGCACAGTCCTCAAAATAGTAGCAATGAAAACATTGCCTCATTTCGCAAAAAATGACCCCTCACACATCTCCGTGCGCCAAAGTATAAAAAAAAGTTATTAGCATCAGAATATGGCAAAAAAATTTTTTTCTTTTTTGTACACATTCGTTTAATTTTTGAAAATGTATTAAAACACAATAAAACCTGTATAAATTTGGTATCACCGCGATCGCACCGAACCAAAGAATAAAGTAGGCATGTTATTTGGAGCGAAGAGTGAAAGTCGTAAAAACTGAGCCCACAAGAACGTGACGTGCGTTTTTTTTTTCAATTTTTCCACATTTGGAATTTTTTTTCAGCTTCGCAGTACACGGCATGTTAAAATAAATAACATTTGTTATGCACAAAATAAGCCCTCACACAGGTCTAAACACGTAAAAATGAAAAAGTTATGGATTTTTGAAGTTGGAGAGCGAGAAATGAGCCGAAAAACCCTGCGTCCTTAAGGGGTTAAGCCAATGTGATGTTTGCACATTTATAATAACAATACTATAAGTTAGTTTGCACTTAACCCTTATATAGGCTTTGCAGCTAGGTGGATAGTACTGTGTCGGAGCGTCGTTGTATCTGTCAAATCCTGTCCGCAGGCTTACGCCTAAAATCAGAGCTCTGTAAGCCGCGGGTCTTTACGGGACCTAGGGTAAGACCGCCAGACATCAGGTATACAATGTGTACATACACTATATATGTTTGCCAATCTCAAGGAGTGCAAGGAGTGGATGAAAACAACCTCGATCGGTGCTAGCAATATGCAGCAAAGACTTACCGGCTATGGAGAGGGCTCGGCCCGCGAGCCCTCTCCATGCACCGGAATCCGGCGCGCGTCGGGAAGGGGTTAAGCTGCTGTTCTGAATATTCATTGTTTAGATTCTTTGAAGTTTGTTTTCTCCCTGCAGTTACTAGTGCAGTGCCCCCTCCTGCAGGGGTGATGCCTGGTAAGCAGTGTGTGAACAATGGGATCAGTCATTCATATGTATACAGATGCATCATCACTAGAGATTAGCGTACTTGTAACTGCTCGTTGCTCGGACGAATACTTCGCCAGCTCGAGAAAATGGCATCTACCGCCGTTTTGATTTTTGGCGGCCAGAAACAGAGCCAATCACAAGCCAGGAGACTCTGCACTCCACCCAGCATGACATGGTACCCTTACACGTCGATAGCAGTGGTTGGCTGGCCTGATCAGGTGACCCTGGAATAGACTAGCCCCTGCCCGTGCTGCTTGCTTCATTCTCTGTCTAGATGCTGTTAGGGAGAGAGCTGCTGCTGCTGCAGGGATAGTGTTAGGCTGTTATATTAACTTACTGTTAGGCAGAAGTGAGTCTACAAGAACCCAACAGCCCTTGTTAGGGCTATAATAGCGTTATATTTTATTTTTTTTTTGTTTGCTTGTAGCTGGGCTTGCTGGCACTAGTAGTGCAACTAGTACCATATTGTAACGAATTTGCAGGGAGACTTGGGAACGTTCTATTTAGCTCTTAGTGACAAACATATCCATCTCAAACACCTAAGTGGGACAATTTATTAGGGTTTTGATTGAGTTAGGCACAGTCTGACGCTTTTTTTTTTTTTTTTTTTTCAAAACTTAAAGTGACTTAAAATCCAGTTGTGTGCTGTCAGTGTAGGTTAGAAACTAGGCATACAAGAACCCAACCGGCTTTCTTAGGGCTACAATAGCGTTATATATAGAGATGAGCAAACATACTCGTCCGAGCTTCATGCTCGGTCGAACATTAGCGTACTCGAAACTGCTCGTTGCTCGGACGAATACTTCGCCCACTCGAGAAAATGGCAGCTCCCGCCGTTTTGCTTTTTGGCGGCCAGAAACAGAGCCAATCACAAGCCAGGAGACTCTGCACTCCACCCAGCATGACGTGGTACCCTTACACGTCGATAGCAGTGGTTGGCTGGCCAGATCAGGTGACCCTGGGATAGACTAGCCGCTGCCCGCGCTGCTCGGATCATTCTGTGTCTGGATGCCGCTAGGGAGAGAGCTGCTGCTGGTCAGGGAAAGCGTTAGGGTGTTCTATTAGCTTACTGTTAGGCAGGAGTGATTCTACAAGAACCCAACAGCCCTTCTTAGGGCTACAATAACGTTATACTTTTTTTTTTTTTTATTTGCAGCTAGTACCATATTGTGAGGAATTTGCAGGGGGACTTGCTACCGTTGTGTTTAGCTCTTAGTGACACACATATCCACCTCAAACACCAAAGTGGGAAAATTTATTAGGGGTTTGATTTCAATTAGGCACAGTCTGCCATTTACTTTTTATTTTACGTTTATTTTTTTAATAACTCAGTGTCATCTCATCTTGCATAGTAGTGTGCTTTCATACTTGGCTAGAAAATAGCCATAGGAGAATCCAAACGGCTTACTTACGCCTACAGTAGCGTTATATATATTTGATTTCTGGTTGATCTGCTGGTGGCTGTACTTGCTGCAGTGCATCTACTAGCAAATTGTGAGCAATTTGTAGTGAGACTTGCGACCACTGTGTTTTGCGCTTAGTGACGCACATATCCATCGCAAAGACCGAAGTGGGAAAATTTATTAGGGGTTGGATTTCAATTAGGCACAGTCTGCCATTTCCTTTTTTATTTTACGTTTATTTTTTTAATAACTCAGCGTCATCTCATCTGGCATAGCAGTGTGCTTTCATACTTGGCTAGAAAATAGCCATAGGAGAATCCAAACGGCTTACTTACGCCTACAGTAGCGTTATATATATATTTGATTTCTGGTTGATCTGCTGGTGGCTGTACTTGCTGCAGTGCATCTACTAGCAAATTGTGAGCAATTTGTAGTGAGACTTGCGACCGCTGTGTTTTGCGCTTAGTGACGCACATATCCATCGCAAAGACCGAAGTGGGAAAATTTATTAGGGGTTGGATTTCAATTAGGCACAGTCTGCCATTTCCTTTTTTATTTTACGTTTATTTTTTTAATAACTCAGCGTCATCTCATCTGGCATAGCAGTGTGCTTTCATACTTGGCTAGAAAATAGCCATAGCAATAGGATAGCATCGTTTGGTTTTAAAAACTAAAAAACACAAAAAAAAACAAAAAACACAAAAAAAAGTTTAAAAAAAATTAAAGTTATAACTCTCATTTTCAAAATGTTTAACCCGAGGGCTAGGGGTAGAGGACGAGGGCGGGGACGTGGGCGTCCAACTACTGCAGGGGTCAGAGGCCGTGGTCCTGGGCGGGGTGAGACACCACCTGCTGATGAGGGAGCAGGGGAACGCCGCAGAGCTACACTCCCTAGGTTCATGTCTGAAGTTACTGGGACTCGTGGTAGAGCACTGTTGAGGCCAGAACAGTGCGAACAGGTGATGTCGTGGATTGCCGACAATGCTTCGAGCAATTTGTCCACCAGTCAGTCTTCCACGCAGTCCACCCATGTCACCGAAATCGGCACTCCTCCAGCTCCTGCACCTCAGCCTCCTCCCCCCCAGTCTGCCCCCTCCCAGGAAAATTTGGCATTTGAACCGGCATACTCTGAGGAACTGTTTTCTGGACCCTTCCCACACTCACAAACCACTTGTCCGGTTGCTGCTGAGCAATTTTCCGATGCCCAGGTTTTCCACCAGTCACAGTCTGTGGGTGATGATGACCTTCTTGACGTAGTGGAAGAAGTGTGTAAAGAGGTGTCCGACGATGAGGAGACACGGTTGTCAGACAGTGGGGAAGTTGTTGTCAGGGCAGGAAGTCTGAGGGGGGAGCAGACTGAGGGATCGGAGGATGATGAGGTGACAGACCCAAGCTGGGTTGATAGGCCGGGTGAACACAGTGCTTCTGAGACGGAGGAGAGTCCTCGACCAGAACAGGTTGGAAGAGGCAGTGGTGGGGCCAGACGGAGAGGCAGGGCCAGAGCTGGTGCATCAGCGCCAAATGTGTCAACTAGTGAAGCTCCCGTGGCGAGGGCTCCTGCGGCGAGGGCTAGATTTTCAGAAGTCTGGAGGTTCTTTAAGGAAACACCGGATGACCGACGGACTGTGGTGTGCCACATTTGCCAAACCAGGATCAGCAGGGGTTCCACCACTAATAACTTAACTACCACCAGTATGCGCAGGCATATAAATGCTAAACACCCCACTCAGTGGCAACAAGCCCGTTCACCTCCGGCCGTGCACACCACTGCTCCTTCCCCTGTGTCAGCTGATAGTCAGCCCCCTGCCCAGGACCCTGCCACAAAAACCCCATCGTCGCCTCCACGATCCTCCACAGCATCCACCAGCGTTCAGCTCTCCATACCCCAGACGCTGGAGCGGAAACGCAAATATAGTGCAACCCACCCGCACGCCCAAGCCCTTAATGTCCACATCTCCAGATTGCTTAGCCTGGAGATGCTGCCCTATAGGCTAGTAGAGACCGAGGCCTTTCGCAACCTCATGGCGGCGGCCGCCCCTCGGTATTCGGTCCCCAGCCGCCACTACTTTTCCCGATGTGCCGTCCCAGCCCTGCACCAGCACGTGTCAGACAACATCATCCGTGCCCTGACCAACGCCGTTTCTGACAAGGTCCACCTGACCACGGACACGTGGACGAGTGCTGCCGGGCAGGGCCACTATATATCGCTGACGGCACATTGGGTTAACTTGGTGGAGGCTGGGACCGAGTCTGACCCTGCGGCTGGTCATATACTGCCGACGCCGAGGATTGCGGGGCCTACCTCGGTCCAGGTCTTTCAGGCCTACTATGCCTCCTCCTCCTCCCACCCCTCCTCCACCTCCTCCTCCGAACTACCATCCGTGGGCATGGCGCCATCAGTCGGTAGCTCTAGGCACAGCAGCAGTGCCGTCGCTAAGCGACAGCAGGCGGTGCTCAAACTGCTGAGCCTAGGCGATAAAAGGCACACCGCCCAAGAACTATTACAGGGCATCACGGCGCAGACTGATCTGTGGCTGGCACCGCTGAACCTGAAGCCAGGCATGGTTGTGTGTGACAACGGCCGTAACCTGGTGGCGGCTCTGCAACTCGGCAGACTGACACATGTGCCATGCCTGGCCCATGTGTTAAATCTGATAGTTCAGCGTTTCCTCAAGACATACCCCAATCTGTCTGATTTGCTCACAAAGGTGCGCCGCATCTGTGCGCATTTCAGGAAGTCCAGCACATATGCTGCCACTCTCAGGGCAGCGCAGCGCCGCCTCCAACTGCCCGCTCACCGACTGTTGTGCGACGTGCCCACGAGGTGGAATTTAACACTGACCATGTTATCCAGAGTTTACCAGCAGCGCCGAGCAATTGTAGACTGCCAGATGTCAACTTCCACCAGAACTGGTAGTCAGGTCAGTCAGCTTCCTCAAGTCTACAATGAGGAGTGGACGTGGATGTCTGATATCTGTCAGGTGCTGAGTAACTTTGAGGAGTCAATACAGATGGTCAGTGGCGATGCCGCCATCATCAGCCTCACCATCCCGCTGCTTGGCCTGTTGAAAAACTCTCTGATCAGCATGAAGTCGGAAGCTTTGCGCTCGTCACAAGAGACGGGGGAAGAAGATTCCCTTGTTGATAGCCAAAGCACCCTTAGGTCTGTTTCTCAGCGCATATCGGAGGAGGTGGAGGTGGAGGAGGATGAGGAGGAAGAGGAGGAGAATGTTGGCGAGACACAAGAGGGGACCATTGTTGAGTCCTTCACTGTTCAGCGTGTATGGGCAGAAGAAGAGGAGTTGGAGGAGTTGGAGGAGGAGGAAATGGACAGTCAGGCCAGTGAGGGGAGTGAATTCTTACGCGTTGGTACTCTGGCGCATATGGCAGATTTCATGCTAGGCTGCCTATCCCGTGACCCTCGCGTTCAAAGAATTTATTCCAGCACCGATTACTGGGTGTTCACTCTCCTGGACCCACGGTACAAGCAAAATCTTTCCACTCTCATCCCTGGAGAGGAAAGGAGTGTGAGAATGCATGAATACCAGCAGGCCCTGGTGCACAAGCTGAAACAGTATTTCCCTTCTGACAGCGCTAGCGGCAGAGTGCGTAGTTCTGCGGGACAAGTAGCGAGGGAGAGTAGGTGAGCAGGCAGCTTGTCCAGCACTGGCAAGGGTACGCTTTACAAGGCTTTTGCCAGCTTTATGTCACCCCAGCAAGACACTGTCACCTGTCCCCAGTCTCGGCAGAGTAGGGCTGATCTTTACAGAAAGATGGTGAGGGAGTACGTAGCTGACCATACCATCGTCCTAAATGATCACACAGCTCCCTACAACTACTGGGTTTCAAAGCTGGACATGTGGCACGAACTGGCGCTGTACGCCTTGGAGGTTCTTGCCTGCCCTGCCGCTAGCGTCTTGTCCGAGCGGGTTTTCAGTGCAGCTGGTGGCATCATCACCGATAAGCGTACACGCCTGTCGACTGACAGCGCTGACAGGCTGACGCTTATTAAGATGAATAAAGCCTGGATTTCTCATAATTTCCAATCTCCACCAGGTGAAGGAAGCTCAACCTGAATAATTTATCCACTCCTCCTCCTCCTCATTTTCCTCCTTCTCCTCCTCTTTGTACAGTAAAGCAGAGGAAACTGGCTATTTTTTGACAGGGCCCACTGGCTCTAGCTATAGTACTTTATGCATTTAATTTTTCTGGAGGGCCACCGACCCGGTCCTCTGTTTTAAACAATTTTAGGGAGTGCCACGTACAGGCACTCAATCTATTCAATTTTTCTGGAGGGCCACCTACCTGCTCCTTTGGTTTGAAAACTTTTTTGGACTGCCACATACAGGCACTCAATCTATTTCATTTTTCTGGAGGGCCACCTACCTGCTCCTCTGGTTTGAAAACTTTTTTGGACTGCCACATACAGGCACTATCCAAATTAAATTGTCTCCATAGCAGCCTCCACACGTTGTCTCCATTGCTACCTCCAAAAGTCGTCCATATAGCTGCCTCCATACATCGTCCCTTTATCAAACGAGGTGTGTCAGGCAGAAATTTGGGTTGTTTTCATGGATTCCACATCAAAGTTGTTAACGTTGTCGCCACCCAGCTGTGTTATCCACAAAATATACTGGCAAACTTTTATCATTTACCAATATTATTTCAGCGCTTCTTGCGCTTCTGTTTACATTCCCCTCACCCGCCATATCCTAAACTTATAAGAACGCTACTACACTTGATCTTATACAAAAGGTTCTTAGAAGTGCTGTTTGGGGAGTAGCCTAGAGACACGGGCTTGGATTGGCGAAAGCTCGCCTGGCAGCGGAGCGCCAGCTCCATGCCAAGATCCAACTAACATAGTTTTAACTGCAGCACCTTTAATCTACTACTAGTTCACTGCCTCCATACATGGTCCCCTTATCAAACGAGCTGTGTCAGGCAGAATTTTGGGTTGTTTTCATGGCTTCCATGTTAACTTTGTCGCCACCCTGCTGTGTAATCCACAAAATATACTGGCAAATTTTTATCATGTACCGATATTATTTGAGCGCTTCTTGCTCACCTCCTTTGGTTCCTCTCTGCCACCCATTGGTTTGAAGCCTGAGTCCATTTAGGGTATGTCGCCATGCCACTCTCTAGCCTGCCGCTGCTGCCTCTGCATGCTGTCCCCTATAGTGTCAGGGTCAATTATTGGATGTTTTAGATGCTATCTAGCTTCATTCTGTCACTCTGTCATGGCCATGCTGTTGCCCATAGTTTTGGCATAATGGTGCGATTAAGCAGCCTCAGAGGCATCCATGCATGCTGCCCCTGCTGTTTCCTGTCCATTTCCGTGGTGTTTCCATCCTTTTCTGAGGTTCCCAGGTGTTTGGCCAAGCTTCCCTGTGCAGAGCCTTGGTCCCCTTGAAAAATGCTCGAGTCTCCCATTGACTTCAATGGGGCTCGTTATTCGAGACGAGCACTCGAGCATCGGGAAAAGCTCGTCTCGAATAACGAGTACCCGAGTATTTTAGTGCTCGCTCATCTCTAGTTATATATATAATTTGTTGATTTGCTTGCGGCTGGCCTTGCAGGCACTAGTAGTGCAGCTAGTACCATATTGTGACGAATTTGCAGGGAGTCTTGCGAACGTTCTGTTTAGCTCTAGTGACACACATATCCATCTCAAACACCTAAGTGGGACAATTTATTAGGGGTTTGATTGAATTAGGCACAGTCTGCTTTTTTTTTTTTTTTTCAAAACTAAAAGTCATCAGGCACAGCACAAAATCCTGTTGTGTGCTGTCAGTGTAGGTTAGAAACTAGCCATAGCAATAGGATAGCATCGTTTTGTTAAAAAAGAACAAAAACACAAAAAAAATTTACAGTTTACACTTTAATTTTGAAAATGTTGAACCTGAGGGCTAGGGGTAGAGGATGAGGGCGTGGGCGTCCAACTACTGCAGGGGTCAGAGGCCGTGGTCCTGGGCGGGGTGAGACACCACCTGCTGATGAGGGGGGCGCCGCAGAGCTACACTCCCTAGGTTCATGTCTCAAGTTACTGAGACTCGTGGTAAAGCACTGTTGAGGCCAGAACAGTGCAAACAGGTGATGTTGTGGATTGCGGACAATGCTTCTAGCCATTTGTCCACCAGTCAGTCTTCCATGCAGTCCACCCATGTCACCGAAATCAGCACTCCTCCACCTCAGCCTCCTCCCCCCCAGTCTGCCCCCTCCCAGGAAAATTTTGCATTTGAACCGGCATACTCTAAGGAACTGTTTTCTGGACCCTTTCCAGAGTCACAAAGTACTTGTCTGGTTGCTGCTGAGCTCTTTTCCGATGCCCAGGTTTTCCACCGGTCACAGTCTGTGGGTGATGATGACATTGTTGACGGAGTGGAAGAAGTGTGTAAAGAGGTGTCGGACAATGAGGAGACACGGTTGTCAGACAGTGGTGAAGTTCTCAGGGCCAGAAGTCCGAGGGGGGAGCAGACTGAGGGATCGGAGGATGATGAGGTGACAGACCCAAGCTGGGTTGATAGGCCGGGTGAACACAGTGCTTCTGAGACGGAGGAGAGTCCTCAACGAGAACAGGTTGGAAGAGGCAGTGGTGGGGCCAGACGGAGAGGCAGGGCCAGAGCTGGTGCATCAGCGCCAAATGTTTCACGTAGTGAAGCTTCCGTGGCGAGGGCTAGATTTTCTGAAGTCTGGAGTTTCTTTAAAGAAACACTGGATGGCCGACGGACTGTGGTGTGCAACCTGTGCCACACCAGGATCCGCAGGCATATGAATGCTAAACACCCCACTCAATGGAACCAAGGCCGTTCATCTCCGGCCGGGCACACCACTGCTCCTTCCCCTGTGTCACCTGCTGCCTCTGCTAGTCAGCCCCCTGCCCAGGACCCCGGCCCAAACACCTCCCGTGCGAAAACCACACCTTCACCTCCACGATCCTCCACAGCATCCACCAATGTCTCCATGCCCAGCGTTCAGCTCTCCATACCCCAGACGCTGGAGCACAAGAGGAAGTACAGTGCAACCCACCCACATGCCCAAGCCCTCAACGTCCACATCTCCAAACTACTTAGCCTGGAGATGCTGCCCTATAGGCTGGTAGAGACCGAGGCCTTTCGCAACCTCATGGCGGCGGCCGCCCCTCGGTATTCGGTCCCCAGCCGCCACTACTTTTCTTGATGTGCCATCCCAGCCCCACACTAGCACGTGTCAGATAACATCATCTGTGCCCTGACCAACGCCGTTTCTGACAAGGTCCACCTGACCACGGACACGTGGACGAGTGCTGCCGGGCAGGGCCACTATATAACGCTGACGGTACATTGGGTTAACTTGGTGGAGGCTGGGACCGAGTCTGACCCTGGGGCTTGTCATATACTGCCGACGTCAAGGATTGCGGGGCCTACCTCCGTCCAGGTCTAAGCGACATCAGGCGGTGCTCAAACTGCTGAGCCTAGGCGATAAAAGGCACACCGCCCAAGAGCTATTACAGGGCATCACGGCGCAGACTGATCTGTGGCTGGCACCGCTGAACCTGAAGCCAGGCATGGTTGTGTGTGACAGCGGCCGTAACCTGGTGGCGGCTCTGCAACTCGGCAGACTGGCAGATGTGCCATGCCTGGCCCATGTGTTCAATCTCATAGTTCAGCGGTTCCTCAAGACCCTGTCTGATTTTCTCACAAAGGTGCACCGCATCTGTGCGCATTTCCGAAAGTCCAGCACAGATGCTGCCACTCTCAAGGCAGCGCAGTGCCGCCTCCAACTGCCCGCTCATTGATTGTTGTGCGACGTGCCCACGAGGTGGAATTCAACATTAACCATGTTATCTAGAGTTTACCAGCAGCGCAGAGCGATTGTAGACTGCCAGATGTCAACTTCCACCAGAACTGGTAGTCAGGTCAGTCAGCTTCCTCAAGTCTACAATGAGGAGTGGACGTGGATGTCCGATATCAGGTGCTGTCAGGTGCTGAGTAACTTTGAGGAGTTAACACAGATGGTCAGCGGCGATACCACCATCATCAGCCTCACCATCCCGCTGCTTGGCCTGTTGAAAACCTCTCTGATCAGCATGAAGTCGAAAGCTTTGCGCTCGTCACAAGAGATGGGAGAAGAAGATTCCCTTGTTGATAGCCAAAGCACCCTTAGGTCTGTTTCTCAGCGCATATCGGAGGAGGTGGAGGAGGATGAGGAGGAAGAGGAGGAGAATGTTGGTGAGACAGAAGAGGGGAGCATTGCTCAGTCCCTCACTGTTCAGCGTGTATGGGCGCGTTGAGACTCTGGCGCATATGGCAGATTTCATGCTAGGCTGCCTATCCCGTGACCCTCACGTTCAAAGAATTTATTCCAGCACCGATTATTGGGTATTCACTCTCCTGGACCCACGGTACAAGCAAAATCTTTCCACTCTCATCCCTGGAGAGGAAAGGAGTGTGAGAATGCATGAATACCAGCAGGCCCTGGTGCACAAGCTGAAACAGTATTTCCCTTCTGACAGCGCTAGTGGCAGAGGGTGTACTTCTGCGGGACACGTAGCGAGGGAGAGTAGGCGAGCAGGCAGTTTGTCCAGCACTGGCAGGGGTACGCTTTACAAGGCCTTTGCCAGTTTTATGTCACCCCAGCAAGACACTGTCACCTGTCCCCAGTCTCGGCAGAGTAGGGCTGATCTTTACAGAAAGATGGTGAGGGAGTACGTAGTTGACCATACCATCGTCCTAAATGATCACACAGCTCCCTACAACTACTGGGTTTCAAAGCTGGCACGAACTGGCCCTGTACGCCTTGGAGGTTCTTGCCTGCCCTGCCGCTAGCGTGTTGTCTGAGCGGGTTTTCAGTGCAGCTGGTGGCATCATCACTGATAAGCGTACACGCCTGTCGACTGACAGTGCTAACAGGCTGACGTTTATTAAGATGAATAAAGTCTGGATTTCTCAGGATTTCCATTCTCCACCAGGTGAAAGAAGCTCAACCTGAATAATGTATGTGCTCCTCCTCCTCATTTTCCTCTTTCTCCTCCTCTTTGTACACTAAAGCAGAGGAAACTAGCTATTTTTTGCCAGGGCCAACTGGCTCTAGCTATAGTACTAAATGTATTTAATTTTTCTGGAGGGCCACCTACCTGGTCCTCTGTTTTAAACAATTTTTGGGAGTGCCACATACAGGCACTATCCAAATTTAATTGTCTCCATAGCAGCCTCCACATGTCGTCTTTATAGCTGCCCCCACATGTTGTCTCCATTGCTACCTCCACACATCATCTCCATAGCTGCCTCCCAAAGTCGTCCATATAGCTGCCTCCATACATCATCACTAGAGATGAGCGAGCACTAAAATGCTCGTGTACTCGTTATTCGAGACAAACTTTTCCCGATGCTCGAGTGCTCGTCTCGAATAACGAGCCCCATTGAAGTCAATGGGAGACTCGAGCATTTTTCAAGGGGACCAAGGCTCTGCACAGGGAAGCTTGGCCAAACACCTGGGAACCTCAGAAAAGGATGGAAACACCACGGAAATGGACAGGAAACAGCAGGGGCAGCATGCATGGATGCCTCTGAGGCTGCTTAATCGCACCATTATGCCAAAACTATGGGCAACAGCATGGCCATGACAGAGTGACAGAATGAAGCTAGATAGCATCTAAAACATCCAATAATTGACCCTGACACTATAGGGGACGGCATGCAGAGGCAGCGGCAGCAGCGGCAGGCTAGAGAGTGGCATGGCGACATACCCTAAATGGACTCAGGCTTCAAACCAATGGGTGGCAGAGAGGAACCAAAGGAGGTGAGCAAGAAGCGCTCAAATAATATCGGTACATGATAAAAGTTTGCCAGTATATTTTGTGGATTACACAGCAGGGTGGCAACAAAGTTAACATGGAAGCCATGAAAACAACCCAAAATTCTGCCTGACACAGCTCGTTTGATAAGGGGACCATGTATGGAGGCAGTGAACTAGTAGTAGATTAAAGGTGCTGCAGTTAAAACTATGTTAGTTGGATCTTGGCATGGAGCTGGCGCTCCGCTGCCAGGCGAGCTTTCGCCAATCCAAGCCCGTGTCTCTAGGCTACTCCCCAAACAGCACTTCTAAGAACCTTTTGTATAAGATCAAGTGTAGTAGCGTTCTTATAAGTTTAGGATATGGCGGGTGAGGGGAATGTAAACAGAAGCGCAAGAAGCGCTGAAATAATATTGGTAAATTATAAAAGTTTGCCAGTATATTTTGTGGATAACACAGCTGGTTGGCGACAAAGTTAACAACTTTGATGTGGAATCCATGAAAACAACCCAAATTTCTGCCTGACACACCTCGTTTGATAAAGGGACGATGTATGGAGGCAGCTATATGGACGACTTTTAGAGGTAGCAATGGAGACAACGTGTGGAGGCTGCTATGGAGACAATTTAATTTGGATAGTGCCTGTATGTGGCAGTCCAAAAAAGTTTTCAAACCAGAGGAGCAGGTAGGTGGCCCTCCAGAAAAATGAAATAGATTGAGTGCTTGTATGTGGCAGTCCAAAAAACTTTTCAAACCAGAGGAGCAGGTAGGTGGCCCTCCAGAAAAATGAAATAGATTGAGTGCCTATATGTGGCAGTCCAAAAAACATTTCAAACCAGAGGAGCAGGTAGGTGGCCCTCCAGAAAAATGGAATAGATTGAGTGCCTGTATGTGGCAGTCCAAAAAAGTTTTCAAACCAGAGGAGCAGGTAGGTGGCCCTCCAGAAAAATGAAATAGATTGAGTGCCTGTATGTGGCAGTCCAAAAAAGTTTTCAAACCAGAGGAGCAGGTAGGTGGCCCTCCAGAAAAATTGAATAGATTGAGTGCCTGTATGTGGCACTCCCAAAAATTGTTTAAAACAGAGGAACAGGTCGGTGGCCCTCCAGAAAAATTAAATGCATAAAGTACTATAGCTAGAGCCAGTGGGCCCTGTCAAAAAATAGCCAGTTTCCTCTGCTTTACTGTACAAAGAGGAGGAGGAGGAGGAAAATGAGGAGGAGGAGGAGTGGATAAATTATTCAGGTTGAGCTTCCTTCACCTGGTGGAGATTGGAAATTATGAGAAATCCAGGCTTTATTCATCTTAATACGCGTCAGCCTGTCAGCGCTGTCAGCCGACAGGCGTGTACGCTTATCGGTGATGATGCCACCAGCTGCACTGAAAACCCGCTCGGACAAGACGCTAGCGGCAGGGCAGGCAAGAACCTCCAAGGCGTACAGCGCCAGTTCGTGCCACATGTCCAGCTTTGAAACCCAGTAGTTGTAGGGAGCTGTGTGATCATTTAGGACGATGGTATGGTCAGCTACGTACTCCCTCACCATCTTTCTGTAAAGATCAGCCCTACTCTGCCGAGACTGGGGACAGGTGACAGTGTCTTGCTGGGGTGACATAAAGCTGGCAAAGGCCTTGTAAAGCGTACCCTTGCCAGTGCTGGACAAGCTGCCTGCTCGCCTACTCTCCCTCGCTACTTGTCCCGCAGAACTACGCACTCTGCCGCTAGCGCTGTCAGAAGGGAAATACTGTTTCAGCTTGTGCACCAGGGCCTGCTGGTATTCATGCATTCTCAAACTCCATTCCTCTCCAGGGATGAGAGTGGAAAGATTTTGCTTGTACCGTGGGTCCAGGAGAGTGAACACCCAGTAATCGGTGCTGGAATAAATTCTTTGAACGCGAGGGTCACGGGATAAGCAGCCTAGCATGAAATCTGCCATATGCGCCAGAGTACCAACGCGTAAGAATTCACTCCCCTCACTGGCCTGACTGTCCATTTCCTCCTCCTCCAACTCCTCCAACTCCTCTTCTTCTGCCCATACACGCTGAACAGTGAAGGACTCAACAATGGTCCCCTCTTGTGTCTCGCCAACATTCTCCTCCTCTTCCTCCTCATCCTCCTCTTCCTCCTCATCCTCCTCCACCTCCACCTCCTCCGATATGCGCTGAGAAACAGACCTAAGGGTGCTTTGGCTATCAACAAGGGAATCTTCTTCCTCCGTCTCTTGTGACGAGCGCAAAGCTTCCGACTTCATGCTGATCAGAGAGTTTTTCAACAGGCCAAGCAGCGGGATGGTGAGGCTGATGATGGCGGCATCGCCACTGACCATCTGTGTTGACTCCTCAAAGTTACTCAGCACCTGACAGATATCAGACATCCACGTCCACTCCTCATTGTAGACTTGAGGAAGCTGACTGACCTGACTACCAGTTCTGGTGGAAGTTGACATCTGGCAGTCTACAATCGCTCGGCGCTGCTGGTAAACTCTGGATAACATGGTCAGTGTTGAATTCCACCTCGTGGGCACGTCGCACAACAGTCGGTGAGCGGGCAGTTGGAGGCGGCGCTGCGCTGCCCTGAGAGTGGCAGCATCTGTGCTGGACTTCCTGAAATGCGCACAGATGCGGCGCACCTTCGTGAGCAAATCAGACAGATTGGGGTATGTCTTGAGGAAACGCTGAACTATCAGATTTAACACATGGGCCAGGCATGGCACATGTGTCAGTCTGCCGAGTTGCAGAGCCGCCACCAGGTTACGGCCGTTGTCACACACAACCATGCCTGGCTTCAGGTTCAGCGGTGCCAGCCACAGATCAGTCTGCGCCGTGATGCCCTGTAATAGTTCTTGGGCGGTGTGCCTTTTATCGCCTAGGCTCAGCAGTTTGAGCACCGCCTGCTGTCGCTTAGCGACGGCACTGCTGCTGTGCCTAGAGCTACCGACTGATGGCGCCATGCCCACGGATGGTAGTTCGGAGGAGGAGGTGGAGGAGGGGTGGGAGGAGGAGGAGGCATAGTAGGCCTGAAAGACCTGGACCGAGGTAGGCCCCGCAATCCTCGGCGTCGGCAGTATATGACCAGCCGCAGGGTCAGACTCGGTCCCAGCCTCCACCAAGTTAACCCAATGTGCCGTCAGCGATATATAGTGGCCCTGCCCGGCAGCACTCGTCCACGTGTCCGTGGTCAGGTGGACCTTGTCAGAAACGGCGTTGGTCAGGGCACGGATGATGTTGTCTGACACGTGCTGGTGCAGGGCTGGGACGGCACATCGGGAAAAGTAGTGGCGGCTGGGGACCGAATACCGAGGGGCGGCCGCCGCCATGAGGTTGCGAAAGGCCTCGGTCTCTACTAGCCTATAGGGCAGCATCTCCAGGCTAAGCAATCTGGAGATGTGGACATTAAGGGCTTGGGCGTGCGGGTGGGTTGCACTATATTTGCGTTTCCGCTCCAGCGTCTGGGGTATGGAGAGCTGAACGCTGGTGGATGCTGTGGAGGATCGTGGAGGCGACGATGGGGTTTTTGTGGCAGGGTCCTGGGCAGGGGGCTGACTATCAGCTGACACAGGGGAAGGAGCAGTGGTGTGCACGGCCGGAGGTGAACGGGCTTGTTGCCACTGAGTGGAGTGTTTAGCATTTATATGCCTGCGCATACTGGTGGTAGTTAAGCTATTAGTGGTGGAACCCCTGCTGATCCTGGTTTGGCAAATGTTGCACACCACAGTCCGTCGGTCATCCGGTGTTTCCTTAAAGAACCTCCAGACTTCTGAAAATCTAGCCCTCGCCGCAGGAGCCCTCGCCACGGGAGCTTCACTAGTTGACACATTTGGCGCTGATGCACCAGCTCTGGCCCTGCCTCTCCGTCTGGCCCCACCACTGCCTCTTCCAACCTGTTCTGGTCGAGGACTCTCCTCCGTCTCAGAAGCACTGTGTTCACCCGGCCTATCAACCCAGCTTGGGTCTGTCACCTCATCATCCTCCGATCCCTCAGTCTGCTCCCCCCTCGGACTTCCTGCCCTGACAACAACTTCCCCACTGTCTGACAACCGTGTCTCCTCATCGTCGGACACCTCTTTACACACTTCTTCCACTACGTCAAGAAGGTCATCATCACCCACAGACTGCGACTGGTGGAAAACCTGGGCATCGGAAAATTGCTCAGCAGCAACCGGACAAGTGGTTTGTGAGTGTGGGAAGGGTCCAGAAAACAGTTCCTCAGAGTATGCCGGTTCAAATGCCAAATTTTCCTGGGAGGGGGTAGACTGGGGGGGAGGAGGCTGAGGTGCAGGAGCTGGAGGAGTGCCGATTTCGGTGACATGAGTGGACTGCGTGGAAGACTGACTGGTGGACAAATTGCTCGAAGCATTGTCGGCAATCCACGACATCACCTGTTCGCACTGTTCTGGCCTCAACAGTGCTCTACCACGAGTCCCAGTAACTTCAGACATGAACCTAGGGAGTGTAGCTCTGCGGCGTTCCCCTGCTCCCTCATAAGCAGGTGGTGTCTCACCCCGCCCAGGACCACGGCCTCTGACCCCTGCAGTAGTTGGACGCCCACGTCCCCGCCCTCGTCCTCTACCCCTAGCCCTCGGGTTAAACATTTTGAAAATGAGAGTTATAACTTGAATTTTTTTTAAACTTTTTTTTGTGTTTTTTGTTTTTTTTGTGTTTTTTAGTTTTTAAAACCAAACGATGCTATCCTATTGCTATGGCTATTTTCTAGCCAAGTATGAAAGCACACTGCTATGCCAGATGAGATGACGCTGAGTTATTAAAAAAATAAACGTAAAATAAAAAAGGAAATGGCAGACTGTGCCTAATTGAAAACCAACCCCTAATAAATTTTCCCACTTCGGTCTTTGCGATGGATATGTGCGTCACTAAGCGCAAAACACAGTGGTCGCAAGTCTCACTACAAATTGCTCACAATTTGCTAGTAGATGCACTGCAGCAAGTACAGCCACCAGCAGATCAACCAGAAATCAAATATATATATAACGCCACTGTAGGCGTAAGTAAGCCGTTTGGATTCTCCTATGGCTATTTTCTAGCCAAGTATGAAAGCACACTGCTATGCCAGATGAGATGACGCTGAGTTATTAAAAAAATAAACGTAAAATAAAAAAGGAAATGGCAGACTGTGCCTAATTGAAATCCAACCCCTAATAAATTTTCCCACTTCGGTCTTTGCGATGGATATGTGCGTCACTAAGCGCAAAACACAGTGGTCGCAAGTCTCACTACAAATTGCTCACAATTTGCTAGTAGATGCACTGCAGCAAGTACAGCCACCAGCAGATCAACCAGAAATCAAATATATATATAACGCCACTGTAGGCGTAAGTAAGCCGTTTGGATTCTCCTATGGCTATTTTCTAGCAAAGTATGAAAGCACACTGCTATGCCAGATGAGATGACGCTGAGTTATTAAAAAAATAAACGTAAAATAAAAAAGGAAATGGCAGACTGTGCCTAATTGAAATCCAACCCCTAATAAATTTTCCCACTTCGGTCTTTGCGATGGATATGTGCGTCACTAAGCGCAAAACACAGCGGTCGCAAGTCTCACTACAAATTGCTCACAATTTGCTAGTAGATGCACTGCAGCAAGGACAGCCACCAGCAGATCAACCAGAAATCAAATATATATAAGGCTACTGTAGGCGTAAGTAAGCCGTTTGGATTCTCCTATGGCTATTTTCTAGCCAAGTATGAAAGCACACTGCTATGCCAGATGAGATGACACTGAGTTATTAAAAAAATAAACGTAAAATAAAAAGTAAATGGCAGACTGTGCCTAATTGAAATCAAACCCCTAATAAATTTTCCCACTTTGGTGTTTGAGGTGGATATGTGTGTCACTAAGAGCTAAACACAACGGTAGCAAGTCCCCCTGCAAATTCCTCACAATATGGTACTAGCTGCAAATAAAAAAAAAGTATAACGTTATTGTAGCCCTAAGAAGGGCTGTTGGGTTCTTGTAGAATCACTCCTGCCTAACAGTAAGCTAATAGAACACCCTAACGCTTTCCCTGACCAGCAGCAGCTCTCTCCCTAGCGGCATCCAGACACAGAATGATCCGAGCAGCGGGGGAAGCGGCTAGTCTATCCCAGGGTCACCTGATCTGGCCAGCCAACCACTGCTATCGACGTGTAAGGGTACCACGTCATGCTGGGTGGAGTGCAGAGTCTCCTGGCTTGTGATTGGCTCTGTTTCTGGCCGCCAAAAAGCAAAACGGCGGGAGCTGCCATTTTCTCGAGCGGGCGAAGTATTCGTCCGAGCAACGAGCAGTTTCGAGTACGCTAATGCTCGAACGAGCATCAAGCTCGGACGAGTATGTTCGCTCATCTCTAATCATCACCTTAGCAAACGAGCTGTGTCAGGCAGAATTTTGGGTTGTTTTCATGGCTTCCACATCAAACTTGTTAACTTTGTCACCACCCTGCTGTGTTGTCCACAAAATATACTGGCAAACTTTTATCATTTGCCGATATTATTTGAGTCTTCTTGCGCATCTGTTTATATTCCCCTCACCCGCCATAACCAAAACTTATAAGAACAGTACTACACTTGATCTTATACAAAAGGTTCTTAGAAGTGCTGTTCGTAGCCCCCGCCTGCTTTAAAAATGATAATTTTTTCAAAGTAAACGCTTCTGGCCCCCAGGCCCATTTTGGGTGGGGAGGAGCCGAGAGACAGGGACTTGGACAGGCGAAAGCTCGCCTGGCAGCGGACCGCCAGCTCCATCCCAAGATTAGGCAGCTTCAGAGACATCCATGCATACTGCCCCTGCTGTTTCCTGTCCATTTCGCCTCCACGATCCTCCACAGCGTCCACCAATGTCTCCATGCGCAACTTTCAACTCTCTATACCCCAGACGCTGGAGCGCAAGAGGATATACAGCACATCATCCACTTATCAAATGAGCTGTCAGGCAGAATTTTCAGGTGTTTCACCAGATACATAATGGAACTCGGCGCATCTGCCGCCGCCATGCTGGAGACCTGAAGTTTCAATCATAGCAGCGACAATATGGATGCCCCATACTGTCACTCTTAATCATGGAAGTCGTCTCCATGGCTGCCTCCACTTGTCGTCCCCTTATCAAACAAGCTGTGTCAGGCTCATTTTTCGGGTGTTTCACCAGATACGTTATGGAACTTGGTCACTATGTCGCCACCATGCTGTGTTATCGACTAAATATACCGTCTACCTTTTGTTCACATAGGAAATCATTTCAGCGCTTCTTGCTCACCTCCTTTGGTTCCTCTCTGCCACTCATTGGTTTGAAGCCTGAGTCCATTTGGGGTATGTTTCCATGCCACTCTCTAGCCTGCCGCTGTTTTAGATGCTATCTAGCCTCATTCGGTCACTCTGTCATTGCCATGCTGTTGCCCATAATTTTGGCATAATGGTGCGATTAAGCAGCCTCAGAGGCATCCATGCATGCTGCCCCTGCTGTTTCTTGTCTATTTCCGTGGTGTTTCCATCATTTTCTGAGGTTTCCAGGTGTTTGGCCAAGCTTCCCTGTGCAGACCCTTGGTCCCCTTGAAAAATGCTCGAATCTCCCATTTACTTCAATGGGGTTCGTTATTCGAGACGAGCACTCGAGCATCAGGAAAAGTTCGTCTCGAATCACGAGCTCCCGAGCATTTTAGTGCTCGCTCATCTCTAATCATCACATATTTATATTTAAAGGAGTATTCCCATGAATACAAGTTTCTTAAATATAACACATTTTCTAATTCAATGTTATTAACAAAAATAAAGCATTTCACAGATAGAATTCCAACTTGTCTCTATCAGTTCTGGTGTACACAATTTTGGTTGCCCCTAGACCCGACCCTGTATCTTCTGAGTTTAGGGTCTGGGAAGACATCTTTCTTTTTTGTCTGATGCTGAGCTTCTCTCTGCCTCTGCCCCTAGCCCCCACCCTTGCATTCCTGGATGAGCTCACACAAAAACACACATACAGGCAGTCCCCTACTTAAGAACACTCGACTTACATACAACCCCTAGTTACCACTGGATATTGGTAATTTATTGTGCTTTAGTCCTAGGCTACAATAAACAGCGGAAACAGTTATGAAATGTGTCAGTAATGAAGCTTTAGTGTTCATCCTGATTCTTATGACAACCCAACATTTTTAAAATCCAATTGACACAGAGACCAAAAAAGTTCTGGTTGGGATTACAATGATAAAATATACAGTTCCGACTTGCATACAAATTCAACTTAAGCACAAACCTACAGACCCTAACTTGTATGTAACCCGGGGACTGCCTGTACTCACTTCCTGCCGGCTGGGAAGGGACTGTGCAGATGAGTTAAGTGATTTATTTCTGCCTGGTTAACCATGGTGTCCACACTTGTAGAAATTTAGCAATTTAGAAATTTTTCACTTGCCAAGTGAGCGAGTTCTTTTAACATACATGGTACATTAACCTTCTCTGTCCATTGAACTATTGAGGGAGGGGTAAATGATTTCCAGGGCATAGGGATAATTAGTTTAGCCGCTGTCATCAAAGGAGTATGAAGGATGTTTCGGCAGAGATTGAAGCCCGACTCAAGAATACCAAAAAGCATGGTCTTAGGAATCACTCTATTGCCTCCAGCACCGCATCCCAGAAGTCAGCTACTACTGGGCATGACCACCATATATGCGTCATGTTTTCAGTGTCCAGCCCACATATCCAGCATGTGCTGGGGATATCCCCATTAATCAAGTGCAACCAGGGGTGAAGGTGTTTTATACAACCTCGTAACAATTTTGTAATGATTCTCCTTAACACGAATACATCTAGAGAATCCATTGGAGTTCACTAGAAGAGCCACAACCTCCTCCTCTGTAAAGCTAGTCTGCAGCTCCTTCTCCCATTTATGATTAAAGTGGGGCTTCTCTGGCTTACCTAGCTTCAGAACGGCATCATAGCTTATGCAGGGGTCTCAGATTTGCTGGAGCAGCTTCTGTAATCTAGCTCGAAACCCACTACACACTCTTCAAAGCTCTGGATATGCAAGAAATTTTGAAGCGGAAGCTTGGATTTCATGAAAAGGTAATGCTAATCTACAAGGCCTCTCTCAAAGAAGAAGGAAGCTGTGGTATATGATATAGTGGTTTCCAAAAGGAGTCCATATATACCTTCTTCTGGAACACCAAGTGAGCGAGCATGCCCAATGGCAGTAGATCATTTGAGAATTGCCAGGAAGGTATCCCTATCTTGTAACTCCAGCATGGCTTGGAATAATGTCTTATGTAGGGGGGTGAATGGCATGATTAGAACAAACAGATAGTTTAAAACTCCACAAACTTATTTTATCCATTTCTGACAGAGTGGAGGTTTCCAAGGAGTTCACTTCTGGGGATTGGGTGATAGAGAGCTATCTATAAATCAGCGAAGCCAGATAATAACTGTATACATTTGGAAAACCAATGTCTTGGGCGCTGTGCTAACAGTTTATTCACAAATGGGCTCTCTTACCCTGCCAGAGGAATCTGGTAAACACATTAGAAACACTCTTAAAGAAGAAATTCGGGAGCCAAATGGGGACAGTTTGGTATAAATATAATAACTTAGGGAGAATGTAAGTCTTCAATAAGTTTTGCCTAGCCCATCAGGACTGATTTGGGAAAGTAAAGGTACATAGTTGAGATTGCTCAGCCTGCCTACTTCGCAAGAGAGCTGAATGTCTACATAGCTAATGCTATGATTTGCCCATTTATATGGTGAGTTCCTTTTAAAATCCTGTACTTCATGCTCGGGGAGGGATTAGCGAGTCTGGCGTCCACAAGGTGGATTTTATATGCGCATGTTTTTATTCTATTTTGTGAGTATGTTTTAATAAAATAAACTCCATATATTTGAACATACTACCCTATCTGCTGCTTAATCTCTTCTATAGTAGCTGTACACTATTTGGCTACAGGATGCAAGAAAACGCAGCTTAAAACTGTCTGAATAGCGATCTATTCCCATCCAAATACCGTTTGTGTGGAAGCGTACTGAAGAATTTGGAACATAGTTGGGAAAGGAGTGAAATCATCGATTTATCAAAGGATATATAAGAGGACACACAAGGAGCTCCGGTCAGACTGTTTTATTATTACTATGGTACTACCATTAAATATTTTTGCTTGAGAGAGCAGGGATTTTGTCTTGTTTAAAGGGTTTCTTGTAACATCAAGATTCCAGCTTTGAACTGACTTCCTATGCGTAAAACCTGGCTACGCTTCTGTCGTGTACCCATCCTGCGCATATTGAAGGAAGCAATCGCTCATAGGAAGCATGAGTGGGACCAGGGCAAGCATATTGCGGTCATGGTCGGTTATGTAGATGGACTCAGTTCAAGGAAGGTTGTAAGGGAAGCACAGGAGGAGATGAACACTCGTGAAGCACTGAAGGTAAATATCTCTGTATTAGGAAAAATTGTAGTAGCGACAGTGAATATAGGAACCAGGCGGGTGACTTGAGAAAACGGTTTATGGAAAGGGGGTAGGCAGATAGGGTCCCTTGGACTGCATTCCAGCATGCCTCACGTTTTGATCAAACAGAACTGTTTGAGAGCACAACTAAAGACAGTGAGGGAGGTCAATCAACTCTCTAAACTAATTACCACATATGACAGGACCCTTAGTTACCTCTAGGAGGGGACGATTCATAAGAGATAGGGTCGTACATAGCCATTTTACTCCAGTAAAACCGGAGGGGTCGTGGTTGTATTGCTCTGCTAAGGGCTGTTTTAAATGTGGAAGATGCTGTGTCGCCTGTCCTTTTATTAAAACTACTAAAACGTTCCATAGCAATGTAACTGGGAGAATGTTTGATATCTGTGGATTTATCAACTGCCAAACGGTAGGTGTTGTATACAAAGCAACATGAAGCTGCGTACTTGAGTATGTCGGCAAAACCTACAGGGAATTTCGGAGAAGGGTTGGAGATCATCTGGGGGCCATTAGATATGCAAGAGACACACCAGTAGGCAGACACAAACAGCAAACCCGTGGGGGGGGGTGACCCTAAACAATTACAGTTTGTGTGTATTGATGTAATATCATACCCTGAGAGAGGAGGGGATTGGAACCAAAGGATCCTGCAGGCAGAAGCCAAGTGGATTTATAGACTGAGGACAGTAGCACCGAGGGGACTAAATGAACAAATACAATTTATGCGTTTCCTGTAGTGCACCCATCTCCACTTTCTGCAGTTAATGTATCCAGCCCCCGTCCAAATAGCTCAGCCCACTAAGAACCCCCAATGGGTATATTGGGTGATTAGGTTTTTTTTTCCCCCTGGTTGCTGTCATGTGGTCTTTACTTCAACCTCACCTTATATTTAAAATAGTGAGGACTGCTGGTAACCTTATGGGGTATGACATTGTATTATGACATCTTGACATGCATTTTTTCTGATGTTCCACTCTATAGATTTTCAATACAAGCTATTGGTTATTTGGTGTTTGGTTATTGTCCAACATAGGCTATTGGTTATTTGGTACAGGATAAACGACCATCAGAGGTTGCCAATAATTGTAATAAATAATGATCCAACACCCGTTGAATTGTGCATCTGCTGCTTTGCTATGCCTATCGTGGCGCTCAATCAGCCATCTCAAGACGCGTCTTTCTGTCTGCGGTCAGCCAATGTTCCCACTAATAGCAGCATTATATTTCCATGACAACTATTAAAGATGCACTCCCCCCTTGCGATCATATGACCCGGTCACATGACCAGAAATCCCGCCTGAGACAGTAGCGCGCGCAGTATCCTCAGGACGTGGCTGCAGCCGCCGGCTGGTGCAATGTCAGAGGATCCACGATTGATAAGTGATCTTTAGGGGACATTATCAGTGTTAGTTTATAATCCGGCTCTTGATGGGGGCATTTATACCTACATGACCAGATAGGGATCAGTATCTGGGGTTCTGCACAGGGCACCCAGGGTATGACCCTACACTTGGGCTTACCCTTTCTGTTACACCCGAGGGATACTCCTATATGTTGGAGTTCCCATCTGTTATTTTTTAGCATTTCCACCGCAATCCCTCTGAAGAATCCATAGGAAGAGGAAACACGTCAGGGAGGGGGATTCAGGGTGTTTTTTGAATAGGGAAAAAATATGGTACTGCCCTTGTAAGGGCGGGAGCTAATTTCATCGTGGGTGACAGGGTCAGCAGTAGGTATTAGGCGAGTTTATATACTCTGTACTACCGTATGCAGGTACATCTCCTGCCACCACATGTGCTCTCGTCCGTATCAGTACCCAGCCTTAAGGCAGTCGGGCACTATTGGTCATCATTCAACCAGCATCGCACATCAGGACTGGAAAAAGCATTCTGTCTTTTTGCAAGTTGTATATCACATAGCATGGTGCTTGAAATAAGACCTGAAGGGGGGTCAGCCATTGTTAGAATGGCATTTATCTCCCCCTGTGGGATCCCAGAAAGATAGCAATTATACCTTGTCTAAGAAAAAAATCGAAATGGTTAAGGGCACTAAGCAAACTTAATCACTACTACATAATGAGAGAGCCAAGTAGCTAGACACACAAACTCCTGTTGTGGAGCTGTGAAGTCCAACAATGGGAATCATTTACTAAGGGAATATCGACGATTTCTGATGTGCACTGCCTTTAGAAGGGCTTTTTGTCGCACGTGATTTTGGCACATTCGCGCCGGCTTTCACGCGATACAAATCGGGGGGGGGGGCGGTCCGTCAGATGATCCAACGGATTCGGACAACGCGCAGGATTTAACATCTCAAACTGTGACACATGACATGGACTCACATACACCGGGAAGAAGGTGAACTCCGGCGGACTTCAGCGGGGAAGTGACACATGCAGGAAATCCGGCGCACAATGTTGGTGAATCACGACGGATTTCATCTTTGTCAGACCGTCCGGAACAGGGATCACGACAGGACCGGTTAAGTAAATGTGACCCATTATGTTCATGCGATACTGCAGTGAAGACGAGTGTTCTCTAGCTCACTTATGTGTGAGCTGAGTCGCTTCTTACTTCCTGCTGTATTATATTTTAACCCAGTGGGTAGCTGCAGGCAATAGTGGGAGCTTGAGGTCTTGTTCAGACGGCAGCCAGGAGGGTAATGTCAATCAGTTGCAACCCCGGCAAGAGCCATGGTGCATTTAAGTCGTCTGAAGTACGCATGGTTATCGGTTTGCTATTTTTGTAAATGCGGAAGCCAAACGGTTACAGAAAGTGAAAAGGAGTATTCAATGCCCACAGAGTTTCCAGTAATGGCTTTAGGGCTGGTCTTTAAGCCAGAGTTGAGGGAAGCAATGTATAAAAGGTTATGCTGGAGTCTTGGCTACAGAAGGTTAAGCCTTGTGGGCAAATGACTCTGGAAAGGCCCTGATGAGTACATTTTGCCTACATTTTGCCTGATTCAAAGGCTAGTATGTCAGACTGCATGTTTTCTAACTACTCCAAGCTGTTCTCACGATGTTTTATCTCCGTCTTGATCTCTGCTAGGTCTCCGGCTAGTGGGCTCAAGGCTTGGAACAGAGTATATAAAGCCTCAAATGGCAGGAGCTGCATTGGCGGTATTAGTGAAACTGAATGTTTAATAGCTATCATGACACTAAAAACTTTTCCCAAGAACCCCATAGACCTTGTGGAAACCTGGCTTAGTGAACAGGTGGAAGTGGATAAACTGTCCAAATACTTCAGGGTGGAAAGAGCCCATCGGGTACCCATGAAACCCAACCCTCCAGGCTATCCTCCAAGGCACCTCTTGGTGAAGATGCTCTCCAGTAAGGACAGAGATATCATATTACAGGAATTGCGCTCCAAAACGGAAGTGGTATATGGGAATACGAAAATAATGTGTTTCCCAGACTTTTCTAGGAATACCCAGATGAAGAGAAAAACGTTTATGGATGTGAAGAGAAGGATGAGGAAAGCAGAGATTAAATACGCATCAATGCAAAAAAAAAAAGGCTCGGAACAGGTTGGACCCCTTTATTCTGAAAATGGGGCATCGGTGACTGGAGACCAAGAGAAGGCGGAGATACTTAATAGGTTTTTTAGCTCCGTTTATATGATAGAAGAAAGAACTTCTGACGTGGGTGGTGCCAGTGCGGGTCATGGATCCTGTGTTATACTAGACTGGCTGAATGTAGACATGATCCAATCTAAGCTTAATAAAATCAATGTGTACAAAGCTCCTGGACCAGATGGGTTACACCCCAGAGTTCTTAAAGAACTCAGTTCTGTTATTGCTGTACCGCTGTCTAACATCTTCAGGGATTCCGTAATGTCTGGTGTGGTGCCAAGTGACTGGCGCAAGGCAAATGTGGTGCCAATATATAAAAAGGGCTCTAGAACTTTGCCAGGCAATTACAGGCCTGTAAGCTTAACTTCCATTGTGGGGAAAATACTGAAAGGGTTAGTAAAAGACTATATACTGGAGTATGTGACATCAAATAGTATAATAAGTGACAGCCAGCATGGGTTTACTAAGAATAGAAGTTGTCAAACTAACGTTATCTGCTTCTATGAAGAGGTGAGCAGATGCCTGGATGGAGGAGCAGCTGTGGATATTGTGTTCTTGGACTTTGCAAAGGCATTTGACACTGTCCCTCATAGACGCCTGATGGGTAAAATTAGGGCTATTGGTTTGGCAGAAATCATTTGCAATTGGATTGCAAACTGGCTAAAGGATCGTATCCAGAGAGTTGTGGTCAATGATTCCTATTCGGAATGGTCACCAGTTATGAGTGGTGTACTCCAGGGTTCTGTGCTTGGCCCACTACTATTTAATATATTTATTAATGATATAGAGGTAGGAATTAATAGCACTGTAACCCAAATAAGTTATGTCCTATAGAGGAGTACGGGTAGCTTCCCCCCCAATCTAACTTATCACACCCTAAAAAATAGGGGAACTTACAAAATGTTTTTTTTTAAAAAATCTCTTCATTTTATTTCATCAGCAATAAAACATACGTTTAGCAATTTATTTCAACTTTAAAATGATCCCAAGGTAGATTGGGGCTCAGGCAGCCCAGCTATAGCAAGTCAGAAATACATTACATTGCATTACAGTATCATATGTTGGCATTCCCATTATTTGGATAAACTTTTCTTTCCATAATAAAGGTTCAGTTTTAATTACCTTGCTGCTGTGGCTGCCGTGCGCCCCTCGCCCCGACGCGCTTTTCGCCTATGCTTCCTCAGGAGGATATTATAAACTGTACCTCATATTTCTGTAGATGGTACCATCTTCATAGTTCGACATTCTTCTGGGGTTACATCTATTATGCACTTTGTGGGATTCAATATAATGTGTTTCATATATCTATCTATCTATTTATTTATCACACCTTCTTCATCGATGTGATTTAACTATTTATCTGATCATATGCAATATGTGCTCACCTTCTTCTCCCCATTTTTCCACGATCTGGTACTTTGTAACCTATATATGGCGCCGTTAATTCACGGATACTTTGTAAATACTTTCTTTGATATCATATGATCCCATTTACTCTTGCACTTCCCTTTAACAGGTGAGGCACTATCAACCACTCAGTGCATCTCCCAACTCGAATTCCTTACTAATAACGTCTTACTGATCATCTCATTTTGCGGCGCTTATAATCCATTCTTGTACTTAATGCGCAAGCGCATTACTGAGGAGGATCCTTTCCGCGACTAAATTTGTGCGCATGCGCAGTAAATACTCCTTGCGACTGAATTGACGCGCATGCGTCACAATAGCGTCCCGCGGCCTGATTTGTGCACACGCGCACTTTCAGCCTTGATCATCCATATGCGCCGCCTTGGTATTATTGCAGACCTGATCGCAATGATGCACAGGTGAGGATCGCGGTTCTGGTAGGTGGGGGGACCCCTCGTTATACACATAAAAGGATACCATGTGAACTCTGGGCTTCATTCCCCTGATGAAGTCACCTTGAGTGACGGAACGCGTGGGGTGGTAATGCTTGTACCCTGGTTTGCTCTGGTGTGAGCTCCTTTTCAGTAGCCATGACTGCTTTTGACTGGTTACTTTGTTTTTCGATCTATACTGCATTGTCATTTGATATGTACTAACTGTTTACATACTGTTATTCTGGTTTGATGTGTTATACCCATTGTTGAACTGTCTTGACTTGTGCAATCAGGGGTTGAGTGTTGGTGATTTTATTGTACTCACCGCACTGAGTTTTGAGTGTCATAGTACACTTTTTAAGTGATTTTATATTGTGTGTCTGGTCTTTTTGGAATTCATAATATTTTCAATTTACTTTTGGGTTATTATGGCACATCGTTCTTGGGAACTGTTCATGAGTTGTTAACAGTGTCCATATACCCACTACTTAGACATTTTTTGCTGTGCAGGATCCCTCATTTGTTCAGATCCAGAAAAATATAGATGCCATACGGAATAAGATAGGGGAAATTACAGATAGGCCAGAAGAAATTAAGGACTTCTTTTTAAAGAATTTTGAGGAACTATATAAATCTGAACTGCAAATGAGAAATGATGAGATAAAAAAAAAATGTTTTCAGGGGTAGAATTCCCAAAATTAACAAGTGATCAGAGGAGGGAATTGGAGAAACCGATCTCCCTAGAAGAATTACAAAACGCCCTTAAAAATACTATGGGAAATACAGCACCCGGCACAGATGGGCTGCCCTTTAAGGTCTACAGGATGTTTGGTGGAGTATTACTTCCGGCCCTACTGGAGACATTACAGGGAGCAATGAGGGGGGGCATGCTCCCCAACACAATGAACGAGGCAGTTATTACACTAATATTAAAGAAGAGTAAGGATATATATGAGGTGGACTCTTACCGCCCAATATCCTTACTCAACACAGACATCAAGCTCTATGCAAAAATACTAGCAATAAGACTGAGGAATGTAATATCGGATTTAGTGGATGAAGACCAGGCAGGATTTGTGCCAAATAGACATGCCTTGAATATTCTGAGAAGATTATATGCCAAAATACAACTGGGAGGGGGAGGAGGCCGCTCCATCCTGTCCATTGATGCTTCTAAGGTGTTCGACAGGGTGGAGTGGCTCCCGCTTTGGGAGATTCTGATGGGGTTTGGTTTTGGACCAAACTTTATTAGATGGATCCAACTTCTGTACATGGAACCTAAAGCCTGTATAAAAATTGGGCGTTCAGTAACTAGAATGTTTAAAATAAAAAGAGGAACCCAACAGGGATGCCCTCTCTCCCCTCTGCTGTTTGCATTATCTATTGGGCCGTTGGCAATACTCTGCAGAGGGAACAAGAATATCGTACGATTTGGCAGCAGAGGGGAGGAGGATAAGATACTTCTTTATGCAGACGATCTGATGTTCTGCTTAAGCCAAACAGAGAAATCGCTGCCTATAGTTATATTTTCCGGACCGGCCGTGATTTGGGATAAATCCACAATATTACAGTTGGAGGAGATGGAGGTCGGAGGAGTGGGAGAACTTAAGTTGTTGGGAGAAGACGAATATCTCCAATATTTGGGACTTAAGAGTTGGGAGAAGGGCTAACTCCTTTCTGGAATCTAATCTGGCTCCTCTGATCCAAAAAATTAGGAAGAAAATTAAAGTATGGGTCACGCTCCCCATCTCACAAGCAGACAGGATAGCCCTAATCAAAATGATTATATTACCTCAACTGAATTATATCATATCTACCACTCCAATATGTATAAATAGTAAATATTTTAAGACAATAGAAACCTTGCTAAATGAACTGATTTGGGGCAGAAAGAGGGTGCGAATCAAAATCCAATACCTAAAGAGACCTAGAGGTAGAGGTAAAGGGGGTATAGAGCTACCTAATTATTCGGCTTCTACCCTGCAATATTTAACAGCTGAGAACAGTAAGAGGATAATTAAGGTTATGATTAAAAGGGTAAACTCAGAGACTGATAATGGACTTGTATTGGCAGAATCAGGATTATTAACCCCTTAAGGATGCAGGGTTTTTTTTCTTAACTTTTTCATTTTTACGTGTACAGACCTGTGTGAGGGCTTATTTTGTGCGTAACAAATTTTAATTTCCTGTAATGTTATTTATTTTAACGTGCCGTGTACTGCGAAGCTGAAAAAAAATTCCAAATGTGGAAAAATTGAAAAAAAACGTCACGTTCTTGTGGGCTCAGTTTTTTTCGACTTTGACTGTGCACTGAAAATAACACCTTATTCTTTGGTTCGGTGCGATCGCGGCGATACCAAATTTATATAGGTTTTATTGTGTTTTAATACATTTTCAAAAATTAAACGAATGTGTACAAAAAAGAAAAAAAAAATTTGCCATCTTCTGATACTAATTACTTTTTCATACTTGGCGCACGGAGCTGTGTGAGGTGTCATTTTTGCGAAATGAGGCAACGTTTTCATTGCTATCATTTTGAGGTCTGTGCGACATTTTGATCATTTTTTATGTGATGTAAAAAGGTGTAAAAGTCGCATTTCTGACATTTGGGCGCCATTTCCCGCCTCGGAGGTCACCGCCGGCTGTAACCATTTTTATATTTTGATAGATCGGGCATTTTGGGACGCGGCGATACCTAATAGGTTTGTGATTTTTACTGTTTATTATGTTTTATATCAGTTCTAGGGAAAGGGGGGGTAATTAGAATTTTTAATATTTTATAATTTTTTTTTATTTTTTAAACTTTTTTTTTCCCACTATTTCTTAGACCATCTAGGGTACATTAACCCTAGATGGTCAGATCGCTCCTACCATATACTGCAATACTTCTGACTTTGCCGGCGGCAATGACAGGGTTAATAGCCGCGGTCGGTGCTTATTAGCGGTGGGGGTTTTCTTCAAAATGCAAAAACCCCCACCTCTGTATGAAGAGAACTCAGCCCCTGAGCCCTCTTCATACACTCCTTATACCTCTGCGCCGTAGAGCTACGGCGCAGAGCGTTAAGGGGTTAAAATTGAAATTGTTACCGCTATTTGGAAACTTTCACAGGGACCTGATTTTCATTAAACACAGGTAGCAGAAGCCCATTACAACTGGATTGCAAAGACGTCTTTCTGCCTTTTCTGTGCATTTACATTACAATATAATTGTGCGTTTAACTTACCTTGCACCCGGACTGGATCCTGCTCGAAGTCCCAGGTTTGTTTTGGTTTAGCTGCCTCCAAAATAAAAAAAAAGCAAGCAAAAAAAAAAAAAGTTGTCTGTGCTGTTTAATCACTCCTCCGCTCTCGACCAACACCTTTGTACTACTGTACAACTCCTCCATCCTGCTCTTTCACTAACAAAAGGACTGAGCTCACAGCGTGGTGACATCAACAGAGGAGGGAGGAGTTGTGCAGGAGCAGAAAGGTGGGGGCTGAGAGCTGAAGATTGATTGAGCAGCACAGATAAGTGACGTGTTGTCTTATTTTTAATGCAGCCAAACCAAAACAAACCCGAGACTTCTGTCAGGATGCAATGTAAGTTACAACATACAATGATATTGTAATGCAAATGCACAGAGAATGCAGAAAGACATCTTTGAGTTTCTGTAATCTGTCTTTAGTGAAAATGAGGTCCCTGGTGACAAAGAACTTGAAAGGAACCTAAAGATACAAGTAGAGACTTATTAAATGTTAAAGAGTTAATAAAAGGGTGTGCAGTGCAAATATAAAACATACAGTTTTCAGAATATACAAATATAAACATACAAAATGTATAAACAAAAGAAAAAGGAGAAAAACGAATAGCCTTACCAATGACTAGTAGCAGTTATCCAGCTGCAGCTGAGATTCCAGCATAGTCTTGACAGCCCCTTCAAGTAGTGATATCTTCCACAAATGACTGACCAAGGGAGTTGCTTGGGCTTGCTTATTTAAACCTAGGTGTTTTTTCTTCCACACCCTGACTGTGATGTCACTGAGAGGAGGATGTTCACCTGCTAGCTCTCCCCTCCATAATTCTTGATAGGATGATGGAATAATTGCCTCCAAGCAACTGGGCACTTCGTTATCTCTCACCCCAGACCACAAAGGATGGGTATATGCCCAAGACTGGTGGTGTTAGAAGAAGTAGCCCCTTTGACCCTATCCTGTTAGAGAGGGCTTAAAACTATGCGTTCTGTCCAAGCTATTGAGAAATATATGATTCCTTTGTATCAATTGTTGCACTTTTGTCTCTCCACTTTGCCAGTTAGATGTTCCTTTTGATCCTATACACAGGATACATTGGTCTGAAAGGTGAGACTGGCCACACTCTCTGCATACACAAACTCTACATTGAGACATTTGAACTTCATGATCCCCTTCAGGCCTTCCTGCCAGTTGGCATGTCCCTATTGAGACTCTAAATGAGATTGTGGGAGTACTCACCTGCTCCGTATCTCTTGGTGCCCCAGCCCGGTCCGTCTGAGCCGTGTCCCTGTATGTTTAAAGGGGCATGGAAGCCCAGATTCCACAACTTTTGGGTGGCCTGATACACCCATCCATATGTCCCAATGCTGTATCATATGTGCCACTCTGCCGGAAGCTGTCGGAGGGGAGTACACGTTTATTTTTTAAATCCCTCCCCAGCCCCGCAAATAAATTCTTATTACAGTCGGCCAACCCATTTAACCACCTGTTCAAACACTGGCACAGCGAAGTCTCAGTAGATCTACACCTGGTTCATCTTAATGAATTTAAGATGGTCTACAGGCAGATCCTCTTGTTGTCACAGAACACACTCTGGCAGGACACTTGCCACAGGGTAGGCCAGCCCCTATAAGGCATAGAGGGGCAAGCTTGGGCCACGTGTCCAGTTTACCAACCCAGAAATTGAATAGAAAAGACACCCATTACAAGGAGACGTGTCATCAGATACTCATCCATCATGTGAGTCTGCTTCCTGCTTATTTGAATCCATATCCAATAATGGCACTGGTGGATGTTGCAGAGAATGGAAAACTGTGTTGCACGTTGTGGCCATTCTAACCCTTCCTTCCAAGATGGTGCTGTTGACCCTGCTGCTTTGGCATCTTCCAGATGAGACCACCACCTGGTGGGATCACCACATGTAAAGGCAGTGATTGGGAACACCAACCAGCAACCTGGCGTGGGACTAAAACAGTTTTTTAGATCATTTAGTCTCACGGCTGTGCTGGAAATGGTGAAGCTGGTCGAACGCTGACTGGATGAGGAGGTAGGAGAAAAGGAAGAGGAGAAGCTGTAACCAGAGGCAAGGAGTGATGTCCTCCAATCCTTGGTGGTGGAAGTATATGTGCCACAATAAATTCTGCCTTCCGGCCCAGCCACCACTACATTAACCCAGTAGGATGTTAAGGAGATTAACGTCCATGCCCACTTAGCAACATATCCATTGTGATGTGCATTTTGTGACTGGCATTGCACAGTGCAATCTTAGCATCTCCACAACCTGTTGATGTTGGGGCGCAGATTTCGTCATTGGGTATTTCTTGCCAGAAGAGGATTTTCAATTTAAAAATATTAGCTGAAATAAATAATAAAATATCCAGGAAAGATGGAAAATGTAACATAAAAATATGGAGGAGCCACTAATGTGGCATACTCCCGTATATGCCACAAAGTCACAGAGTCAAAGATATAAAATTAGTGCTCTACTCCTTATACTGTTTGTTAAATGGCTAGAGCCTCTCACCACCTCTTCATGGACTGGAAATAAAAGATATCCCCGACTCCTTGCATCGCCAATCGTCCTCCTTTAGTGGGTTGAAACACAATCCTCGTCTCGTTACCGTGTGCAAGGTGTGTTCCCAATCCTACATCAGGAGGTATGCGAAAGGATAGTGCAGATTGCCAGGTTCAAAAAGGAAATAGTATTTATTGTATATACTCACATATTCCAATTTAAAAGCGCGCATGTAGTAAAAGCATAAGACGCCTAAAACGTCTCGCCCGACCCAGGTTTCGCCTATTCAGGCTATTAGCTGACTGGTTATCAGTAAAATTGTATTAAAGATTTCCAATCGAAATAGTAGACATTTACAGGATGTGAGAAGCAGTGAACAGTTCACCAAAGTATATTTCTAAGAGGTGACATTGACATTAAACTTCCGCTAGATGTCAGTAGCAACCCATGCAATCCACACTGGCAAAGGAATCAATCCACAGATATCCATAAATTAAAGGGAACCTGTCATCAATAAGCTCATTTCTATATGAAGACAGGTTCTTCTCTCCCTCACTCATCACCGCCCCCCCTCTCATACACAACCTTACTGCCACAAACAATTCTGAAAAGGGAAGGGGGGCGGGAGGGGGTCAGTTCAAACAAGAGTTGCTTATGGCAGTGAGCCGACACAAGGGGATGGGGGAGAGCAGGGGAAAGGAAGAAGAAATTGAGATTGGCCACTTGTACCTTATGAACTCTCTACCTCATCAACATCCCAGGGGCTATTGGAACCTGTCATCTTATAATCATATAAAAATCACCTGATGACAGGTTCCCTTTAATTTATGGACATCTACGGATGAATTTTTTTGCCAGTGTGCATTGCAATGGTTGTTACGGACATGATAAGAATTTCATGTAAATAACATCTTTAGAAATATATACGTCACTCTCCCACTGTATAAGTCTACTATTTCTGTAGAAAATTCTTATGGTTTAGTACACTGCAATATAATAGAAAGCCTACGCTATCAGTAGCATCACAGTAGTGAAGTTTCCAACTGTATTTGTTTGTCACAAGTTATTACAATAAATTTGGAACTGGTGACTATAAACACTTGAGGAGACTTAGCCCCTTCATGGTCAAGGGAAAGGTTGATGTACATTACAGCTATGGAGTTTTTTAACATTTATTTATTACAGGTTACATTTTGGCAGAGATTACCCTCTCATTATCCCAGTTAGTGGACATCTAGGCATCTAGTCTAAACTAGGAATCTAGTTAAAAGACTACCAGGGAGATTAATCAGGTTAATATTGATGATAAAGGTAGACCGTCTAAAACAGTTTAAATTGTACATACACAATACCAATAAAATAAAATCGTAGTTCCATAAAAGAAATACACTCTACAAGTTTGTTATCTATAAAGTATTTATTTTCTTTTAAGTTAAACAATTTTCAATGATGCTTTGAATTTATAAAATGAACATGTACAGGCCCCTGACAATAGACACAGTTTTATACCAAAGCCAATTAAAAGAACTGTTACTTAACTATAGCTTTCAGTTTAAAAAAAAATTACTTCATTATTATGCCCACAATAATGAGAATGCATTACAACAGACATTCTAAAAATCTGCTTACAGCAGTAGGAGTCTTAATGGTTGTTTCCTTAATGGATAGAAGGATAGGAAATCACAAGAAAAGGACTTTGGCACATGATATCATGTAAACATACTGAGACATCAAAAGTAATTATCTCACCACCAAATTGGGTATATAAATGATAAAAAAAATAATGTAATTAAGTGTTCCTTTTCAAAAGTCAAGCATTCAAAATTTGACTAGGTTTAGAAATTCATGATAAAAGATTATTCTGGCTTATACCGCAATATACTCTGGTGAACCACCTGACTGTAACAAGCTTACTATTTGTAGGCTATTGGCATATTAAACTGTTTGCCGAGAAATCAAATAATATGTCTTTCAACATTTCATTCAATGGCATTATGATCTAGATATAATTTATTATAATTGCAAAACATAGGGTGTGGCTACAGAATGGTTTTATTGAACTTTGGTGGATGGAATGGTAAGATATAAAAATAAAAGAGAAATAACCAAACAGATTGGTTATAACCAAAAAAAAAAACAAAAAAAAACACACACACAAATGTTTTCAATAACATTCACTGGTAATTGATACAAATTATTGTAATTGGCAGAAATGACAGTCATACAGAATATAGATCTTAATAGTCAAGTTAAATACAGTTGATAGGTTAGATAGATTGTAGCCAACGCCACATCACAAAATGCTCCTGGGAGTACAGTGATCAATAACTTAGAGCTTGTAAAATCTGTTCATACACACTGGTTGGAATCAGTTGACAACGTTTTATACAGAATGTTCCTGACACCTACCACAGAGGGAAACAAGGATTAAATATTCCCGGATCTCAAAAGCGCTTCAGAATCTCTGTAAAAATAAATGCCAGGTTTTTCTAGCAGCGCCAAATTGCCAACTGTACCAGTAAACATGAATAGTTTTTTTTTTTTCCTGGGGGGGGGGGGGGGGTGAATGACTGTTCTCAGCTTTATTATGCTTACATCCACTTTAGCAGTGCTGACAAACATTGGGAAAAAATGGGTACCTATATGGTTATTTACAAATGTTGACCAATTGTGATATGTAACCATCTTCTCCACATACAGGGTTGATAAATCTTTTTTGAGTATTGGGGGGGGGAAAAAAAACAAAAAAAAAAAACACCAGCCATAATCACTGAAGGGCATTAGACAGGCACTGTACAAGAAGGCTTGGAAAAAATTACAAAAAATAGGCCCTTGTTATATCTGTTCTGTATAAACTTCACATCATTACTTCGTTAAAGCCCAAACACATGATGACTGCGGCACAAAAGAGCACATAAATTTACAAAAAGAAAAATGACTAGTAATGCAGACTGTAGTTGCCCAAATTGTAAATTACAGACATTTTAGTTCAAGGTTCTGTTTTTAATTAAAAAGTCCAGAGGAGCAGTCGTAAGAAAAGATAATCTACAGTAACATCTTGTCTAGAGAAATTTTCCCATACAACCTACTTTATATTTTGTTCAGTAGACTGCTTTTCCTAAAACTTCATGTTTAATGCCAATAAAATAATAAAAACTTACCTCAACACAACTTAATGTACATACAATCAATCATTATCTTCCAGCACCCTGTGCCAATGCCAAAAGGGTTCCAAATTTAGAATTCTCCCCCCCCCCAAAAAAAAAACTATTGCATTGCTATAGTCTTGTAATGTTTGTTCTTTGTGAAGAGCTACAGACATGGAGAGAATTAAACATTGCACATGTTTACATGTTTTGCTTGAAATATAGAAATTAGGGAAAACAAGCAAAAGCTAAAAAACAACTTGTCTTCACAGATAGTTATTTCTAAATCACGCACTGCAAGATATGATGTTGCACTCCATTTATCATTTCAAGTGTATACCTCTATTCCAGCATGTTTTAAACTAGAAAGTTTTGCAGTCTATTCATTTAGAGGGCACAGGCCTATGTGCAACATTGAAATACTTTTCATACTCACAACACAGGAGTGTAGACGGCCCTGGTTTGTTTTCTCTTCTCCACAGCTCTCAAACCCACTGAACAAAGTTGGAATACTGAGGTATATAAATCCGCAGAAAGTTCTACATATACATCTGCTATGCATTCATAATTGATGTCCATGAAATGATGGTCATTCCCCCCACCCTTTTGCCACCTCTTGAGACGTCTACTGTTGTAGATTGAGTGAAAATTTCCATTGCTGTGATAAAGAAGGGCTGCAAGCTTCTACTGTTAGACCACCAGTTTTGGCATTCCGACTGTCTAGGCAAAAGTTGCTTCCAACATGCCTTAATTTGGAGTTGTTTTCAATTTGCTCCCATTTCTAAAATAAAATAGACACTGAATGGTAAGAAAATATCACAGGTAACTGCATCAATCTAGCACTACATATTCTTTACAAAGGATGGAGGACCTGCATGCCAGATTTGTACAATCTGTCAAATGTGGTTGGCTCCTCTCTGCAAGAAAGGGCATCTACTGCAAAGTGAGACTTGATCATGCATTATAAGAAAAATCTTTTCATTTTCCTACAACGATGATGAAACAGAAAAGTTTGGAGTCAAAGGCACAATTTTAAGAATAAAACTTCTTTTTTTTACCACATCAAATTAAATAGTACAATCCATGCAAGTGACAATTGTTTTGGCTGCAGGAAAGCCAGACTTGAGAAAAGCCCTGAACAGCCAATTGTCTCTAATCTATTGTGCTTTTTAATCTTATGTCACAATAGAAGAAAGAGGTTTTATTCCTACATTGGTGCCAAATTCAACAATAACAGATAATTTTCTGGAAGGAGTAACCAGTAGTCGGTCGCGCTGCTAATGGTAGAGATGGGTCTGATTGCCTAACAGTGATACAAGTAAATTTGTATAATAAATAATGAGCATTTGTCACAACTGGTTTACATAAAAGACTAGATTAAACAGGTAGGACAACGCGTTTTGGGGCGGATTTACCCCTTCTTCAGGTCCATAGGCTTCTGTAATGTGTAGAAACATTGTATCAAGTTCTATTCCATTACATATATATAAATACATAGGGTTGTTATACCATAATGAAAGTATAAATACATATAGATTAATAGGTGGAAAAGAATAATAAAAAATGTAGAGAGATTAATAAAGATGAAATAGATACAAATAAAAATAGATACAAATAAAATGCAGTACGCATATTTAAAATTGTTATAAGATACTGGAAATTGATATATCAGTACAACATACAATAAATATTTGCAGTAAAGATACACGACTATGCGGCATTTGTAAACAGAAAATTGATTTTAAATCGTGACCTTGTAGGTATAAGTTTTCACAGCTGGGGTGTATACACCTCAATCCACTGTATAGTAATAGATCATTTTTAGGGCCAGAAAGTAACCCCTAAGTACCTGATCTACCCCTTATTCCCAGATCTATTACTCTTATCTTTCCCCCCCCTCCCTCCTTATAAAAAAAAAAAATGTCCATCTTGTAAGCACGCCCACTCACAAAGCCTTATAAGGCTTCCACCTCCTGGCTGTCAGCAATCACTTTCAACGATGCTGCCAGACAGTACAGACCTCAGACCAAGTAAGTCCTCTCCTCTAACCTGCACCCGGCCTACTTACTTCTTGCCAGTCCATACCTTGACCGAGACTACTCCTGTTTTCAGCATAACAGAGAGCTCAGCAACAAACAGCATGCTAAATACTGGTCTTTTTCTCCAGCGCTCAGCTTTGAAGGTTAGCAGCTAATTAACAACAGGTCTACTATTTGACATCAATTAAACTCATAGGTTCCTCATCTAATCAAATTATTTATCCCTCCAGTGTCAATATTGTGGATTGAGGTGTATACACCCCAGCTGTGAAAACTTATACCTACAAGGTCACGATTTAAAATCAATTTTCTGTTTACAAATGCCGCATAGTCGTGTATCTTTACTGCAAATATTTATTGTATGTTGTACTGATATATCAATTTCCAGTATCTTATAACAATTTTAAATATGCGTACTGCATTTTATTTGTATCTATTTTTATTTGTATCTATTTAATCTTTATTAATCTCTATATATTTTTTATTGTTCTTTTCCACCTATTAATCTATATGTATTTATACTTTCATTATGGTATAACAACCCTATGTATTTATATACATTCACCGGCCACTTTATTAGGTACACCATGCTAGTAACGGATTGGACCCCCTTTTGCCTTCAGAACTGCCTCAATTCTTCGTGGCATAGATTCAACAAGGTGCTGGAAGCATTCCTCAAAGATTTTGGTCCATATTGACATGATGGCATCACACAGTTGCCACAGATTTGTCGGCTGCAGATCCATGATGCGAATCTCCCATTCCACCACATCCCAAAGATGCTCTATTGGATTGAGATCTGGTGACTGTGGAGGCCATTTGAGTACAGTGAACTCATTGTCATGTTCAAGAAACCAGTCTGAGATGATTCCAGCTTTATGACATGGCGCATTATCCTGCTGAAAGTAGCCATCAGATGTTGGGTACATTGTGGTCGTAAAGGGATGGACATGGTCAGCAACAATACTCAGGTAGGCTGTGGCATTGCAACGATGCTCAATTGGTACCAAGGGGCCCAAAGAGTGCCAAGAAAATATTCCCCACACCATGACACCACCACCACCAGCCTGAACCGTTGATACAAGGCAGGATGGATCTATGCTTTCATGTTGTTGACGCCAAATTCTGACCCTACCATCCGAATGTCGCAGCAGAAATCGAGACTCATCAGACCAGACGTTTTTCCAATCTTCTACTGTCCAATTTTGATGAGCTTGTGCAAATTGCAGCCTCAGTTTCCTGTTCTTAGCTGAAAGGAGTGGCACCCGGTGTGGTCTTCTGCTGCTGTAGCCCATCTGCCTCAAAGTTCGACGTACTGTGCGTTCAGAGATGCTCTTCTGCCTACCTTGGTTGTAACGGGTGGCAATTTGAGTCACTGTTGCCTTTCTATCAGCTCAAACCAGTCTGCCCATTCTCCTCTGACCTCTGGCATCAACAAGGCATTTCCGCCCACAGAACTGCCGCTCACTGGATGTTTTTTCTTTTTCGGACCATTCTCTATAAACCCTAGAGATGGTTGTGTGTGAAAATCCCAGTAGATCAGCAGTTTCTGAAATACTCAGACCCGCCGCCCTTCTGGCACCAACAACCATGCCACGTTCAAAGGCACTCAAATCACCTTTCTTCCCCATACTGATGCTCGGTTTGAACTGCAGGAGATTGTCTTGACCATGCCTACATGCACTGAGTTGCCGCCATGTGATTGGCTGATTAGAAATTAAGTGTTAACGAGCAGTTGGACAGGTGTACCTAATAAAGTGGCCGGTGAGTGTATATGTAATGGAATAGAACTTGATACAATGTTTCTACACATTACAGAAGCCTATGGACCTGAAGAAGGGGTAAATCCACCACGAAACGCATTGTCCTACCTTAATCTAGTCTTTTATGTAAACCAGTTGTGACAATAAATGCTCATTATTTATTATACAAATGTACTTGTATCACTGTTAAGCAATCAGACCCATCTCTGCCATTAGCAGCGCGACCGACTACTGGTTACTCCTTCCAGAAAATTATCTGTTACTTTCAGGGTTTCCTCCCTGTTAACCAGAGGACGCAGCAGCTCTTGTCAAACTACACCTCTGAGATTCCCATCCACACAATCCAGAAAGGCCCTCATTCAAAAACATCACCGTCCCACACCCATGGAGCGCGGTGTTACCCGCTAAAAACTAAATTCAACAATAAAACAGCTTCAAAAATAAATCTCAATGATAAATTGTTTTGTGGGCAGGGTCAACAACCGCTTATTTAAAATAGTGGTAAAATGAGCGACCATGAATTTTATAGAGTGTAGATTGTATTGTAGAGAAAAAAAAAAGTTGTGCTCTTACTTGTCTGCTGTCATTTTCTCTGCAGCCCTGAAGTTTAATAAGTGAACCTGGTGCTCGATCCACAACGGTAAGGCAAAGATCCATGTGTTTGACGGATTTGTCCTTCGTTAAAGCCCATTCCTGAAAAGAAAATAGCAATGTGAAAAACAAAACAACAAACCCTCCCTCTACTAATGTTATTTTACTTTATACTTAAAAATGTTTTAAGTGAATATCAGAAAATCTAATTTATTATTAATATAAAGTTGTCATGAGAACATATTGGTAAAAGTTTTACTGTAATACATGAAATGAACCTGGACATACATGGTCACGTTTTCACTAACCTGGTTTCCTCCAGCATTATGGCACTCATAAACACCAACAACTCCATCTGCAAAATGGCCAAGTGTATCAAGGCAGTTTGTTCCTTGCTGCAAAGCTCCAAATGCAATATCTTGATGGTCAGGGACTCTAGAAAAGACAAAGCAATTTATAAAAGAATCCTTGTATGTTCAAGCAATCTTTATAGATGCGGTAAAGTCGGCAAGATAAACAGATGTGGACTTTCCCTTACATAGCCAATAGAGATACATTGAATGGAAACTTTCCAAACCGTGAGTTTGTTCTTCCCCCCAAAAATTGACATTTGTGGATTAATGCTTGTACTTATGGTTATGTTTATGCACATATTGTGCTAACACAAGTGCCTGTACAATTATAAAGTAGAGCACCCTACATTCCGTTAGCACTAGCCTCCTGGATATTGAGACATAAAAGTGTCTGTTGGAACGGATTATTTCACGTTATATGAACTGAACTAACATCCATCTCAGAACAATGGATGAAGCAGCTCCAAATGTTTTTTTTTTTTTAAGAAGACTTTCGCTTGTTCAAAAAAAAAAAAAAAAAAAAAAAAAAAAGTGTATATTTTATCTATTTTTCTGGTATCATATTTCATCTTGCTCTGAGTAATATATATATATATATATATATATATATATATATATATATATATATATATATATATATATATATATATATATATATAAATATATATATATATATAAATATATATATATATATATAAATAAATATATATATAAATATATATATAAATATAAATAAATATATAAATATATATATATAAATATAAATAAATATATAAATATATATATATATATATAAATAAATATATAAATAAATATATATATATATATATAAATATATATATATATATATATATAAATATATATATATAAATATATATAAATATATATATATAAATATATATATATATATATATATAAATAAATATATATATATATATATAAATAAATATATATATATATATAAATAAATATATATATAAATATAAATATATATATATATAAATATAAATATATATATATATAAATATAAATATATATATATATATATAAATATAAATATAAATATAAATATAAATATAAATATATATATATAAATATAAATATATATATATAAATATAAATATATATATATAAATATAAATATATATATATAAATATAAATATATATATATAAATATAAATATATATAAATATAAATATATATAAATATATATAAATATAAATATATATATATAAATAAATATATATATATGCAACACATATGGTTTTGAATGTACACCATTATAAAATTTAGATTAAAAACCAAAAGTTTATCCACACTACTCAAGATACAAGCAAAACCTTGGACTGGCTGAAAGAAATGACCGCACACCCGACCCCCCTCCCTACTTAGACGGGTGCAGACTCTTTGTTCTAAAATTAGGGCATTGGACCTCTAGATTGAGAACAAATGATTAAGTATTCTAAGTGCAGATATTATGAATTTGGTAATAAGGCTCAATATTTATACCAATATTTATCCCAGTGCCCTTTGCCTCAACTCCCTTCAGAAGCATTGGGCCATTTCGCCATGAAATAACAATAGAAGAGGTTGAGGACACGGTGAAAAGCTTACCAGGAGGGAAAAAGCCAGAGGTCCTGATGGTTATACCTATCTTTACTATAAAACCTTCCTTAGTCTCCTGACGCCCCACATTGTCACGCTATTTAATACATTTCTTCACGGTGAATCAGTTCCGCAGATAATGCTTTCCTCCCAAATTACAGTTATCCCTAAGCCAGGCAAGGATCCGGCATAATGTTCTAGCTATAGGCCTATAAGTCTACGTAATTTCGACCTAAAAATTTTTACCAAACTTTTAGCCAACAGGTTAAGCATATGCCTTCCGCGACTGGTACACAAAGACCAAGTGGGATTTGTCAGATATCGACAAGCAGGAGACAATACACAACATACCATTGATCTAATAAGCCTAGTGCAGAAAACCAAGTCGGAGGCCCTGATTTTGAGTTTGGATGGTGAAATTGCGGCCTTCGACCGCCTGAATTGGAAGTTTATGTTTAAAACACTTTCCCGCTTTGGTCTGTGTGGACCCTTCGTGGAAGCCCTGAAAGGTTTATATACAGCACCTAGGGCACAAATTATACTTCCTCACACCCACTCTACCCCCTTAACTATAAACAGTACTCGCCAGGGATGCCCTCTATCCCCTTTACTCCAAGTTCTGAGTACCGAACCCATTGCAGCAAATATCCAAAACAACCCAGATATTAAAAATGTATTAAAGTGAAAGACAAACAATTTAAAGTTGCGCTATTTGCCGGCGATGCACTGCTTACACTCGTCGAGCCTCTTATCTCTTTACCGAATCTTCAGGCCACCATTGAGGACTACAGTGCAGTCTCGGGATACCACTGAACTTGGTCCCCCATACACTAAATTCCTTGAAAAGTAACTTCCGATATTCCTGACATCTACCTACCCTTAAAAACCTAGGGATAAAAGTTACCCCCACTACCTCTTCCCTGTGTAGGAAAAATCCCCCCCTCGCCCCACCCCCCGCCCCAATACAGGACGTGAGAAAACAATTACAAAGCTGGCACCCTCTACACCTCTCCCTGTTGGGTAAGGTGGCAGCAGTCAAAATATCAATTCTGTCTAGATTTCTGTATCTGTTTGGTATTGGGACTCTAACTGGGAGTGTCTCAATTTTACGATTGATCCAATGACTCTTTTTGGATTATTTGTGGAGCTCTAAGAGACACAGAATTCCGAAGACTGTTTTGGTAGCACCGAAGTCTATAGGAGGCCTCACAGATATAACTATGTACTATTATGAGACACATCTGCGACAGTCTTTTGGACATCCTTGCCTGCCTTTAATAGGTGGACAGAGATTGAAAAACTCTGGCTAGCCCCGATGCACCCCAGTTCACTAATCTAGGGCCCGCAGATGGAGATCCCCCAACTTATCTTTGCTGGCCCCTATGGCCTTTCACTAGGGATATATGGCACAGATGTCGGATTATTTTCTCTTTAGTACGCCCCACATTTACCTCAAAGCCTTAGCCCAAACTTTGTAAACTTTTGGAAACCAATGAACGTATTTCAAAGTAAAGACCTAGCCCAATCTACTACCAAACAGTTACTCACTATCACTTACCTTTGATCATCATTGGACCAATTTATACCGGCCACCGAAACCTATTCCCAGATTTATCAATTCTGTCTTAAAACCCTGGAATCTGTCACAATACCACCTTTAACAGTGTTTGAATGGATTAGGCTTAACAATTCCACTTCAAAAGAATTGATTTCAGATTTATATACCCTGCTTATGGCGCAAATGAACCCGGGGCCAGTAAGAAACATCTATATGCTTAGATGGGAGGACTGGTCGGGTAGATCACTACCGGAGTCAGTGTGGAAGATAAATTTGGGAAAACGCCCCTAGAGGCGCTTTATCTGAGCTCTACAAAGAAAATCAATATAAAATTTTGCTGCAATAGTACCATACACCGCATTACTGCATAAACTTAATCCGCTTATTCCTGATGTATATACTACCACAAAAAACAGAGTTACGGCGTTCTTTTGCAAAAATCATAAGTATATATCTTTATTTATTACATAAAACAACACATAGTTGTATTATAATGAAATAATAAGTATGACAGAGGAAATACAAACAAAAGGTCCGATGAGACAAAAAACATATGACTGCATTAGAGAGTATGTTGCTCAGTCCTTTGGCAACACATCACCAATTCCCATCATTCCCACAATCATGTATATCAAAGGTCAGTGTAGGATATGCACCAAGACATCAAATTCACAAATAAAAGACTAGTGTCCTACCCATTTTGCACAGTCTATGGCTGCCTCTCAGACTCCCCAACACGCGTTTCACCCACGCTTCTTCAGGGGGTACAAAACGGACGCTGGGAGGACGGATTATATACTCCCGAGCGGGTAATGTTGGCACATGCCGGGATCCGACATCGCTATCGGAGACCCGGTCATGCGCTGTGCAACAAGTGATGCTGGCAGGGACATCAACGGAGCCTCGCCATCCGCTGCGCATGCATGCACCCGTCCTAGGAGTTTACAGCCACCAAAAACTAGAACAAACAGGAACAACTCCCTCTCACAATACAGCGTCGAACATACAAAGTGAATCTCAAAATAGCGGAACAAAAAGGAAATGGACAGCAAGTAATCAAACAGATAAGAGATCGAAACACCAACTCGAGGTGACTAACCTTTCCGCTAGATCCCTCTCTGATTCCCAGCTTAGCCTCTTGGGTAGAGGTCTTAATTTTTCCCCTACTAACAATCTTGATTACTTCACAGCATTGAAGGACCTACACCTCTTCTCAAGGAAGTTGCTTCTGGGAAAACTCCATGGGGGTGGTGAAATTGGTTTGGAAATTAAACACGAAAGGGAGAGGGAAGCATTACAAGCCCTGGAGGAACTCCAACAAGAACAATCACCTGAAACTCAAGGTAGGTTCCCCCATGACATTATGCCCAGATCTAGGACTTTCCCCCCCTTGTCCTTATGCCCACAAATCGAGATTTATACTAAATTGGTAATGGGAGAACTCAAAGCTCTCTCGCAATCCAGAAATAAAAAGTGAGACAATCTGACTAGCTCCTTCAGAGCCTTCCGCTCTGGTGCACAGTCACTCGATGACATTGTCATCAAGGCAGCGCATAAGGGGGGGAACGTCATGATCTGGCCAAAGGAAAAATATGAGAGGGAAGCTCTGCACCAACTTGGGAAAAAGACACATATGAAAAACTAGCATTTAACCCAATATTGGGATACAAAAATCAGATCATTTCAATCTTGGACTCCGCCGTAGAAGCAGGAATTATTCAAAAAAAAATGTCTGATGGACTGGTAGTGAAAGAACCTAAGGTCCCAACGTTTTACTTGCTTCCAAAGATGCATAAGGATTCCGTCGACCCTCCGGGGCGTCCTATTGTCTCTGGCATTGGTGGCTTATGTGATCCGAGCTGTAAATTCATAGACTATTATTTAAAACCACTAGTTGAGGACTTGCCATCTTATGTCAGGGACAGTATGGATGCCCTACTGCGGATCGACGGGATCTGTATCGAAGAAGACATGCATCTAGTAATGGGTGACGTGGAAAGCCTATATACCGTATTTTTCTGACTATAAGGCGCACTAAAAATCCTTTGATTTTCTCAGAAATCAAAGGTGCGCCTTATAGTCCAGTGCGCCTTATATATGAACCGTACTTACAGACAACAGCTGCCTTGAACTGTGCACAGGTCTGCCACCTGCTGGTCATTCATCCTTATAATCAGGTGCGCCTTATACTCCGGTGCACCTTATATATGAACCTAGACGTTTTAGCAGGCATTTATTGATGGTGCGCCTTATACTCCGGTGCGCCTTATTGTCCGAAATATACTGTACGTGTATTAGGCACCAGGTTGGCTTGGAAGCTACAAGATTTTTCCTTTCAGGAAGTACTCTAGGGACAGAATTACAATTGTTGATAATGGAACTATTATCCTTTGTACTGACTCATAACATTTTTACTTTCAGAGACCAATTCTATGTGCAGAGGCAGGGCACTGCCATGGGGGCCGCCTGTGCGCCGTCATACGTCAATCTCTTCCTAAAATACTGGGAGAGAACCATCTTTGGCGATGGTGGCGCCGGGAGGTATTTCCCATGTGCAGTGCTGGCTTCGGTACATAGATGACGTCCTGGTCATCTGGCAGGGGACAGAGGACATACTGATAGAGTTCATGCAGGAGTTAAACAATAATTCATTTAATATCAGACTGACGTACTCATACAGTGCAAAAAAAGTTGACTTCTTGGATATTACAATTGAAACTGATGAAGATGGCCATCTTCAAACAGATATGTTTAGAAAACCTACATCTGTAAATGCACTCCTGCATGCCTCCTGGGCTCACCCACCGTCCACCATTAAAGCCATACCTGGGGGACAATTCTTGAGAGTTCAGGCAAGAGATCTCAAAGAGAGATTTCTAAATAGAGGATATAGAGGTCGATGCATAAAGGAAGGCTATCGGAAGGCAAAAAAAACATGCATAGAGTTGAAAAGGAAATCAAAGGGGGACTCAAAAATCCGGTTCATTTCCACTTATAACAAACAATGGGAGGAATTACGTGGTGCATTAAATAAACATTGGTCCATCTTACAAACAGACACGACTTTGAAAACATTATTGACGGAAAAACTCCTCCTTACGGCTAGAAGGAGCAAAAACCTAAAAGACTTATTAGTACAAAGTCATTACATTCCTAAAATAGAAAACCCATTTGGACAGAGGACAAAAAAAAGATTGGCTGCTTTACATGTGGCCACTGTATTTCCTGCCCAAATATGTTACGATCCCACACATTTAACTCAGCCAATGGACAGCGTACATTCACTATCAGAGATTATATCTCTTGAAATACCACTGGAGTTATATATTATGCTACATGTAGCTGTCCGAAAATATATGTGGGTTTGACCACAAGAGAGTTGGGTACTAGGGTGAGAGAACATCTCTGAGACATTATCAAGGCGAAAAGTACAACTAATCCAAAAGAACTCAAACCGATTCCACAACATTTCTTCCACCACCATGGATGAGACCCCAAAGGCCTTTCCGTACGAGGCATTGAGGTAATACACTGTGAGGGGGAAACTTGAAAAAGATCCTGGCACAGAGAGAGTGCAGATGGATCGTCCAGCTGGGTACCATGTAACCAGTTGGTCTTAACAAGGCGCTTAGTTTCATTCCATTTCTATAAAAAAACATTGTCCTGGGGAAGAAATAGTCATGTCTTTTTCTACTGTTCCTTGGTTTTTTGCATCATTTTTGTTTTATTGAAAGTAAAGAGTACAAAATACAGAGTACAAGTAGAGCACGGGACACGCAGGTCCTATACATGACATATAACGATATAGTTATGTTCCAGTAGGTTGAATATATAGCAATATAAGAACGTGTTTGTAGTATATCACGGCACATTAAGTCGTCTAGTATATGCAAAATTTGATTAGGAGTGTGAAACATGTAATATATTGAGTTCTATTGGTCGTGCTCAAGCAACAAAACTGGGCGGTCAACAGTGTTATAACACGGTCAACTTGAGAAAAGTACTCAATCCTAGAGTACTGATGGGTCTAGAACAGAACTGGTGCAAGCCATTTGGGCCAGAGCCCTCACAAGTGTGAGGGTGTGTGGAATGGGGGGGAGGGGGGCGGTTTAGGGTAGGGCAGAAGCGGGTCATGAGTAGTTCAAATGTCAGCCATGGGGCCCACGTTGTTGAATGATCTGCGATATCGCAGTAGCCTCTTCCAGACTGTACAGGAGCGATATTTCTCCAAACCAGTCGGGGGGCAATTGGGGGGTCCTTGTGGATTTCCATGATCTAAGTATTAGAGAGTGTGCTGCTATAAGCATGTATCCCAACAATGATCTCTTCACTTTGGTCGCAGAGGAAGAAATTATGGACAGCAATAAAACTGCAGGCTCATTGTCCAGACTGATCCCAGTTAGGTCTAGAATCAGTTTGCGAACCTGGTGCCAGAATGGTAGTAAAGTCGGGCATCCCCACCAGATGCGAGTCATAGTACCCGGAGCCCCCAGGCAACGCCAGCACCTATCTGGGCATGAGGGGTATAGCATATGGAGCCTGCTGGGGACCCAGTACCACCTTGAAAGTAACTTATAATTAGTTTCCTGTGCCTTGCATAGCTCAAATGCTTTCAGCCAGTCGTCTTTAGTGTACGTCTTATTCCACTCACTTTCCCAGGTCGCTATAGAAGGGGGGTCTGAGGAGGCCCACTTGTCTAGGAGGAGATTATATATTGTTTAGATGGCATGTGGGGTCTCAGAGGCTGAGGCACATAATGTTTCAAACGGTGTCATATTGTGATGCAAGTTTGCCCTGGTTTTAATGGTTAGATGCTGGGTCCGAGTGTTTCCTCTCGGAGGTGGTAGGAGGATCAAGGGGAGATAAGAGCGCAAAAAGACTCAAGTGCTTTTTTAATGTAAGAGTGATGAGATAAAAGATAATGACTCTCACCTGATGTTCGGAGGAGTCTGAGCGTGACGGTGAGCAATTTGCTCTTGAAGGTATTCCGATGCTTTCAGGGAACTGGAGAGCTGACAGCCACGAGGTTTAGGTGATGGTCCGTTCTCCCAGGAAGATGGACCGACAGGCAAATACAGGTAATACACGTGGAATTGGTAACCTCGTCGATCGCGGCGCTGCTATTTCCAGAAGTCACTTGCACAGTGTAGATGAATTCTTTTCTTAAAAAGTATTTATTGAATCACTACGCGTTTCGGTCCCGGTCTGGGACCTTCCTCAGGTGTAAAATACATTTATGTATTTTACACCTGAGGAAGGTCCCAGACCGGGACCGAAACGCGTAGTGATTCAATATGTAAAATACATATATGTATTTTACACCCGAGGAAGGTCCCAGACCGGGACCGAAACGCGTAGTGATTCAATAAATACTTTTTAAGAAAAGAATTCATCTACACTGTGCAAGTGACTTCTGGAAATAGCAGCGCCGCGATCGACGAGGTTACCAATTCCACGTGTATTAACTGGTTTTAATGGTGAAATGAAAGTGCATTAGTTTCTTGTATTCCCATTGAAGTCTTGGTGTATGAGTAGGCTGAGGAATTGCGTCCTTAAGAGACTTAAGGGTCTCTGTTGTATGGCCAGAGAAACTCTTCAGTGTCTTCAACACTTGAGAGGCTACACATGGAACTGTTTGCAAGGAGAGGCTTTGTAAGTTACATGGGGCTAACCAAGGGAGGGCAGTGAGGTGAGTAGGGGATAAATGTTCCTCAAGGCTCACCCACAGTTTGCTCTTGCCGCAGTGAAACCAGTCTAGAATCCTAGCCGCAGCCGTTGCAATGAAATACCCTTTACAATCGGGCAGTCCAAGGCCACCCTGTAATTTTCTGAGTATCAGAGTTGATCTGGCCACCCTAGGTCTCGACTGCGCCCACAGAAAACGGTTCAAGAGGTTATTGAGCTTATTGAAAAAAGTTTTGGTATAGGCAGGGGAATTGTTTGGAATAGGTAGAGGAGTTTGGGTAGTATCGTCATTTTGATGCATCCCACACGTCCTAACCACAATATCTTTTTGTTGGCCCATTTGTTCAGATCTACTTTAAGTGTCTCTAGGAAGGTGTCATAATTTAACTGATATGTCTTGTTCAGATCAGCGGGTATGCGGATCCCCAGGTAGGTGATAATGTCTTTTTTCCACATAAATGGATAGTTGGCTGCCAGAGTTTGAGCGAGTGCGGCTCCCAGGTTTACTCCCATTGCTACATTTTGATAATGTTTATTTTGTGGTTGCTGAAGTGTCCAAAGGTGTTAAGAGTCTCCATCAATGGGGATAGAGAGGTCTGAGGGTCAGATAGAGAAGAACATCATCCGCGAAAGCAGAACATTTGTAATTGACTGGTCCTATTTGTAGGCCTTTGATGTCTGGGTGGTGCCTCACAGCTATTAGAAGATGTTCTATGGTCAGGTCATACAATAAGGGGGATAGGGGGCTTCCTTGCCTGGTACCGTTCCTAATTGTGAATGTAGGTGACAGAGTTCCATTCACTCGGATATTGGCTTGAGGCGCCTCATATAGGGCTTGGATTCGGGAGAGCATACGGGGGCCTAGTCCTATCTGCTCGAGGGTCGCCCAGAGGAACCCCCCAGTCCACTCTATCAAACGCCTTTTCGGCGTCGAGGGATAAAGCTCAAAAAGGCATTGAAGCACGTGAGACTTGGTGTATTAAGGAAAACGTCTTTAGGGTGTTGTCCCTCGCCTCTCTAGAAGGGATAAAGCCAACCTGATCGGGATGGACAAGAGGGCCCACTACGCGAGCCAGGCGGATTGCTATCAATTTGGCGAAAATTTTTGCATCCGAGTTAATGAGAGAAATAGGCCTATAGCTAGGGCAAAGTTGGGGGTCTTTCCCTTCTTTAGGTATGACTGTTATGTGAGCATGGGAGTAGTGATTTAATAGAAGGCAGCTGTATAGCCATCCGGCCCTGGACTTTTGCCCGACGGTAGACCTTTGATGGTTTCCTGAACTTCTTCAGGAGTAAATGGTGATTCTAGTAGTGCCCTGTCACTGTCAGATATAGTGGGGAGTGTTGTTTGCTGTATATACTGAGATAGTGATTATTGTGGTTGTGGCAGGGGAAAAGATTGGGAGGGGGGCAGGAGATTATAGAGGGAACTATAGTATTCAGTGAATGCTTCTGCTATCTCTTCTGTTTTATGTACCGTCCTGCCACCTGCTGTCTTTATCGAGGGAATGTATGTCGATGCTTTCCTTTCCCTTAGTGCTTTTGCAAGTAGTCTACCTGGTTTGTTGCCCCATTCGTAGAGCGAGCAAGAGCATAAGAGCTTGAGTCTCTGCTGTCTAATTTCTAAATGGGCGTCAATTTCTTGGCGTGTTATTATCAGTTGTCTTAGTGTGGATTCCTGTAAAGTCTGCTTATGCAGCGCTTCTAGATTATGCAGGGTAGAAAAGAGACATTTCAATTTAAATCCAGCCTCTTTTTTTAACCTGGACCCATGTTTCATTAATATCCCCCTTAAATTTACTTTTAGCATTTCCCATTTGACTGTCTCAGATGTAGAATCTCCAGAGTGTGTAATTCTGAAGCTTTGGATGTATTGTTTCAATTCGGTTATACACAGGGAGTCTTGAAGGAGGGATTAATTCAACCTCCAGTTGAAGGGCCTACGCTGGGCTGGAGCAATTGAGAGTGTACATGAGACTGGGTTGTGATCTGACATGTATATTGCTCCAATGTTCGTGTCGATTGCCACTGTGAGAAGATCATGTTGCAGGAAAATGTAGTCAAGGCTACTATATGTGTTATGCAACGGAGAAAAGAAGGAATAGTCTCTATCATCTGGGTGCTGTATTCTCCAGGCATTGCATAATTGTAGTGCGTGTAGATCTTTCCTAATTCTGTTGATATTATTGTATGGCAGTGTGGATTTACCCGTAGATGAGTCAAGGAGTGGATTTAGCACCATGTTTAGATCTCCGCAAACGATTAGAGATCCCCTGGAGATGGTACTTAAGCGACCCAGAACTCTAGATAAGAAAATAGTCTGACCAGTGTTAGGAGAATATACATTCGCTATTGTATAAGTGGAACCCTAAATGTCGCATCTAAGAAAAATGTATCTGCGTCCAGTATCATTTTCAATCTCAAGGACCGTGCATTGTGCATCATTATGTATGAAAATGGATGCTCCTTTTGACTTGCTTAGCGGATTTGTACTATTGTAGGAAGAGGGGTAGTATTTGCTATTGATTTTGGGCTCAAGTCCTGTTTTAAAATACGCCTCCTGAATGCAAAGAATGTGAGCTTTGCGCTTATGAAAGGAATATAACGCTTGAGAGCGCTTTTCAGGAATATTTAGTCCTTTAGCGTTGAATGACACAATTTTCAATTGAGACATATCTCAAAACGGATGTCAAAATGAGCTTATTAGGTGGTTCAGAGCCCGCTTCTGTCCTGGGACGGGGTAGGGGAGAAAGCTCTAGGGAATTAGGTTGGAGGGAACTTTATAAGGTGGGGCTTGCACAGGGCTTGTAAATAAGGTGAAAGTCCTTGCACAGGACTATACTAGTAACTAATTATGCCGGCAGGCAGGGCCGCATCTGTCATGAGGCGAGATGAAAATCTCGCCTCAGGGGGCAGATTGCGGGTCCCTGTAAAGGGTGGCGAAATTTGCCGCTCTAAAGTGGGCGATTCGGGCATCCATTAACGCCCGAATTGCCCACCAACTAAATAAATCGCGCCTGCGTCGCTCCGTTCTAATCAGTGACACAGGCGTCATGACGTCACGCCACCTGTGTCACTGTGTGGAGCCGCGGCTCACAGAAGAGCCGCGCGCCGAGGGAGCAGCTGCCTGCAGGTGAGTATGATTTTATTATTTTTCATGCAATTTCATTAATTCTATGTGGCTGATAAGGGGAAGTGGGGGCCATAATTGTCATACTGCTACTACTGCTACTACTACTACTACTACTACTGCTACTGCTACTGCTACTACTGCTACTACCAAAACAAAAGTTTGATTTTACTTCTATTCTATTCTTAATTTTTAATGTGCACATATTTTGGAGATTTGGACCATTTAAAAATTTCTAGCTTTAGAACAGATTTGCTTATTTCAGTTTTAATGATTTTAGGAGCATTTATATGTATGAACTCTGCGCATGTTCAGCATGTTAAACTACTCACCTTAGCTCAGGATAAACATTTTCCAAATACCACTTGAAAGGTTTGCAGCCTAGTTTTTTCTTCAACTCTGTTCGACTTTGAATACTGGAGATAACATACAAAAAGAATAAAATAGTTACTAATTTCAGTTTCAGAGGTTCTCAATAATAGGAGGTTTACCTTAAGGAATTTCCATTAAAGCTCTGTAGTATAGTCAGCTATCAGTAAGCCTTCATTTACAAAACTGAGGATCCGTGAAAAACTGATTCAACAAACTATAGCCAGTGATCCATGAGAAAACATTCAGCCTAGGACAGTGATGGCTAACCTTTTGAGCTTGTTGTGCAAAAATATGTAAAACTGTGCATATGTCACTAGAAAAATCCAAAGAAATGACCATACAATCATACATCTTGGTCAATATCTGTTGAAAGGATTGTCTACTACTGCTTCCACTTCCATCATTTAATCTTTTTTTTTTTTTTTGGTTCTTCATCAGGGAGAAGTGCTAGGAGAAAGATGGCCTGTTAGCCCTGCTGGCATATAGGGGTTAACACGAATCTCGGATGAGGTGTTATCTTTTCCTATAATTGCTGCAGTAACTGTGTTGGGGTACAGTCATAGCACAGGGAGTCACTGGGAGTTCCCTGGCATCAGTGTGAGATTTTGGTAGCTGTTTTAAAGTAACGGCTAGGTTGTAAGGATCACACGCCTGCAGGGGCGGACTGACCATATGACCCACTGGGAGAAATCCCAGTGGGCCACTGAGTCTGGGGCCGGTCTAAGGCTGGTGGGGCCAGTTGGAAAAACTAAAAACATAACATTTACTCACCCTCCCGGCGTTCCCCCGAAGCTCCGCTGTTACAGTCCGGCCGCACAGTCCGTTACAGCTCTGTGTGTTCTATTTTTTGGGGAGGCGCTGGCTATAAACTAGGGGGTGGGGGCTTTCTTACGATATAGTGGGGATGTCTGGCTATGTATGAAAGGCTGGCTGTATACTGGGGGGATTGGCTGGAAATATACAGGGGGGCTGGTTGTATACTGGGGGGGGGGGCTCTGTTGCTATATACAGGGTGGCTAGCTGTATGGTGGGGGGGCTGTTTGGCTATATACAGGGGGGGCTAGATATACACTGGGGGGCTGGCTGGCAGTGGTATATGGAATAGTAGTTATATTCCTGTACATAAGGACAGTATTATAGTAACTATATTCCCATACCTAGGGGTCAGTATTATAGTAAATGAAAAACATGTGCGGATAGCACCCTAACAGGTGCGTGTTCAGCTCACCCCCACGGTGTGATGGTCCACAGTCCTCTGGTATCAGCCTTGGTGCACGAAAAAGGAAAGACCACCGCCAGGTCCCAAAACAGCAAAAGGTACAAGGAATCTCGGCACACACATGAAGCCACCAGGTTTGGTTTAAATAAAAGTCTTCCTCTTTATTCACATCTTCGGCTTCATGTGAGTGCCGAGATTCCTTGTACATAGGGGCAGTATTATAGTAGTTATATTCTTGTACATCGGGTGCAGTATTATAGTAGTTATATTCTTGTACATAGGGTCCAGTATTATAGTAGTTCTATACTTGTACATAAGGGGCAGTATTATAGTAGTTATATTCTTGTACAAAAGGGGCAGTATTATAGTAGTTCTATACTTGTACATAAGGGGCAGTATTATAGTAGTTCTATACTTGTACATAAGGGGCAGTATTATAGTAGTTATATTCTTGTACAAAAGGGGCAGTATTATAGTAGTTATATTCTTGTACATAGGGAGCAGTATTATAGTAGTTATATTCCTGTACATAGGGGACAGTATTATAGTAGTTATATTCTTGTACATAGGGGCAGTATTATAGTAGTTATATTCTTGTACATAGGGCGCAGTATTATAGTAGTTATATTCTTGTACATAGGGTGCAGTATTATAGTAGTTATATTCTTGTACATAGGGTGCAGTATTATAGTAGTTATATTATTGTTCTTAGAGGCAGTATTATAGTAGTTATATTATTGTACATGGGGGGCAGTATTTTAGTAGTTATGAAAGCAAAAATAGAGTTGAAAGTGTCCGCTCACCTGATCTTCAGCTCTAGTGAATGCCGTGCCAAGGTGGAAGATCCGGTCCAGTCCCGGAAATCATAGGTAATGAAAGCATGAGGAAAAAGAGGGAGAAACCACCTGCAAAAGGCATGTTGCCGGTGGTTTCTCCCTCTTTTTCAACCTGCTTTCATTATAGTAGTTCTATAAAATGCAGTATTATAGTACTTCTATTCTTGTACATAGGGGGAAGTATTATAGTAGTTATATTCTTTCAGTATTATAATATATCTTACTTAGGGGTAGTATTATAGTAGTCACATTCTTGCTTAACGAAGAAGGTATTGTAGTAGTTTTTCCTTTGTATATATTAGTCAGTATTAAGTTGTGCTCTTTTAAACAAGCTTTATTCCTGTATAAGGGAGGCAGTGTGCGTCTCTTTCGCTGCGCTGTACATGTTCATTTAGACCATCTATAAACAGTTTGTGTGGAGTTTAGGAACTCCACCCACATCACATGACCAAGCCTACTTGTTTTGACGCTGCCCACAGAATGTGGCCACTTACATTTTTTCCAGGGCCACTTTAAATTCCCAGTCTGCCCCTGCATACCTGAGAGGACTCTCCTATCCAACCTGTAGTTACTGGAATAGACCTTGGTCCAGCCACTGACAGGGCAACTGTGGGACACAATTCTAATGTTCCAAAACTGTCTGGGTGCAAGTACACAATAAATTTAATGTGGGTGGGAGCTCTGGCTTCACTGCCTAAGTAACTGCCTTCACTAACCAAGGTAAGAGTTTCCCATGATGGCAGGTATTGAAGCATGAGCAGCAAGCAGCCTGTGTCAGCATCCGAACGTGAAGCCACTGTACTTTTCAACAGAATGTTAAAAATACCCACCTTGGGTACTGATCCATTAAAGGGGTTGTCAGACTATTTAAAAAAATTTGCAGGTAAGCTGGAGAGGGCTATTAAAAAATAAAAAATAAGCTTTAGTTACCTCCTCTGGTGCTCCCAGTTCCCCAAGTGGTGGTTCCCACAGGAACATGGCACCTTTGCTCTAACAACTTACTGCACCCTGGCACGCCCATCCGTCCCAGCACTGTATTAGGCACTGGGACAGAAGAGAAGGTAAGTAACGCTTTATATTTATTTATTTATTTTTTTAACAGCCCTCCCCAGCCCACCTAAAAGATTTATAAAATAGTCGGACAACCCCTTCAATGAAATTCATCAATAAAACCAGGACACCCAAACTAAAGATACCCCATCATTGTTCATGTCTTCAGTAATCCAGGAATAATTATATTGTTGCCCCCTTTTGTTTTCACGCACAAAAAAAATATTTTTCAAAATATGCAAATGACCCATTACATCCATCACTTTGTCCGGATCGCCTTCTACTGTAGATGCAACTCCTCTGCCTAATCACAAGTTCCACGCTTGCGCAGTGTATCTGTCTGGATGCAATGTATAAAGGAGAGCACAGAACTTGCTATGAGACATACAGTAGACGGTAGTCCAAAGGACTACTGAAGTGCCAGGAGAACATGGATTATGCTATGGAGCTGGATGGTCTCTGTTAACAACCCCAAAGCCCTTCAGAATAATTGAGATATTTTCAAAAACCGCTTTTTCATGCAAAAAATTGGGGACAATAATATAATAAACATGTTTGGATTACTGAAAATATGTTCTTAACGCAGGTATCTTTAGATTTTCTTTTTAAAGTATTGCATTAAGTTCAGCCATGTGACATCCATTCAAAAATGCAGCGCATGTAGAAGTGCAAGTGAAAAAGGCCTAAGATTTCATAACCTATTACATGTCACACTTACTTTCCATATGGTACATTTCTGGCAGATGGTACAGCTGCATAGTAGAAATTCTTGTACTCATCCATCCACACCTCAGCCGCTCGCCTTGTGTTTCTTTAGAAGAAAAACAAAAATATTACTATTTAAAAAGGGATTCAATTACCAATTCCCACTTTTGCATTAAGATTATTTAACATAATTCATCTATACAAAATCTGCAGAATTTCATATTGAAGCATAACTGTGAATTTACTGACAAAAAAATATAGTTTTGGCACAGCTGGAGAGAGCCTTTGACAACAATTCCAATTATACCTGTATCACACTTTTGGCTCCTCCTAGCTGTAGATACAGGCCGGTATAACTATCGCAACTTCTTAGAAAATGATATTCAGCTAATCTTGAAGTGGGCAGCAATTCCTGGTTGTGACATCAGCTAAGTGCATTCATATGAAACAGGACAGCATGTTTGTAATTGGTTCATCTAAAGCTTGTGATCAGTCACATGCTTGTGACATCGCTCAAGGTCCTATTATTTTGCACTCCTCTCCTACAGCCACTCTCAACAAGCCGCCTGTCATCTCTAGCCATTCTATATGGTTTCCCATGGTTGCCAGGAAGCATGGCAAATGGAGATTACTTGCAGATAGCCAATTAGATTAAGTTAGAGAATTGCTTATTTTTGCTTAGTGCAAAGTTAAGCAAACATTTTTATACTTTACAGATGTACTTTAAAATAAATGACATTTTAACATTATTAATATGACCAGAGCCCCAAGGACTAGAAGGGCCAGCACAGGAACTAGGGATCCTCAAAAGTGGAAAGTATCCCATTTGGTACCATGAACCTGCAACATGGCCAAATACGGGAAACAATTTTAATTCTCATCTAATTTCTTCATTTGGGGTCTAGAAGTTATGGACTATACACATGGCCAAACCAACTGTGTCCATGTGTTGCCGTGGATATTCTGCCATGCATTAAATACTTTGGGGCAAGCAACAGAAAAGTCTGTGCTTAAGAAATTATGAAAATGTGCCAGTATTAAAAGTGAATAAAAGTGATCCAACCATCAGATGGTGAAAGGATGACTAGATAGCTTTAACCCCTAAACGACTTTGGCACTTTGCGCCTTCCTGACACAGCACATTTTTTTCAAATCTGACATGTGTCACTGTAAGTGGTCCTAACTTTGGAATGCTTTGACATCTCAAGGTGCTTCTGAGACAGTTTTCTAGTGACACAATGTACTTCATGTTAGTTGAAAAATTTAGGCGATAAATTTTGACTCATTCTTGAAAAATTGCCGAATTTTCAAAGTTTGAAATTTTGTGCTTTCCTGGCAGATGGACCACCCAAACAGATTGATAACTAACATTTTCGGGATTGTTAGGCATCCTCTGATTTTTGTAGGATATTAGGAGGCTTAGGTGCGCCAAGACTTATGTTTTGAGGGACTTACTTGGGCTTTAAGTGACTTTGAGAGGCCTAACTAATAGTAAAACCTTGTGAATTAAACCATTATAGAAACTAAACCCCTCAATCTGGTAAAACAACTGTATTCAAAATGTGTTAATTTGTTTCACATGTGTAAAAATAAAATGTTGGTGCGATTTTGAAGTCGAAGTTGGTCGATTTTTGGCTAAATGAATGTATTTTTCAAAAAATGGATACATTCACAAAAAATAAAATAATAAAATGCACTGCAAAGTTTGTTATCCAATTTGTCCCGTGTGTGCCATTACCCCAAATGTGGTGGCAACATTCTGTGCGGGCACACAGCAGGGCAATGAAGAGAAGGAGTGCGATTGAAAGCCAATTTGGCCTGTGCAATGTGAAGAAGCAAACTATTTTTTGGTGGATATAGGAGGGTTTATTTTTGGGGGGATGAGATGCACTTTAAATATACTTCAATATGGGACGTCTGCGACGCCTCCCGCAGGTCTTCTCCGTACTCTCGGTTCCTTCTGGAAGCAGCGGGTCCGCGTGAAGCTCCGGCGCACAAGATGACGACGTTAGTGTGTGTGCCACAGCAGGCACATACACACAATATTATGGCAGTGGCGGCTGGCGTCAGAGCCTGCGTCGTCAAAGCTGACGAAGCTTGTGTGGCAGAGCGTCACATGAACCTGTCGCTGATGGACAGATCGCAGAGAAAACCGTTGGGGGGGGGGGTGGCGTCTGAAAGGTGAGTATTGCCTTTTTTTAAGGAACTGGGAAAACTGGGGCTAGAGAAAGGCTGGCTATATACTAGGGCAGGAGGCTTGCTGTATACTGGGGCAAGGAGCTCGCCGTATACTGGAGGAATTGTTGGCTGGCTATATACTGGGGCAGGGGGCAGGCTATATGCAGGGGCAGATAGCTTGCTATATAATGGGGCTGGCTATATACTGGGGGCAAGGGGCTGAAAAGCTATATACTGGGTGGAGGCTGTGACCAATGCATTTGCCTCCCTAGGCTTATTACTCGAGTCAACAGTCTTTTGTGGTAAAAGTAGGAGCCTCAGCTTATATTTGGGTCAGCTTATAGTCAAGTATATACTGTTCTAACTCTTTCTGGCAGGGGGGAAAAAATGATCAATTCTTGTTTTAGGCTTTTAGCATACTTTTGGGCGCCAATTATTATATTGTAAAAATGAAATGTAACATTTATTCTATGGGTCACTATGAAAAAGCGATACATCATTTATATATTTTACTTTTACTAGCTAAATTTTAAAACATAAAGACAAAAATTGAGAAAATCCAATTTGTTTTTGCATTGCCATTTTTTCTGAGGAAAATTGCGGAGTTCTGAGAATGCAGAGTCGGAGTGGACGGAAATTGGTCAACCCTAGGGCAGTCGTTGGACCTCGGGTATGCCACAGACTGGATTGGATCCCCCACTGATAAGCGGCACAGGGGTGGCAATTCAGATGGGAAGCCCCCTAAACACGCCATGCTCATGCTTGACCATAGCATGCAAAGGGTTAACACCCACAATCAAAATTAACAGCTGACACGCTGCTTATGGTACCAGCTCCTCTTGCAAGCAGGTGCTAGAGGAATAATGCAATAGTGCCACTGCCGTCCATGCAGAACTGTTGTGTCAAGTGTCGAAAGGAGTTACACTATGCAAGATGAATCATCCAGCATCACACACTTTGATAGACACTATGGGGGGATAGTTATCAGGACCTCTGCGCCATGTCAGTGGTGTAGAAGCCCTGAAATAACTGCAAATGCTAGCACTTGCAAGCAAGAGCAGCGGCGGGCCTATCATTCGTCCAAGCACGAGCACCGGTGTATGATAAATAACCCCCTTTATGTCAAACTCTGCATTGGATCCATGAGAGGGATCCTTTTGTATCCAGTAGTAGGGAACTGGCTTATCTCCTTGGATACATCTAGAAATCATTAGGTAAACAAGGATATTATAAGATCTTTTCTAGATTTAGTATTCCAATAAACTTAATGTTGTAGAAATGATTAATATTACCATTTACCTGGCAAAGACTGTTCCACTTCCACCGGGAAATGTGTAAGGATGCTGTTTACGAAATACATGTCCTACCCTACTGCAGGGGATTATTTCTAGACTTCCACCGCACTGCCACACACGGAATGAAATCTCTAACGATGAAATTTAAAAAAAAACAAAAACAAAAAAACAGCGATTTTGAGTAAGTTCAATACTAACATGGTCTTGACTAATGATAATATATTTGGTCCGCACTACCAGTACTGTTGGTGCATTTGGTCCAGGGATCCAACCCCATATACAGTAAGGTAACATTGGGACCACACACTCGGATGGTTTGTAATATGCATTTTAATAACTTCAACGAAGTAATTCACAGCGACAACTTGTAAGTGTGACGTTTCAGGCCAATGCGCATCTTCCTGCGTTCAGCATGCACGATTCCTAGCGCCAGCATTCAGACGCATCTAACATACAGCCTTGCTCACAGTATTTGAAAAAGGCCATTGGGCCGAAACATCATACTCACAAGTTGTTGCTGTGAATTACTACCTTGAAGTTATTAAAATGCATATTAAAAACCATCCGAGTGTGTGGTCCCAATCTTACTTTATGGTCTCGAATAATGAAATAGAAATAAACACTTGCAAAAAAAAAAAAAAAAAGAAAAAGAGTCCACCAGACTAGGTCAAGACAGATAAATAGGTAAAGTATGTAACACACTGCAACAATAATGCTTAAAGGGGTATACCGGGAATATGAACGTCTGATACAAAAACCCATAAACCAACAAATAAATGAATGAATGTTACAAAACTTAATGTCATTAGTCACAAAATGGAACTTAAATAGTTCGATTTTATGATTCACAAAATTTAATGGCCTCTATAAAGTTATCAACAAGATGGCTGCCACTGGAAACCACAGTAACTCCTCCTACCTCTTAAGCTCTGCTCCCAGTGATGATCTAACAGGTTTTCCTGCTCTGTTACCATAGCAATGATGTGTAACTGCCATCACCACAACACTGGGCATACTGGCTGCACTGCAACCAACCGACTACAGACAAACCTAGTGGTGATCACATGACCCGTCCAGGTTGTGGTTTAGATCAAACAGTTATAAAAACTTAAGTTGGACAGCCCCCCCCCCTTCCCCAAGCCTATTAGTGAATGGCATAGAATATCAAATGGTGCCATTAAGAATCCCTACAGAAAACAAGTACTCACATGACAGATGTAAAAAAAAACAAAAAAAAAAAACTTCGCTTTAGGTGACCAGAATGCTTTAAATAACGCACATGTAGAGATAAAGGTAACAGTTCTGTTTGGCCACTGACCTTACTAAAACTGTTGTTGAGTGCCGAAGCTTCTGGAATCACAATTCATTCAGTGGTCACTATTTCCAGTTGCTGCACAGACAGCAGTTTTAGTAGTCAATCTGATATCTTTGAAATAAACACAGGGCCTTTACAGCCACCTCACAAATTGAGATGATCAGATATATATCTATATACACCATAGGGCAGTGGTGGCGAACCTATGGCATGGGTGCCAGAGGCAGCACTCTGAGCCCTCTCTGTGGGCACCCAGGCCATCACCCCAGCATGATGTTCACCAGACAGGACTCAAAGAATCTTCCTACAGAATCTTCCTACAATGATGGGCTAATTTGCCCTCCTCCTCCACTCAGGCTCTAAAAGGTTCACCATCACTGCCATAGGGGCTATCTTTTTTAAGAAATCCAATTGTGGCCACAAACCAATTTAAAAATAATTCAATTGAGACGCTCATTGAGGGATTTCAGAGTGGGGGATTACAAGCTGGTCAGCTTGTGGCCAATCAGGCTCAGTTCACACTTTTGTTCAGCAAGTTCCGTTCCACCGTCCGTTCTGAAATAGCGGAAAAAATGGTGCAGCAGCCAGCGTCTTTTTTTCTACTACATTACAGAAATTTGTAACAAAAGGCAACCTTCTGTACATTGAAATCAATTAGGGAATGGAAAGTGAACAGACACTTTCCTCTGCCCTCCTTAGTGTGAACTGAGCCTAACAGCGGGCGAGGAAAAAAAAAGGAGAGAGCCTCAGTTCAGAATCAGCAACCCCTTTCTTCTCATGATCAGTAATGGTATATTCTGACCAAAAAACATTGCTTTATGAAATAGAAATACCCATTTAATAAAACACCAAATTGCACAAAAAATATTTAGTACTAATTGCCAACCCCTCAAAGATTACTAGGGTACATACAATACCCTATTAGGGTCACCTATATTGTACTTAACCAGGTATACTTTCTCTGCAGTCTGTAGCAGCACAGAGTCAAGTTACCCACCAGTGGCAGGACACAGGACTTCCCTAAACATCCTGTGCCGACTTTCAGCAGATCAAGGGGCCTGCACAGACATTATAGTATGCATGGCGCTCTTTGACCACCACTGCCATCTCAAAACACTGACATAGAAGTGATGATCACAGAGGGTGCATGCATACCCTAATGAGTGCATAGTCTCATTTATCTGCAGGAAGTAGGATATGGGATGTAATAGGAAGTCCAGAGTCCTGCTGCTGGTGGGTCGAGTGACCTGAGGCTGGAGAATTGTCATGGTTAAGTACACTATGGGTATAATAAACTTTTGTAGTGGTTTCCAAACAATATAACAATCTATTGAAAAGATTGGTGAATAATATTTTAGCCCAGGAAGCCCCTTTAAGTCCAGAGTTCACTGGTGCCAGCTGGAAAAAAAATTCTACACTTATCTTGCTTGTTACTACATAGACAACTTTTACTACACTTATGTGCAGCTACAAAGTTTCTAGAGTTTTTAAACAAAGGAATTCTAGTAAAATATTTTGTCATACATGCTATATATTAAACATATTACACTAATAAGATAAATTCACATGTACAGTAACAAAAAGCATGTAAAGGGAAATCAGCAATTTATACATACCCAAATTTTCCCCACCCCAAACATCCATCATCATATCATACTTTCCCAGTTCTTCAAAGTAGGATTTGTCCATCACAAAAAGCCCTCCAGCAATCATTGGTGTTCTACAAAAGGCAGAGGAAAGTTTTATAAAAGTCCATTGTAGTCACAGTATCATTGTAAAATAGTAATATAAAACACTTGCTGTAATAATACTGATATGACTGCTGCTGTTATCGCTATTTAAACGGCTCAGGGAAAGAATTAAAATAAATTATATATAAAAGATTTAACATATTTCAGACTATGAATTAATCTTTGGTACAGTCATAACATTAATGCTCTGGAAGCCTGTTCTCCCCCACATACTATGTAGTAGAGAAATGCGGAGGCAATGATTTAGCTTTATCATTTAAAGCTAAATCACTTGCTGATCAGTGGGGGTTTCCGTGATCAGAGAGAACAAGGAGTCCTAGGTACCTCCGTCTGACCCCTTGTCACTCCCAGAAGAATGGAGCAGATTGGTCATGTGCAGCCGCCTGCTCCATTAATCTCGGGAAGCGACGAGGGGTCCAACGGAGGTCCCTAGGACACCTCCTTCTCTCCCATCACTGAGACTCCCACCTATCAGCAGATTAGGCCCTATCTGGAGGATTCTTTCATGGGAAAACCCCTTCAACTCTACTAAACGGATGTGGACAGACGTGATAAGCAGTATTCTTTTTCAGAATGAAAAATTTTTTTTTAAAAAAGTGAGGTTCAGTTTAATCAAAATTATCGTTATGCCCCAACTGCTATATGTGTTACAGAATTCCCCCATTTGGATATCCCAGAATGTTTTTAAAGCATTAACCGTATGTTTTGGACTTTTATTTGGGGTTAGGGGCGTCCTGAGAATTAATTGTCCAAGGAAGAGAGAGGTCCGGCTGTCCTTAACCCTCTGGTATACTTTTTTGCTGCTTAGCTTCAGCATTTTAAGGGTTGGGGGAGGAGATACAGAGAGCCTTAAATCGGGACAGATACACTTGATGGGTCAGGTTCGTAACTGTCCACGATGGAGGCACATAGATTCCAATTACATCAGGAATATCTACCGATTCTATGTTTGGGGCACTTGGAAATGCCATGGTCTCCAGGGCATAGTGGGTATTACCAAGGTTACCCTGCTGTGGCATAACCCAGATAAATGGGAGGAATGAGATTTATACCAGATGGAGGGATTGGAATTGTGGGTACAGAAGGGTATAGTAGGTCTCTGTTATACAATGATAGTACCCTATAATCATTTCAACAATTGCAGGAAAAGTTTGATTTCCCGCAAAATCAATTTTAAAATACCTTCACTATGCCATGCTTTGGAAGCACAGGGTCATGAAGGCTCCTTAGTGGTTCAATCCTTTGTAATTATTAATCTGCTGGAGCGAGAGGGGGTCTGCTAGTGGATTAATTTGCTGTATTAATTAATTTTTTGATACCAATCTCCCTTGATAAAACTTGGATTAAACGGTCAACTGAGATAGAGGGCGTTACGGTGGAATTGTGGATGGATATCCTAACTTTGGTGCCTACGATTTTGTTTATATCGCACATAGGCAGTCTCACTCATTTTTGCTTGTATATCGTACTACAGCACTTCTGCAGAAGATGGGTGTGATGTGGTGTTTATGTGTTGTAAGTGTTCTTTTGTACAAAATTATTCAAAAACGGTTAAAAAAAAAAAAATCTTCATTCTAAAAACTAAAATAAAGGAACATACAGCTCAGTTCCAAAATGGATGGCAATATCAGTCACTACGTTAAGACAATCAATTTACTGTGAAGGAAAATGCTATCAATCGTCTAAGGCTGAGAAGAGAGATTCACAAATAAAAAGCACTACACTAAACATGAACAGCATTAAAAAGAACCATGGACTGGATTTGACAGGATTTCACAGACAGAAGACTTGGTCAGTGAAATGGCCCGTTTTTTAAAAGAACCAAGTGCGGTTGTGTGGCACCAGCCTTAGATAACGACAGGCAGAGTTTGTACCATATTTCACTATTATCCCGCATTCACAGGATAGGCAATATCACACTGATCCGTGGGAATCCAACAATTACAAGTAGGGGCCTAGTTTTTACTCATTTAATGGAGTGGCAGCTTGAGCAGGCAATAATATAGGAGAGTAAAATAGTTGTGCTGTGCAGCACTTTTATAGACTGTAAATAAGAGTATGGTGTTCGACAATTTCCAACACTCCCAACGTAGCAGGACGCATGCTACCTTCCACTCCATCAATTAGTGATAACTCGACCCGGTTATAGTGAATGGTGGGGGTGTCAACACACAGAAAAAGATATATAGAGCAAAAATGTATATTTAGTAAAGGAAACTCATGGAAATACGATAGTCTCTCAACAGAAACACTCACTTAATCGGTGCCACTGGGTTCCCCTGCCGTGCTCGCCTTTGCTCTGGAGTCATATAATCCCATTTAAAAACTAAATTCCAATCAAAACCTAGAACAAAAAAGCAAGCATATATTTTTTTTATCTGCAATATTTTTATCAAGTAGTAGATAAAACAGTATACAGGTTCTGCATGTGCAACAATTGCTTCATAAATCATCTCATATTTGTGTCCTACTGCTTCTAATAACAGCATGAATACTGTATTTTTCAGACTATAAAAAGGCACATAAAAAATCCTTTGACTTTCTCAGAAATCAAAGGTGTGCCTTATATATGAACCGTGCTTACAGACAACAGCTGCCTTGAACTGTGCACAGGTCTGCCACCTGCTGGTCATTCAGCCTTATAATCAGGTGCGCCTTATACTCCGGTGCACCTTATAGTCCGAAAAATAGGATAATATATTTAGATTAGGGACCATTATATTTACAGGACATTAAGCACTTGTTAAAGGACAAACCATGTTGAAAGCTCCCTCACTTTAAAGTAGAAACCCTTTCATACCATCATATTGTCATACAGTGGCTTAAGGGATTGTGAAAATTTGTATTGTTACCCACTGAAGAAGTGATAACAATCAGATCATTGACTGTTTGACCGTCGAGACCCCTACCGATCATGAGATTAATTAGTTACATTGTTAGTTTATACTATCAAATTTTAGGACGCAGCGATACCTAACATTTTTATTATTTTTACCATTTATATTACCTCTAGGGAAAGGAGGGGGATTTGAATTTGAATTTTTATTTTATTACATTTTTTAACTTTTAATTTTTATTTTTACTATTTTTCATACCCCTTTAGGATACTTCAACCCTAGGTTGTCAGTACGGCAGTATACAGGGATTTTACAAATCATCTATTACAATGTGCAATCGCACATTGTATAAGAAAAGATACTTATAATTATACATGTAATTGAACATGTACAATAATTTGTACATGTTCAAGAGAGGCCTGGATGACTTTCTGGAGAGAAAAAATATCACGGGTTATGGGGATAAAACATTTATTTAATTCTTGAAGGTTGGACTTGATGGACTTGCGTCTCCTTCCAGCCTTATATACTATGATACTATGAATTAGCAGTGTGGAGTGTGGGGACTCTGTCCCCGCGCTCTGGCCTGATAATTATAAGTTTCTTTTAGGTGATCCCAGTGTGGGGGCCCTGCACAGGGCATTTCATTAACAGGGGTGCCCCGCATAGGGCATTTCATTAACAGGGGTGCAATCTTGAAGGAGGGAGCCACAGCACCAGAGGTCAAAATTCAAAAGGGTTTATTTATAAGTGCATCCAAACATGATGAGCGCGACGTTTCGATTCACAATGAATCTTTATCAAGCCTTGATAAAGATTCATTGTGAATCGAAACGTCGCGCTCATCATGTTTGGATGCACTTATAAATAAACCCTTTTGAATTTTGACCTCTGGTGCTGAGGCTCCCTCCTTCAAGATTGTTAACCCCTGGTTTCCGGCATCAGAAACTTGGGCCGCGGGCACCACCACAAATTGATCCACTTCACAAGGAGGATTGCTGCCCTACCTCTCCATTGTATTAACAGGGGTGCCCCGCACAGGGCATTTCATTAACAGGGGTGCCCCGCACAGGGCATTTCATTAATTGGAAAGGCTGCCATGCACATTTAATTAAAATGTGAGACTACTGGGCATTTTATTAGAGCCACCATAGGCTTTTACTTGAGTCAATAAGTTTTCCCTAGTTTTTTTGTGGTAAAATTAGGTACCTCTGCTTATACTCAAGTATATACAGTAATCACTTTTCTTCTAGTTCTTATTTCCCATCGATTTTCATTCTTATAATCTATAATTAGGTTCATTAAAGATTTTACTTACTGATAGATCCTGGCACCGTGACTGTGGTAATCTTATATTTGTTACCCATGGCCTCCACTTCCTTTTAAAATTATGCTAATGAGCCTAAAGGGCTCCTGGAGTTACCAGAGCCCCTCTGTGCTGCAGCATCACAGGCTGTTAAACTGTCTTCCCCTCCTCTTTGTGCTGGCCAATCTGTGTGATGCAATTTCACTGTAGCATAAGATGTTTAAACATATCGTGGGAGATGCTCCATGCAAAGTGTAAACAGCCTGTAATTCTGCAGAACGAAGGGGCTCTGTTAATGTGTTCTGACACATTAGCATAATTTTACAAGTTTAACTTTTTTTTAAAGTGAACTTTTAGAAGGAAGGCAACCATGGATAACAAATATAACAAGACAACCATAGTAACTGTGTCTAGATTATCATGTTTGATTTTGACAGTAGATTTTCTTGAAGTCTGGAGTTGTAATGTACAAAAACAAAAAAAGTTCATGTGGTATAAATACCGTTCACCAAAGACCTATTATGCAGTGACTCCTAAAACCTAAACCCAAAGGCCGTCGTTGTGGAACTCAGAGACACACAGATGACACATGGCTGAAAAAATGGGATTACTGGACCTTCGCTTGCGGCCAGTGAAAAGCCTTATGCACACTAATGTATGCTCCCTCAGGCGAGCATACAGGCAAGTGCAGGAGAGAGGAGGAGTGAGAGCTCTCCATTTAAAGCTAGCGGCCGCCTGGCTCAGTCATGGTGCGGTGAGACCGTGTGCACACCGCACATACGTTCATGTAGTCCAAATACATTTCTAAAAAGACGGATTTATGGGGTGGGCAGCTGGGGCACGCGCCCCTAGGCCCCCGCCACTTTACCCTTAAAGGGGTCCCTACCAAATGTGGGCAATTAAGGCGGTCAAATGGTTGCCCAAATAGCCCACAGTATGTTCGATTCCGGCTTCCCAGGTGTCATCCTATAGACTATAATCTATAGCAGAGCGAGGGCACAATAAGTTTGCTGCTCTGCCATAGACCATCGGGCTGACACAAGATGACGGTGCCCTGCAGCTGGTGGCGCAGTGAAGTCACACACTGCTCCGCAATTGCCAGTATATTGACAGCGCAAGGCAAGAGGAGGACGACGGTGCACATGGGATGAAAGGGAGTACAATTTTATTATTTTTCCCAAGGCTGTATATAGTTATTATAGGGGGCCTGTATATAGTTAGTTATCATAGGGGACTGTAGTTTGTTATTACTGGGGCTCGAAATAGGTCTTAGAGTGGTTGGATAATTTACCACCCCTAATCCGTCCCTGAATTTCTAACATCACATTGTACCTCCTTTTAAATCTGCTGAAGCACCAACATATTGGAAATTATCCATGTTAATCACATCGATGATAGGCGACACAACTCTAGTTCTGTCCTAAAATGACAAAAAAGGAAAAACATACAGTAATGAATGCAAAGAATTTACGTAAAAAAAATGGTACAAGTATAATTAACATTAGGTAAAATTAGTGCAGGTAATCTTACCTGTGGTTGTATTTATTATCCACTGCCTTCTGGCCCTAAGTTTTTTCAACTGACCAGCAATCAGACTTTCCAACTGAACCATGGCACAGGGGAGATTTATCAGAAATGCCCGAGAGCAGAACTGTTCTAGTTGCTGATGTCAACCAATCAGAGCCCAGCTTTCATTCATACATGAACTGTGGGAAAACTAAAGTATAGTTCTGCTCTTAGACAATTATGATAAATAAACTTGTATATGGACAGGAAGTCAGTTTTCTATTCATTCCCATGACTTCCTTTTCACATGTAAGCCATGTTAGTTGGAGAGTCAGTCAGGTGACACAGATAAGAACCGGAGGGAGACTATAACCTACACTACATTATATTAGAAAATAAAGGCTAGAAAATATAGATTTTAGTAGTAGGCATTGCTCAAAACTAGTAATTTATACAGATATGTAACAAAACAATCTCCTCTCCTCTTCCCCCTGTAGAAAGATGACCACAGCAGGCATATCTCACTCTTGTGCAGTCAGCTCCTATTTTTCATGACCAGGAGCATTTTAGAGCACTGAAGCTTGCCGCCGTCTGCTCACTTCGGCAGAGAGGAAGGGATCTCGGGAAAGGAGAGGGAGCATTTGTGAGAAGGTGAAGGAGGAATGTTCTCCACAGGACTACTTCTGTTGGAGGATCTGCGCCCCCCTTCCCTGGACTCGCACTAAGTAGCTGGTGAAATTAGATGAGGGAAGCAAGATGGCTCAGTGGTCAGCACTACAGCCTTGCAGCGCTGGGGACTTGGGTGCAAGCCCCAGGGTCAAAGAGTCTGCAAAGAGTTTATATGTTCTCTCCGTGTTTGCTTGGGTTTCCTCCCACACTCTAAAACATACTGGTAGGTTGATTAGATTGTGAGCCCCATTGGGGACAGGAACTGATTTGGCAAGTTCTGTGAAGCGCTGCATAATTTGTGTGTGTGTGCACTATATACATAAAGGAAATAATTATAATATAATTATTATATATATTCCTTCACACTATTCTCTCCAAAGACTTCTCTTTAGGCCATTTGCCCACAATCGAATATGTTCTTACATGACCTGATATGGAGAGTTTAGTCCAGGATATTCCATCAGCTCGTGGATCGGTTTTTGTTGACCAAATTCTCTTGTGGTCAAATAGCCTTAATGACATTTCTGTAACCTTGTGTACATCTTGCTATAAGATAACAGAACGCAGAAAAAAAAGTCATTTAAGAGGAGAGACATTTTCCTTTGATATTTCTTACTAGGGGCAAAAATTTCCACTAATCCGGCTCTTATTCTGCTCTCTGCTGAAGTATTTAGTAACATGACAATGACACCTACGAAGTGAGTACAGGTCATTCGATGAAAACCAACCAATTAGGAAGAAGGATGTGCTGACCACAGGTACTGACCCACATTTACCAAGGACTTTGCACTGATAAGAACATGCAATGTCCAATAGAAAAACACAAACTGCCTGCACATGCATTTAAGAAGTGCCCACTCGACATGTGTCGCATGTGACCTTGTGATGCGACTGCAATACTCTTCACGCAACGCAAATTCCATCAATGAAATGGAGCACATTCGAACCGTGCACCACATTTATCACACAAAGTCCGACAGAAGTTTGTCACATGCCTCATATTAAAGACGCACCAAAAAAAAAAAAAAGTTGGTGCATTCTGTTGGGGCAGCGTAGGGAGCACCAGATTCAGAGAGAACAGCCCCACTTTTACCGAATCGGGTGCACTCTACACAGGCAAACTGCACAATGTGCAGTTTTCACTGTTTTTAGTAAATCACCACACAGCCAGAAGTCATTGGCAAGACAAAGTTGGTGTCCTGATGCCAAAGGGATTACTGAACTATAAAAGTTATGCAAAGTATCTGCCTATTTTCCACTAATTGACTGGATTCCAAAAGCAGTGACAAGCAGAGATAAAGAAAACTCAAATAAAAATGTCGTCACATCAAGGTCAAGGACACGTTTTAAGAGGTTAAAATAAATTGGTCACTTTATTACACGCAACGTATTAAAAAGATTTTTAACCATCTTTACCATAATGTCAAAGAAATCACCATTCTGATTGGGACATTAATTCATTTATTGGCCATCAGCCAATCTGAAAAATCAGCTAGAGCTAGTAATGCTATTAAAACAATCATGTAACAGGATCAGCTAGTAAATCTAATAATCTCACAAGATGAACAGCTTGGTGCCATGATCATTTACAATAAAGAAGAATCTTTCAGTTATGCATTCAATGCACAGGTAGTTTTTAGTTTAGGTTTTCCTGCAGAATTATTTTACTTGCAGAAAATAAAACCACCACCACGTTGACAAAAAGAAACAGTGTAACAAATACAAAACAAGCAACAGGAGTGGGGGACCTGCTCATGAGAGCATACCACCGACAATTAGTAATGAAAACAGAGATATGGTGTAAAAATTATTATTTTTTTTTTAATCAAATAAAGTTTTAATTTAAAACCAAACAATAGTTTGCCATTTTTTACATTTAAACAGCGTAGACAGTAAACTAAAAACACCTTAAACCCCTCCCCCATGTAAAAATTATCTTACGTGATGAGTTGTACTTTACATTGAGACAATTTTGGAATCTACAATCCTGGACATTACAGCTACAACAATACTTTTTGCAGTGTCTGGCGTTTGCAGCTACTGTCTATTGTAGTAGGGGTAGGCAATCACCTAGGGTGCTACCCTCGCCTCTCATTCTGGGGCGCTGCCTCGGCCCCCAGTATTGATCAGCGATATGTGTATCTTTAAGATACACGTATCACTGGTTGCTGTGCGCATCCAGCGACATCTAGGACAGTGATGGCGAACCTTTTAGAGCCTGTGTGCCCAAACTTCAACCAAAAGCCACTTATTTATTGCAAAGGGCCAGCACAGCAATTTATTTCTCCTCATTCTTTGACAACTTTCAATCGTTCAGCCTCCTAAAGACACCAACGCAGTTGAAAGGAGGAGGGCAAATTCACCTATCATTGTAGGAAGGTTCTGTAGGAAGACTCTTTGAGTCCTGTTTGGTGAACTTCATGCTGGGGTGATGGTCTGGGTGCCCACAGAAAGGGCTCCGAGTGCCACCTCTGGCACCAGTGCCATAGGTTCGCCACCACTGATCTAGGATGTAGTTCTAGGGAGCGCAGGAAGGCAAATATTCTTTTTTTTTTGGCAGAGGCAGTCTAAATACCCTACGGGGGGGGGGGGGGGCAGGCTGGCTACACACACACACTACAGGGAGGGGTGGAAGGCTGCCCACACACACTACAGGGAGGGGGGGCAGGCTGGCTACATACATACACACTACAGGGAGGGGGGGCAGGCTGGCTACATACATACACACTACAGGGAGGGGGGCAGGCTGGCTACATACATACACACTACAGGGAGGGGGGCAGGCTGGCTACATACATACACACTACAGGGAGGGGGGCAGGCTGGCTACATACATACACACTACAGGGAGGGGGGCAGGCTGGCTACATACATACACACTACAGGGAGGGGGGCAGGCTGGCTACATACATACACACTACAGGGAGGGGGGCAGGCTGGCTACATACATACACACTACAGGGAGGGGGGCAGGCTGGCTACATACATACACACTACAGGGAGGGGGCAGGCTGGCTACATACATACACACTACAGGGAGGGGGGCAGGCTGGCTACATACACACACTACAGGGAGGGGGGCAGGCTGGCTACATACACACACTACAGGAGGGGGGCAGGCTGGCTACATACACACTACAGGGAGGGGGGCAGGCTGGCTACATACACACTACAGGGAGGGGGCAGGCTGGCTACATACACACTACAGGGAGGGGGGCAGGCTGGCTAAATATACACTACAGGGAGGGGGGCAGGCTGGCTACATACACACTACAGGGAGGGGGGTAGGCTGGCTACATACACACTACAGGGAGGGGGGCAGGCTGGCTACATACACACTACAGGGAGGGGGGCAGGCTGGCTAAATACACACTACAGGGAGGGGCAGAGGCTAACACTAACCCTATGTATAAGAATATAACTACTATAATACTGCCCCCCATGTACAAGAATATAACTACTATAATACTGCCCCCTATGTACAAGAATATAATTACTATAATACTGCCCCCTATGTACAAGAATATAACTACTATAATACTGCCTCCTGTGTACAAGAAAATAACTAACTACTATAATACTGTCCCCTTAGGTACGGGAATATAACTACTATAATACTGCCCCTATGTATAAGAATATAACTACTAAAATACTGCCCCCTATGTACAAGAATATAACTACTATAATACTGTCCCCTTAGGTATGGGAATATAACTACCATGCCATATACCGCCACTAGCCATCCCCCACAATATATATCTAGCCCCTCTGTATATAGACAAACAGCCGCCACAGTATACAGCCAGCCCCCCCCCCCTTACATTGCCAGACAGTCCCCCAGTACACAGCCAGCCGTATATAGCCAAACAGCTCCCCATTATACAGCCAGCCCCCCTGAATGACAGTCCCACCAGTATATAGCCTGCCACCTATATATAGCCAAAGAGCCCCTCCCCAGTATACAGCCAGCCCCCCTGTATATTGCCAGACCCCCCCCCCCCAGTATATAGTCATAAAGCCCCCACCCCCTAGTATATAGCCAGCCCTCCCCAGAAAATAGACAATGTGCCCCAACACCCCCATCCCCCTGTATACAGCCTGCCACTCCCCCCCCCTTACTGTGTACAGCCAGCCGCCTTCCCCTCTATACAGCCAGTCTCCCCGGCACATTAAATTAATAAAACATCTACTCACCTTTCCAGTGCTCCCCCGAAGCTCCGCTGCAACAGTCTGGCCGCACAGTCCGTGACAGCTCAGAGAGCGCTGGCGGCTCACAGAATATGACACAGAAGCAGCCACTTGCCCACGTCATATACTGTGCAACGCAGGCACCCACGCAGCTGTCACGAACTGTGCGGCCGGACTGTAGCAATGGAGCTTCGGGGGAGCCCGGAAAGGAGAGTAGATGTGTTTTTTTGTTTTTTTTCAACCGGCCCCACCAGCCCCGGACCGGCATCAGACTCATCGGCCCACCAGGAGATCCCTGGCAGGCTGGCTATATACACACACACACACACACACACACACACTACAGGGAGGGGGGCAGGCTGGCTATCCAATTGCTTTGCAAAAGTGATCATTTTTGTCTGCCAGGTGCAGGCAGCTGCTTTGTTCAATGTTGTAATGCTCTGAACATACGGAGTAATCTAGGGAGAAGATGCTCATTCACAGTGGCTGAGGAATGGCTTCTCTAACACTGTCACTGCTGACGGTGTCAGAGAAGATAAGCATACACACACGCCCCCACCCCTGCTGTAGCACCTCCTCTGATGATCTTGGTAATGGTCGGTGCTAGGAATACAATACAAAGTGCCCCTGAATCAGTGAGCAAGCTCCTACATTCTGGTATGTTAGATTTAATAAGTTGGGGGTGGCGAAAGGTCCTCTTTAAATAGATTACTTTGGGTTAAGTTCAATTTACAGAACATACTCAACCTATTCACTAGTATTGCAAGTTTTTTCCAGGGATTTCAGCCTTTTCATGGGTCTGCATTGCCCAGGGCTACGAAAGCAAGTTGTGTTAAAGTAATCGGTAACAAAGCTCAAAGATAAGTGTCCCTGAATTCTTATTCTGCTACATTGTCCAACTAACCCCTAGACATGCACAATGTTGCGTTAATATGTGCAAGTGTTTGTTGGACAACAAAAGCATTAATTCATTTAGCCAAAACTTATGGCCGTACAGGAATAGTGGTCCCCCCTGAAATCTGGGGTTGCCCATGTGTTGTGGCCAATGCCATGTGTTTGGACTGGTATAGATGTTAAAGTCTAGAAAGCAAAATTAAATTACCGTATATATTCGAGTATAAGCCAACCCGAGTATAAGCCGAGACCCCAAATTTTACCACCAAAAACTGGGGAAAACTACTGACTCGAGTATAAGCCAAGGGTGGGAATACAGCAAGCCCCTAGTAGCATACAGCAAGCCCCTAGTAGCATACAGCAAGCCCCTAGTAGTATACATCAGCCTGCCCCCACGGCCCTTAAAAAAAATAAACTTAAATACTCACCCTCCGATGTCAGTGCGGCTCACCGATGTCCCCGATGTCAGCGCGTCCCGTCTTCTTTCTTCTCAGCGGCTCTTCTTCTTTCTTCTGGCATGGACGCGGCCATGTTTTCTTCTGGCATGCGCATACTATGACGCGGCCGCTGCTGACGTCAAAGTATGCTCATGCTAGAAGAAAACATGGCCGCGTCCATGCCGGAAGAAAGAAGAAGAGCCGCGGAGAAGAAAGAAGAAGGAACACTCTGATATCGGGGACATCGGTAAGCCGTGCTGACATCGGAGGGTGAGTATTTAAGTTTTTTTTTTAAGTGGGTAATTTTTTTTTTGTAATAGACTCGTGTATAAGCCGAGGGGACGTTTTTCAGCACATTTTTTGTGCTGAAAAACTTGGCTTATACACAAGTATATACGGTAGTAAGTATATCGGTAAGTTTCCTCCATATAAAAGACACACCCTAAACATTTTGTGCTATACTAAAAAAATAAATCAATATACATTTGGCAACAGTCTTCTTAAAGGGCCAGTTACCTCAGCAACTCTCTCGAGAAGGGGCTCCAGCCAGTGTTCATTACATTCACAGTGGCTATCAAGAAATGTGAGAACTTTAGATTGAGCTGCATCTGCTCCCTTAACACGTGACCGCATAAGACCTGTAACGACAGACAGATTAGGCTCATTGTAGACTGTACAGTAAAAGGTGTTAAAATAAATATGGCAAATCTGTACAGTGGAACACAATTTCAAATGGACTAAAAAGAATCAACTTTCAGACAACACAGGATGCGTCTTTGTCTGAAAGCCCCTTCAATCAAATATACTGGATGGCAACTGATGCATACCTTCACGTCTGTCATTCCTAAGTACTCGCACCTTCTCAATCCTTCCAAGCAAAGCCCCATCTTCAGCTGGTGGAAAAGTAACAAAATATAAATAAATATAAAAAATTCTTGGTATGAGAATGGAAAATAAAGTGTTTGAATTAAACATTCATCATTTATCAAAAGATTGTATATCGCGTGAACACTAAATGTCCTTGGTGGATTCAGACGATTTGCTACACATTCTGGAACTGTCCAAAATTGAAACGCTTTTGGTGTAAAATATTTGATAAATTGTAAAGGTTTTTTGAAAACACCATTTGACGATCTCCATTTTTAGGCTTCCTTAAAATCTGGAAGGAGTAGCCACTAGTTTCCTTGCCCGATATAAAAAATTTTCTATGAAGCTAGTTACTATGAAAAAGGTGTGGCTTATAATACCATGTTTGCAATCTGAAGCTATTCTTTGCCCCCCACTTTTTTTTTTTTTTTAAATTTAAACCACATTCGGGAGGGGGCTATGTCCGACCAGCGATGTAGGAAGTCGCACAGCGAGTGAGCTCTTGCCCCCACCCAGGAATTATACAGCTTTAGACCCAGCCTGTCCTACACATACCGCTGACGCTTTTCTCTCTCCCGGTAATCGACAGAGCTGTCTGGTGTGCTGGTCTCAGAGATATCCCTGACACTGACTGCCCATTGAGAAGCTACAACTCATCCAAGGTTCTGGACCTGATACAAGATAGGAGGGTCCATAAAGCCTTCCTGGGGGTGTGCAGGGGTGTGTCTGCACCTAATATAATCAGAGCATCCCTGAGACCCAGTGTCTTTGCCTGGGGAAAAATGTTCACCATCACAAGAGCAGGAAGGATTTTCAATTGTGGCCCATCAAGGCCCATACAAGGTAACTAGCATACTGCATACTGATACTTTTATTTCTACCTATGTGTTTTGCCCTCTGCTAACTGTATATTATAGTGCAGTTTCAGCCTGTGCAGGGCCGAGATAGAGGCTCGCAACATTGCCGTATGAAGCCTTTTTGGCTGCTAGTACTGGCAGGAAAGGGCTGGATGGGGAACCTAGTAAGGCAGCTACAGGAATATATTGCACAGAATGCGGACTCTATGCACCCTCTTAGAATGGGACTGCCTAAAATCATTCCTTTGGGAGATTCTTTTCCTGACTGTCACATATAAAAACTAATTCCAAAGAGCAAGAACTTTCCCTGGATAGAGAAGTTTCCAAAGCAGAGGAGATTTAGATTTCAGACCCTACTACTGCCCATAAGAGAACTTGGCAAATCGCACAAAAGCAGAACATCTTCTGACTAAAGCGGATAATAAAACATCCCCATCTCAGAGAGGGGTTGTCAGCTATGCAGTCGAAGGGAGGGGGGGGGGGGTTGTAGTGACACAATCGCACGAAGTCCTAGATACTTTTAAGGAGTTTTATACTTCCCAATATAAATCTAGAGGGGATTCCACTCAGGAGCAATAAGATCGTTTTCTAGATTCTATTAAATCTGCCTGTGTTGAACAAGGTAGACAGGGCAGTATTAGATGCCCCTTTGACACTGGAGGAACTGGAGGTAGCTTTGAGTCAGATGTCAAATAATAAATCCCCAGGGATAGATGGCCTTCCGGTGTATGTGTACAAAGCCTTTAAGGAAATTATATTTTCCCGTCTACTGGAAGCGTGTTTCCTTAAGTGTCTCCCACAATGAAAAGAGGTAGTTATCATTGTCCTTTTGATGCCGGGTAAAGATACTCTATTGACAGACTCTTATCATCCGATTTCCTTGTAGATACAAAGCTACTTGCCAAAATGTTAGCGAATAGACTTGTAACCTGTATTTCCAAGGTCATACACCCTGATCAGGCACAACATGTTCACAGCAGTCAATAAATGGTGTCTCTTTTTGACTATACAGGCATCACAGAATCGCCTGCCGAATGCCGCGGTTGTGTCTTTGGATGCGGCCAAGGCATTCAACAGTGTGGAAAGGCCTTTTTTGATGACCGTACTGCATAAGATGGGTTTTGGGCTACAATTCATAGCTTGGACACACTAGGGGGATCATCTCTTGGCACTACTCCCACCTTCGAGAGCGATATCTTATTAAATATCCCTTAGGGATCTGTGCTAAATGGGTAACAGATGTTGGGGAGGTAACAGATGATCAGTGGCAGTATGTGTTAGACTTTCTCCCTATGGTCTCAGTCAGTGAGGCACACCGCCTTTCTAATCTTTACCTCTTCCATAGGGTATACTTCACTCCGGCAAGGCTGTACAAAATGGAATGTGGTAATGAGAGGAAGTCCTCAGTCTAATCAATAGGGTTTATTCAATTCATGTTCTAAGACCACCTCGGATATGCATTTTGGGTCGTCTTGCCGAACTTAAATGTACTGGAGGGTCACAAGCTTGCTATTTTACGTCTACTATATTTAGCTAAAAAGAAAAAAAAAAATCAAATCGCCTTGCACTGGAAGGATACAAATGCGAGTCAGTTTATTACAAGAGTTAACTTATCCTTACGTCTACCAGAAAAGAAAGGCCCTCAACAAATTTGATATGCTGTGGGGCCCTTGGCTTGAAACCCTGGGCTTGCCATCTTTTTTGTTGATTAGCGACACAATGTTTGGCAGAACTTCTAGTTGAGGATCTTATGTGCAATTTGGGGATGCAATGTCTTACTACTGTGAACCTCTATATATTTTTGGCTGTACTTTGTTAATCTACATGTAACAATCTATTAAGCTGGTTGAGAGTTGAGAGAAAAATTTGCTCCAATATGTACAGTGATGATATGCAATTTGTTAGCTATATCCAGTACAAATTTGTTGCTCACTTAAGGAGGGGGGTGGGGGTGGGAATGTCTACCAAAATGTATCTACCAGAAAATGCCCTCTTGAAATTTGAAATGCTTTTGTGCCCATGGCTTGACACCCCGGGCTTGCAATTACTTAAGTGATAAGCAATTTGTTAGCTCTATGTAGTTTAATTTGGTGCTCACTTGGGGAAAGGGGGGGGGATATGGGAATGATTTGTACTGTTGCGTTGTTATTTATGCAAAAAAATAATATTAAAAAAAAAAATTGAATAAAAATTTATTTGATCAAAAAAAAAAAAAAAAATCACATTTGTCAGATGACATAAGTAGAGGTAGGTGATAACCAAATTAAGCAAAAGTTACTTCTATTGCTCAAACCAGATCAGAAAATAAAAAAGGCAATATAATATATATATATTAGTTTACAAGCAAAGAAATCAATTTTGTATGCTTACCACTATCACTGTAATCATCAACCAGTATAATTTCTTTTATAAGATGAACAGGGCTTTTTTTTAATACACTGAAAGAGAAAGAAACAATCATTACTGTATATACTCGAGTAGAAGCTGACCCGAGTATAAGCTGTGGTACAGTATTTTGCCACAAATTATGAAAACTTTCGACTCCCACAGAGACCCACCTTTACAAAAAAAAAGTCAGTTCATGAGATAATAAAACGTACTTGCCGCCGGCGCTCACCCCTAGCATCCTCTTCTTGATGTCATGCCATGTCACAGTGTGCGCATGCGGGCAGTGAGAAAAGACATGCCGCTGCCTGGAAGTTGGAAGATGCAGAAAGAAGACGAGCCGGGGGAGAAGAGGATGCCGGGAATGAGTGCCTGATGCGAGAACTAAGTTTTTTTTTTAAACTCGAGTATAAGCCGAGAAAATGAAAATTTCATCCTCAAAAAACAAATGCAAAATTAATTTTCATCTGAAAACGCCACTTTGAACCACTTAGCAACAATCCAGTATTTTTTTTCTTCCTTGGCCCAGGTAAGATGCTTCTGGCATCGTCTATTGCTCAGGAGTGGCTCCTAAAGCACTGACTCCAGCAAAAGTCCACTCCTTGTGAATATCGCCAAATTTTTGAGTGGCCCTTTCTCAATAATCTTTCCAAGGCTTGCGAAACTTTCAGTTGATGTGCCCTTTGGGCTTACCATCCTTGTGGAGCGAGTCAATGACTGCCTTCTAGACACCTGTCAACTCAGCAGTCTTCCCCTCAATTGTGTCACCTATCGAACCAGACTATGGGACCTTTTGAAATACTATAGAAGCCTTTGCAGGGGTTTTGGGTTAAGCCATAGTTAAAATTAACAATCACAGAAAAAGTTCACTCTTTGTAATAACTCTATATAATACGGTGGGTAAGAAAGTATTTATTTATCAGCCACTAATTCTGCAAAAGTTCTCACTAAAAAAGAGGAGAGGCCTGTAATTGACATCATCGGTAGACCTCAACTATGAGAGACAAAATGAGAAGGGGAAAAAAAAAAAAAATCTATAAAAATTCACAATGTCCGACTTTTAAAGAATTATTTAAAAATTTTGCTGGAAAATAAGCATTTTGTTATCTACAAACTAGCAAGATTTCTGTCTCTCACAGACCTTTAACCTCTTCTTTAAGAGGCTCCTCTGTCCTCCACTCATTACATGTAGTAATGGCTCCTGTTTGAGCTTGTATAAAAGACATCGGTCCACGATCTAAAGCAGTCACACTCCAAACTCCACTATAGTTCAGACCAAAAAAAACTGTCAAATGATATTAGAAACAAAAATTTGCTAATGGGAAATTTTCAAATGCACCAGGCTGGGAAGACCAAACCTGCTATAGGCAGAAATCCAGTGTGGGAGAAATAGTTAGAAAATGGAAGACATACGAGGGTGGTTCAATAAGTACCAATGTTAGAAATTTTTTTTTTTTTCATTTTCAACATAGTCCACTTTTAGAAAGATACACTTCTACCAACATTCCTGTAATTTTTTTAACCCCTCCAAAAAATAGGATTTGTTGCACTCTCCAAAATACGTCTCAGTAATGACTTTCTTGTTTGAACTAAAATTTTTTCCCACAAGCCATTTCTTCATGTTGGGGAACAAGAAAAAGTGGCAGGAAGCCAGATCGGGTGAAATAGGGGGGGTTGTGGCACCAATTCATAACGCAATTCATGGAGTTTGCGGCGACATCTCCAGATGAATGTGCTGGTGCGCCATCGTGGTGAAACAGCACCTTCTTTTTCGCCAAATGCGGCCATGTCGCCTTCAACTTTTTGTTGAAGAGGTCCAATAACTCTCTGTAGTATTGGCCAGTGATAGTTCTTCCTTTTTCTAGAAAAAAAAAAAACCATGAGGATGGCGCCATTCGCATCCCAAAAAATCGTCACCATGACCTTTCCCGGTCGATGGGACCGTCTACACCTTCTCTGGAGCAGATTCACCAGGAGAAATCCATCTGTTGTTGCTTCGTTTCTGGTGTGTAATGATGAATCCAGTTTTCATCAACGGTGACAAATTGACACAAAAACTTCTTCGAATCTCGCTTAAATTGCTCCAAACACTGCTTTGAAGTTAACAGCTGCATCCACTTGTTGTCCACCGTGAGCAATCGTGGCACCCATCGGGACAACAATTTTTTCGTCGTCCATCGCGTTAAATATTAATTGCCGTTTTGGTCGTCACACCTATGGCCTCTGCTGCTTTGCGTACTTTCATTCGTTGATCAGTATCATGTCGTGTAAATAGTAGGAAGACAGAAAACGCGGCCACTCACCGATAAACATCTTCTTTATTTCATCATCAAGTAAAAGTAAGTCCAGAGACACAGACCAGTCAGGATAGAGGTAGGAGCAGGGGGTTAGAAAAGGCGACAGCAGTTTCGCGCCGCTTGGCGCTTTCTCTAACCTCTATGGAGCGCCGTCCGCACCTGGCTCTTAATCCAGCCGGCGAGACATCACTTCCCTGTAACCTGGCAACCAAGACGCTCTTTAGCAAGAGCGGAAGTATATTGTGTTCTTGGGAAGCACAGCATAAAAGAACAAAGACAATTACATTAAAAGGGAACACATGTATCACTACATATAGGGAGGGAGAATTTACAAATCTGAACTAATCATATTTCCATACCAAGTGAGGAATATGTATAAAAAAAATAAAAAAAAAGGCACTTTTTTTTTTAAACGCACATTATTGGATAGCAAGGAACAAAGCACCTGTATGGGGCCAATTTAAGCACCTGTGTAACATTATATGTGACGATCAGGCCTAAAAAGGCACAAAGGGTTAATCCAACTAGCTAGAGAAATACCCCCATATCATTTTTATCAATAAGCCCCGAAGAACCCATCGCATTGGTCTTCATAATCCAACGTGCCTCTTTCCTTAGAAGATCCCCGTGACTGTCGTCACCAAAGCGGAGTATTGGTGTATTACCTCCGTGCATCTTATTTACGTGCTTATGAGCCTTGGTGCGCCTTTCTCACTTTTGAATGAATGGCAGTGTTAACTAAATCTAATATATAGAGATCGTATCTTCTTCCCTATATAGAAGAAACCGCATGGACAAAGAATCGCATAAACTTTGAATTGTGATTTGCATGAAAAAAAACTGGTGCAACGAAATATTTATACCTCCTAGGCACAATGTTTAGCAATATTTGCACTGACCACATCAGAAGTTTCCAGCAGGAATCATTTTATTTAACCAGTATGCAAGTGCATACAAGTATATCGCGTATACTTTTACTTCTCCTAAATGAAACCAACGGTGGTGCAATAGTTTTTTTCAGACGGGATCCTCGGCTATCATATACCAATTTTAATATACAGTCGGTCCCCTACTTACAGACAACCCATAGTTAAATACAGACCCCTCTGCACCCTGTGACCTCTGTTGAAGCTCTCTGGATCCTTTCCTTTAGTAGCAGACTGCAATGATCAGCTGTAAGGTCTCTGGAATGAAGTTTTATTGATAATGCTTTGTCCAATTACAGAAAAAATTTTTTTTTTTTTTTAAATCTAGTTCTCACTGGGGCAAAAAAGAAAATTTGTCTGCTTGTGCCAGAAATGATTCTTCGTCACTATTTACTCGTCTCAAATGGACAAACTGGCTGGTATGGAACAGCAGCTTTTAACACCAACTTCCCTCAGGAACGCCCTCTGTCGTCAAACACGGGTACTTATTGAACCGCCCTTGTACAAGAACACTGATAATCTCCCTCAATCAGCAGATCCACCCCTCTAAATTATCACAAGAACAGTAAGCAAAAGTCCCAGAACCACACGGGGGACCTAGTGAATAACCTGCAGAAAGCTGGAACCAACGTAACAAGGGCTACTGTACGTAACACACTACCAGGGACTCAAATCCTGCAGTGCCAGAAGTGTCCCACTACTTAAGCCAGTACATATTTGGGCCCATCTGAAGTTTGCTAGAGAGCATTTGGATGTTCCAGAAGAGTATTGGGAGAATGTCATATAGTCAGATGAAACCAAAATAGAACTGTTTGATAGAAACACAACTCATAGTGTTTGAAGAAAAGAGAATGCCGAGTTGCATCCAAAGAACACCATACCTACTGTAAAGCATGGGGGGTGGGAACATCATACTTTGGGGTAGTTTCCCTGCAAATGGACCAGGACAACTGATCCGTGTACATAAAAGAGCAAATAGGGCCATGTAGTGTGTGATTTTAAGTGCTAACCTCCTTCCATCACCAAGGCCATTAAAGGTGAAACTTAACTGGGTTTTTCAATATGTCAATGATCCTAAGCACAACAAAAGGGCAAAAAAGCATTTCAAGCTTCTGGAGTAGCCTAGCCAGTCTCCAAATCTCAACCCAATAGAAAACCTTTGGAGGGAGTTGAAAGTGCGTGTTGCCCATCAACAGCTCAAAAACATCACTGCTCTAGAGCAGATCTGCATGAAGGAATGGGCAAACATACCAATAACAGTGTGTGCTATAACCTTGTGAAGATTTACCGAAAAGGTTTGACCTCTGTCATTGTTACTTATCCTTGGTTGGCAAAGTATTGAGATACTTTTGATTAACATTTGTTATTGACCAAATACTTATTTTACACAATAATTCTCAAATAAACTCTAGACAAATCTTGGAACACCTGACCTAGAGAAACAATATAGCCCAACAATAAGAGCCCAAGGTTTAATGTAATCAATAAACAAGCGTTTTCAGAAATATTCCTTTCATGCAGTAAATAACACACCTACTATTCCAGGCAGGCAGCTGTAGATTGCCATTATGCAAAAGAAAGCTCCTGTCAAGCAGTTCAGCTCTATCAAGCAACACTCAGCTGATCATCAGATGTTAACACCCCCTTCCAAAGATGCACAGAGAAGGGAGCGGGTGTATAAAGGAAATCTACCTTTTGATTTCATGCAATATGAACCAAACATACCTTGAAAATGCTGTAGCTACACTGATGCAGAAACATATTCTAGCAATATGTTGTCACAGGGCTGAGTGGTTTTGCTGTAAAAACAATTAAAACATTCAGGACATTGGGAAAGGTGGATTGCTTCAGCCCACTATTGATAAGCACATCACACAGAGCTTTCAGACCAGTCCAGACAGCAATAATGACTCATACACAGCAGCTGGGGGTGGTGCAGCAATCAATTACTTCTGCCTCTCAGGGATAACACAGTGGTTACATCATCCTCTGGTGCGATGTATAACTAATGCGATGTATAACTAATGGTTTCGCAAAACCAAACAGAAGAGGAATTAAACAAGATATGTGCCTGCATCAGTGTAGCTACAGCATTCTCAAGGTATGTTTGGTTTATAATGCATAAAAGCAATTTGGTAGATTTTTCTTTGTATATAGTAATAGGTTACTATTAACCACTTCTTTAACCGGTTCGCAACCGCCCGCCGTGTATTCACGGCGGCGGTCGCGTTCCGATGCATGGAGAGGGCTCGCGGGCCGAGCCCTCTCCATAGCCGGTAAGTCTCTGCTGCATATTGCAGCAAAGGCTTACCGGTAACACCCGCGTAACACATTGGGTATCGCCGCGTCCGAAAATGCCCGATCAAAATATGATAACGATTTTTCACTGCGTTTAACCCCGTAACGGAAAATCGCGTCCAAAGTCAAAACTGGCACTTTTTTGCCATTTAAAAAAAAATTAAAAATTCTATAAAAAGTGATCAAAAGGTTGTACAGTCCTAAAAATAATATCATTGAAAACATCATCAAAAGTCGCAAAAAATGACACCACCCTCAACTCCATACACCAAAGTATGAAAAAGTTATAAGCACAAGAAGACGGCAAAATAAAAAAAAGAATTTTGTTCATGAGGTTTTAATTTTTGTAAATGTATGAAAACATAAAACCTATACAAATTTGGTATCCCTGTAATCGTACTGACCCAAAGAATAAATTAGATGCGTCATTTGTGGCATGAAGTGAAAGCCGTAATATCCAAGCCCACAAGAATACGACACAAATGCGTTTTTTCACCATTTTCACTGCATTTGGAATATTTTTCCCGCTTCCCAGTACATGGCATGGAATATTTAATACCATCACTATGAAGTGCAATTTGTTACGCAAAAAACGAGCCGTCACATAGCTTTTTACGTGTAAAAATAAAAAAGTTCTAGATTTTTGAAGGTGGGGAGTGAAAAATTGAAATGAAAAAACGGGAAAGGGCCCGGTCCTTAACCAGTTAAAGAAAATCTACCATCAAAATCCATCATAATAAACCAGGAACACTTCCTCATAGATCCAGGCATAGTGACAGGTAATTTTCCATTTGTTCTCCTTCCTTTAAATAACTGAACTTTAAAATGATGCTAATATGAACTATACAGTCTATTAAACTGTTTCCCAATCCTGCCTGCTCCCTCAGCACTTGCTGTATTTTCAGTACTTAGGGCCCGGGGAGGATAATTTTGAAACTATTTTAGAAGGAGGCCGTGGATTACAAATATAAGAAGATTACAACAGTCACTGTGCTTGGATCTACGAGTTAAGGCTTAAAGCTTTTAATGACTTAAAACATCATGAAATAATATGGTGTATCCACATAGTAAATGTACTCTTTCTATTTGAGACAGTTGTCCAACAATACTCTATAGCTTAAAAGCGTCATCAAACAACCCACGACAATAGTGGATCTGTCCCATGGCCAATATGTGGTATTTTTTTGGAAATAACCTGTCCGTAAAGGGCAATGAGCAGCACTTACACAAGGCAGATTTTTAACAGACATTTCCATCTATATATAGCTACAACTACTCACCTGATTACTGTGCGGAGTAACGCTGACCTGGCTTCATTATGAAAAGTTATGACAACGCTGGTTGATGGTAGATCAGTCCTCCAATGTTTCCTACGACATCTGTAAATGGGGGAATGAAATAAAAATGTATAAAGCCCCACCTCACTTCACCTTAATAGAAGTCCATCTTTACGCTGAAGGATAACTCTAAGTGGAACCTGTTAGCAGCTATTGTCCTGCTTAGGGCGAGTATCTATTGTCTGGACTCTGTTAGGGAGTCTGAATTCCTGGTCATCTGGTATGGGCTCTTCGTTAAAATATCTGTTCTGGGATCCACATTACTGCCTATTGTCTGATCTGAGGTCTTTATTGTTTACCATCTGGTTTTGGGTCTGAATTACTAACCGGTTATATTATTGTATTGGCTGGTCTCTAGCTCTGTATTATCTCCCATTTCTGGGGTGGTATTAAGAAGACTTGTGGTATTTGTTTGACACTACTGGGTTGTTCCGTGCAGTGTATTGTGCAGATTAAAGCACTATAAACCTGTCATATGCCTAGACAGGGGTAATTGACTATTACCGACTTGGCAGATTCTTTTTAAGAAAAGCTTGTCCCGCAGAATGCAGTGTGATCTCTAACCCTCCCCCATCCGCCCTGCGTTCCAAGATGAGCTCACACACAGACACCTCCCACCGGCAAGCAGGGTCAACAGACTTACTCTGCAAGCAACAGAGAAGGAGGCATGTAGCAGAGCTGACTGTGCTATAGCTGAGTCACTGTATAGCAGAGCTAGAGAGTGTAATGGTGTTTTATATCAATCTCATGGACCTCATCTCTCTTTCTCTCATCTCTCTTTCTAGGTGTCAGATACTAGCAGGATATTCAGAAGCCAAATTAAAGTGTAGATAAACCTGCAGCTCATAGCACACAAGGATCATAATGTGTCTGCTTAATAATCTCTGCCCACACTCTGGGATTTTACACTGACCTGTCTAGGGAGTGATCGGACCAAAAACAGCAATAATACTAAGTCAAGGGGTTAAAAATTATCCTTATTGTGTAAACATCACTAGCCAAACCTGTTTAAAGGGAACCGGTCAGCAGAAATTAACCTGATGTAATACTACCAGTTTGTTGTCAAGCGGTCAAACACCTTCCAGATCATGTTTCTTTCATGACCCAGTATGGTGGAATCATCAAGAAAATGGACTTTGAAGTGAGATGTAAACTGGTTGTATAAAGTCAAGGAGGCAGAGATTTAAACACTGAAGTCAGGCACTCTCTTCCTCTCAAAGCCCCTCCACTGTGATTGATGGTCCTACATCAAGAGACGTTATTAACCAGATCTCCTCATGTCCGATGCATGATGAGGCGGCATTCAGAGCTCTTCACTTTGACTTCAGAAAACTTTCATCCTCCTTCACTTTATACAACCAATTTACATCTCACTTCAAAGTTGATTTTCTGGATGATGCCACCACACTGGGTCATGAAAGAAACAAAAACTAGAAAGTGTTACATTGCTTGACAATATTCTGGTAGTGGTTTATTAGATTAATTGCTGATGACGAGTTCCCTTTAAGTTGAACTTGTATGTTGGAACAGGTATAATTAATAATTGTTACGCCAGATAAAAATAAAATGTTGTCCATTTCAAAATTTAGGATTGTCATGGGAACAGGGATAAATAATATACATTTAGGTATTTAACATATGTTTTAATAAACTTACAGGATAAAACCTAATGTGGGAAAAAAAATATATAGTTTTTGCTTGTCCATCTTCCTAGAGGTATAACACTTTATATATACATAGCTGGACCCATTTGCTAGGTTTTTTGATTACTTTTTATTGCAGGGGTGTCCAATCGATAATGATTTGCTGCATATCCTTGAGTATAAGCCCCTCCCACCAATGTCTATGGTCTCAAACAACCCCCTTTTTTCTTGTAGATGCTGAAAAAGACGTGTGTATATATGCACACATATAAGAAGTTATACATAGTTTGTCAATTATGCATACTATTTTCTGGGCCAAAAGCAAAAAAAGGCGGTAAAAGTAAAATGAGCCTCGTGCATAATTTATTCATTTCTTGCATCAATTTTTATAAGACATAAAAACAACAGCTAGGCCTAAAAACAGCATAAAATATGATGGAACCCATTATACTTCTTTCACTTGCATCATCTCTGTTGAACTGCTCAAAGATCATACATGTAGAACTCCATGCATGAGTCCATAGAAACAAATTTGTCCATGTGTTGAATTCATGCATAGCAAATGAACAAATAATATTCAGAGTTGAGTTTTAAGGGTCTTTACTACCAACAGTAACTACGTGATGTCTGCTCATACTAAGATACTGAGTCTCAGACGTAAATAGAAATAATGAAAAGAGGAGGAAAGTGGGCTACTACTGTACTATGAATGTAGTGCCCACTTTTCCTCATGTAAACAACGTTCCAAGAATAATATGTTATTTATAGTGTAAGGTGTGTATGGTGGCAAATTTGTTTTTGTCATCTCCAGCATTTCACCTTTACAAAATTACACAGCACCCGCTCAGATAAGGTACAATTATATTTTTAAGTATTCCTTTTTATGCCAAACATACCCATTTACCGAAGTGTCGAGGAGGCCACAGGCACAGGTGACCAAGACTGGAAATACCTGTGCAACACAAGAGCTGGAGCAGGGTAGGTTCCCCTAGGAGGAGGGTGGGTAGTTTCTTGAAAACTCTATGCACTTACTGGTCATGTCTTGTATCAGGAACACTTCTGTCCATCCGTAATTTGTCACTTTCCACTTGATTGAATTTGTTCCGCGCATAAGCATCTTGACCTGGACGAACTGCTGTAACTCCAACATATGCTTCTTGATCAAAGTCTTGCCACCGAACCTTGCCTGGCGGGAAGAAGTAATGTAATAAAACGATCTACAGGGAAGTGATAGTCATAGACCTCTGAAGGCAGCTATATGAAAGTCAGGGGATAGTCACTGTGAAAGAAATTTTGAATGAAGGATTCAAGGTTGAAACAAAACCTACAGGACCCTTTACCCGCTTGGTCAATGTGTTTTTACATTCCCACCACAGTTCAATTAGGGCCAGTATTTGAAAGGCAAGCTGTATATGTTAATTGAACCTTATGAACATTTTTTGTACCTCTCCACTGACCCTTTGAAGACTTTAATTGTCGAGGTCTTAACTTTACTGAAATTTGCAATACAGTTACAGTGATACAACATATATATGGGTTTCTATGTTTAATCATAGCAATCGATGCTTCGATTTCTTTCAAAATGATATGTGCCTGTTTGACCAAGAGTAATATTAGCCTTTACCAGGTCCCCGCTTGCCTTGCCATTACCTCAGCAAGATACAATTATGGCGTTAGTTCTGTAGCTACTAAAGCTCAGCTAAATTATGAGGTGTTGAAGATCCTGGGGCTTTTTTCACACACAGCGTTTGAATTGCATTTTGAAACGTAATTCAAAGGCTGCATGAAGAGGCTTGTCCAGATCACAGGTGTGTTACAACACAAACACTTGCGATGAGGAATGAGCACTAAAAGACCTGGTGCTTGTTATTAATCAATAAATAATAGAAATAATAAAAATAGAAGGACCAAGAGCCTTCACAAAGCCTTTGGCTTGCATTTCAAAGTGCAATAAAAACTCTGAACGCAGCCCGGAAAGTTTTCAGGTTCTAGATGTGTCAGCTGTGTAACACCACTGTGGGGGTTTAAGGGGTTCTCCTGTGTTTGGAGTTTTTACCCTTGCAGCAGCAGGCAAATGGTGTAAGAGCCTTTACTTTATGTGTGAGCACAGCCCTATAACAATGAATAAGAGCCATCTGTGGTAACGGTATCAAACCCCTGCCAGACATTGCGTTGCGAATATAAAAAATCTGTTTCTACATCTAGTAAACCAAAAACGAGTCCTGTTATAAGCGCTCCATATCACCTACTGCTGTCTGACTAATATCTCAGGAACCGAGGGAATTATCTTTAGTAATATGCTAGGGAATATTACTGGGATAAAAACCTCATGCCATTAGTCAGAAGTAACCACAAATCAGTCCCCCAGATACTTAGAAATGTCATGGGAGAATAACCTGGGCAGAACCTCGCAATACAGGCAGTCATCGACTTAGGAACACCCAAACTACAAAACTCCTAGTTACAAACGGACCTGGTTCCGATGCCAGTAATTTACTTAGCGTTAGCCCCAGATTGCAATGATCAACTACATGAGTTATCAAAAGGTGTCTGAAAAGCTTTATACCTCATCCTTGTTTTGTTTTATTCATAATATCATAGTATATATGGTTGAAAATAAAAGACATGTCTATAAAGTTCAACCAAGGAAGGGACTGAATGAGGAAAAGATTTAGAGGAAACCATTGTGTAACATAACCTTCAATGTTGTTTAGGTGCAAAAAGGCATCTAGACAGTTTTTGAAGCTCTCTGCTATCCCTGCTGTGACCACGTGAGGCCGAACCAATGCCTTGTACAGTGGTAATATTACATCCCTGTCCTGAGTGTCTGTACCACTTTTGGTACATGACAAGACCTTGCTGGCTTAAGATGCAGCTGATTTCACTACACAGTTTGGTGTCATCTTCAAAAATAGACACAGTGCTAGTAATTCCTACCTCTATATCATTAATAAATAAATTCAATAGTAGTGGGCCAAGCACAGAACCCTGGGGTACACCACTTGCCTGGCAACATTCTAGAGACTTTTTAAAATATTGGCACCACATTTACTTGTGCCAGTCACTTGGCACCGTATCATTAGGGAATTTCTGAAGATTTTAGACAGCAACAGCAATAACAAAACTGAGTTCTTTAAGAACTCTGGGGTGTGACCCATCTGGTCCAGGAGCCTTGTACACATTGATTTTATGTAGCTTACATTGGCTGAATGTAGACATGATCCGGTCTAGAATATTACAGGATGCATGACCCGCACTGGCACCACCCATGTCAGAAGTTCTTTCTTCTACTGTATAAACGGAGCTAAAAAAGCCATTTAGTATCTCCACCTTCTCTTGGTCTCCAGTCATCAATGCCCCATTTTCTGATTGATATACGTATGATTTGTTTTTCTAAGAAATATTTTCTCTTTGGCCACCTGTCTTTCATTTTGTATTTTGGCCGATTTTATTTCTTGGCTTTCCATTTTCCCACCTTTTTTTTGCTTTTTCCGGTTAAGAGTTTAAAATAATTAAACCAGGATTGCGGTTTCTAAAGGTATCCCGAACTTTTGAACAATTTTCACATGGTTTGAAATCAAAAGGTGGAAAACAGCTTGTACAACAATGAAAAGTCAGCTCAGTTCTCTAGGAACCCAAATCCCTCTGCTCTACACCAGGATCTGAGCCGTGCATTTAACTCCGAGCCCCCACCGTCTTCTCTGTGCAGCGCATGGCACAAGTAGAATTCCAGAGAAAACTACCTTGGGGGTCCTGCCCTTAAGCTTTGAACCCAATTCTTTTTTGGTATAAATGTTTTCATTGTTTTACAAAATACAGGTTACACAGAAAACAGAATTCCAGTACATACAATCAGGGAGATGGTACAGTGAGTAGAGACATCTCTGTTTAACTGGATTTAGCTAGGGTTTTCAATGTAAAGCTGGTCCACAAGAGAATAAACTGTGAACATACAGTAAACAAATAATATAACATGAACACGAACAGCCATTGGTAGATGTATTTTTACTGAAACTTAAAGTGTCTACTAAATCAGTGCCATTGATCTATGACTAGTGAAGAGCCACTGGTTCATTGTAATGAATAGGCAGTAGACATGCAGCTTCAGGTCAAACGAAGACCCGAGGCTCACATGGCAATGGATCGCCACCGCCCCAAATGATGACGTTCGGGGGAGCGACGTCGGAGGCAAGATGGCGGCGTCCATGCATCGCCATGCTTACAGTGATGCCGGCGACTTTGCTGGCGGCAAACAGCAGGTTAACACCCGCAATTGGTGCAAGCACTGACCGTGGGTGTTAGCAATGGCTTTTTGCTGCGAAATGTAGCAAAGCCCATCTCTGTATGAAGAGGGCTCAGCCTGTGAGCCCTCTTTATACACCCTTCATAGCTCTGCAGCGGATATATCCACCACGGAGCGTGAAGGGGTTTATATGTCAAATTGTTTGTTGTAAACTCTATATATTTGTTATCTCCATGGTCCTGATTAAAGAGGTGTCAAATGCATTGTTGAAGCCATAAAAGATATGGCTTTTAGAATGTTCTACCAATTTGCTGCGCAAGTTAAACTGCTAGGTTCAGCCATTTTGTGTGTAAAACATCACCATGAACTACATACTTCCTAAAGTATGTACATTTGTCTAAAGCACTTAAAGGGGTATTCCCATCTTTGCTATTGAGGACATATCCCCACCAATGAGACCTGCACCTATCTGCGCTGAGATCTCCTGACCTCTGACCACTGTTTGGAGAATCCATAGAGTATTGGCAGTCACCTCATTTAAGCAGTCAAGTCAATGGAAGCAAGGCAAATAGCCAAGCAAGCAGCCATGGGCAGTTTTGAAATCTAAACAGTGTTTATAAAAGGTTGCTATGGGCAACATACCTATAAAGTTATGCATAGCTTGTGATGCAGGCAACGTTAAAAATGAACATTTTTTTTGCTGTATAAATTGTGTGCAATATTTTACATTTTGTAAAACATTTAACATATTCTCCATCCAATCCACCAGAACTGTGTTGGATTGGAGCTTTTAGTTTTTTGTTTTAAACTTTAAATTTTCTTTATTCAAATTTTCCATAAATATTACAAAAAACATCAAAAGTGAGGGATAGTTTTAACAATCACAAGATATCAACACGTTGTTAATTAACCTTTTAGTACATTAGAAATATACTATATGTCTCCAATAATCCACTATATATTATCCATATATATCTGAGCATCTCAATAAATCAGAAATAACCATAACACTTTCACTTATACAGCTCGTTTATAATCACCTTAACTACAACAATAAATATTTGATATCATAGTGCTATTCTTTATCCTCAGATTCCCTCTTACTTTTTCTTTCCTCCTAATCTATTCCTTTTCCTCCCTCCTCACACCTCCCAGTCAGCGGGGAAAAAAAAAAGAAAGAAAACAAACAAAAAAAAATTAAATAAATTAAAAAAATATACATACATACATACACATACATATACATAATTCCTCCTCACAGTTATTTCTCTACATTATCATCTAGCCATCTTTTTTGCCACCTTTCCTCCTTTCCTAATTCTATATATTTAACTTTTTCAAAATTTGTATTCTATCTAGTCTCTTATTCCATTCTGCCATGGTCGGTCTTTTAGGGGATATCCAATTATGAATCAGTATACAGCGAGCCACCTGTAGTGACATACGGCTTACCTCTATATGTATATCCTCCCAGAATTCCAGTACCACATTGCAGTTTCACATCATGTGGAGGAAATTTGCATTTTGTTCCTGGCACTTCGGGCATTTTACGTTCTTTGGATTGGAGCTTTTAGTAATTTAGAAATTACCTGGAGGTAGAGTTTCCAAATTCTGAGCTTTCTCTTCTTCATTGATGCTGTGTGGATCTCTTTTCTTCACTGCACCAATTACATTCCAGTCATCCTAAAAGAGTAGAAGGTGGTTGAATTTAGGAGGGAAGCCAGGAAAATTATTAATATAAATTAAAAACTTTATTATGGACCTGCCTACAGTATGGCACATGATCAACAACTCCTTATTCTGCCTTTTGAGTGCAAAACCCCTTATTAAACCCCTTCAGGATGCATTGCCTTTTCAGTGTTTTGTGCTCTTGCACCATTTACTAGCAGGTTTGGCTTTTACTGCGTATTCCATTCTATTCTTACTTAGGACTGGAAGTTTACCAAGATATTAAATTTATATAGTTTTATTACCATATATACTCAAGTATAATCCGACCTAAATATAATCTCAGGCACCCAATTTTGACACAAACTGGGAAAACAGTTTTATACTTTCACTCGTGTAGAAGCCTAGGGTGGGAAATATATTATCCAGCGGCCTCCCCTCGCTAATGTAATCACCAGCGGCATCATGCTTTATGTGAAAGGGGCGGCCTTTGCACTCGCAAGGTCCGTGCCGCTGCGTTCACAGTCTGCATGGACACGCAGAGGGCAGCATTAGCCCCCAGAGTTCACAGAGGCTACTCCACACCCAGAGTAGTCTCTTAAGGCAATCAAAGTTTATTACACTTTATTTACATAAAGGCAGTTTATTTCTATGGCAAACAAGAGAGTGGAGATTGTAGAAATACCATATATGGCCAGGTGATGACATCGGTTACTGCTCTGTAGAGAGCTTGACATTTAACAACGTGCAAAAAGTGTGCTGAATTACTCAGCTTACGGTATATTTGAGCATATATAGCAATTCTGAACGCTTAAATTTCTTTTAAAAAGTTTTTGCGTTGCCACATTCGGTCATAACTTACACAGCTCTGTAAAAAAAAAAGAAAAGAAAAAAGGTTTCAAACACCTGCAGAACTAAATGACGTTTTCATTAAAACTATTTTGAAAACTGTGTTATCACTTTTTATTAAAACTTTTATGGGAAGCATAATTTAAAAAAAAAAAAAAAAAACAGCACCAATTGTGAAGCCCCCCCCATTATGCAACTCACCGTATACGATAATTATTTTATGTAAGGTACTGTAGGGAATTTAATATGTTTATAGATGCATTCTAGAGAAAAGGGGCAAGTTTAGAATTTTTTACTTCCATTAAAATTTTCTTTGCTTTTTATTTACTACTTTACAGGTTTCCTTCGGTGTAAACCAAAGGCGTTCTGATAGCTCATGTATTTATCGCAACACCATAGAAAACACTAGGAGATGCCCACTGAATTATTCATTTGCTGACAAACATCACTATTACAACCAGTGTTTAGCCAGCAGGACCCATTTTTGGTGGTTAAAATGGTATGTGAAGTGGACAACTGTTATAAATGGATTTAAAATGGGTTTGGAGACTTTGGAGAAGAAGTGATCAAAGGCCACACTGAAGGCAGGAACTTTATAGCATTACTATGCAATGTTACAATCGTGCTAAAAGGTTTACATACTGCATTTTTAGAAAACATGAGCAATTTTGAGAAATGATTCAATTACACATAATTTTATGACAATAAATACATTTTCAAACTATATGTATTCCTAACTATAATAATAAATCTTGAAGTATTATAAACCCTTTTACATCTCATGAAGGCTTTGATAACTAGTTCCTAAATATGGGAAGACAATATAAATGGCAAAGCATCAGCAAGCCAAAGGTTTTCCCCCCTCTCAGTGAGCGATGAAGATCAGTTTAAAAGACAAGTCACCATTCAGCAGGAAGCTTGGACCCAAAACAGGAAACCACAACTGGATAGTGGTGGATGAAGGATGAAGAGGTATTCATTTTTTTTTATTTATAAAACTTTTTAAAAAGTGTGCAATTAATATTAATACCAAGCAACAGTCAGACAGGCAAGGGCATTCCTTAACACAATGATCGGAGGCTACCTGCAGAAAAACATGCTGAATTTTGGCTCAAAAAACAGATTCATTCTCCCTTTGTCAGGGCAGATTTGCGTAAAACGGACAACATGGATCCCAATAAATAATAGACTAAGAGTGATTAAGGAAAAACAGTTCTGTCTACGAAATGCTCTTCATCTTAATGCACCATGGGACCATTCCAAAAAAATAACAATAAATTGGCACTGGTCCAGTAAGGTATGTATTGCAGATGTGTGCCAGATAAGGAGCCAATACAACATGAACGAATATTGCCATTATTAAGAATGCTTGCTATACTGCGCAGATGGCATATGGTTATATACCAAGAAGACTGCTCCATTGCATACTGTACTATCTCGTCTCCATAACAGGTTGGATGAACTCAAAGAACAAACATGCCATCATCATGTATTACTGGCTGTGTAATGGACGTAAAATTATAATGTCTGTTCATACAAACCATTCCCACTAAGTAAACGCATCTGTTGAAAGCCGCATCCATAGCAGAAAATCACCTGGACATCACTTAAACATTTACAGGAGCTTAAATCCCGGATCCCCGGGATGCACCAATTATAAGAGGTCGCAGCATAAACATTTAATCTGAGAAAAACATATAGCGAATAACCAGATAAGATATAAACCTATTTGGCAAGAACGACAAGGAGGAGAGAAGAAGGAAGGGAAAAAAAAAAAAAAGAATGCGCCAGAAAGCTGTGTTAATTCTTCTCGACTGATAATCTTCTTAGGGATCATCAAACATATGCACAAAGCTCCAAACAAATGCAACGCTATATAAATAGACACTGACTGTTTTAAGTTCCTTGTAATAAACTACAGCCAAGTCAATTTAAGAAACAAAAAAAAACTGCTTCCGTAGGTTAGTTAGTAATTATGGTTTTGGACCTTTTATTTGGAAGAGGCATATCCTGAGCTTTTTATCAGAAAAATTAATTAACCAAATTATTGGCCATACAACCTATGTTTTTAGTCCTGTGGATGGGATGCATAGCTGTCTTACTTATTATATTATTAGTATTATTTTTTTTATGCAAATCATTTCATTTGATCTGCAGGTTCCAATCCAAAATATACTAATAACCGAAATCTACTTTTCCTACAATCAGGTATTTACCTATTAATAGTAATATTTTAAGCCCTAAACTATGTTTTCCCAATACTATAATACTTTCTAACCTTATCTACACTTGGAGCATAGGCTACTGGGACAAGAAGTAGCTTCTGCCGAAAATTAGTACAGTAGTTTAAGTTTAGATAAGGTTAGAAAATACGATAGGTTTTGGGAAAGATAGCTAAGGGCTTAGAATGTTACTACAAACCTACCATCAGATCTACCTTCGATGGCAAGTTTCCTTTAAATTGCTTTTAATTTCATTAATGAGTCCCATTATTTTTTTTCTTTTTAACCGTTAAGAAAAAAGGTTAAATATATAATACCATTTACTGGTAGATATCCTTTCCTTAGTAACATATTTACCAAGTGATTGGCAGAAGGAACATATGACTACGATATGTATCCCATTTCTACTGCTACTCAAGTCAGTCTGAGAAAAGCTCATTACCGCTCCTATTCAGCAGCTATAGCTATCTGTAGGAGGTTTTCCATCTGGAAAACATGCTATGCAAATCCTGAAGAACAAATTATTGAACAGGTGTCACTTAAACCCCTCAGAACTACCATTAAGCCTTAAAGGAAATCTACCACTCAAGTAAAGTATAATGAAAATACACATACTCCCCTATGCTCCAATGTCCGATGCTCCGGGCCGCTAATTATTTACACCTCTCACATGACAAAATACCTCCCTCTCCAATGCTGTGAGAGGAAGAAGATGTTGAGCAGGCGTGAATAATTTGCGGCCCGTAGAACCAGATATCATTCCCCCCGCTGTGGGCTGCTTTTTATAACTAATTTTCAGGAGTTCCCAGTGAGTCGAGATGAAATAAGACCAGCCCTTGAGGTGAAGAGGAGTATGGGTAGTTTATTTTCACTTTGAGTGGTAGATTTCCTTTAAAGCTGGTGTCCTGATCACATTCAGAAAAGAGAAAAAAAAAAAAAACATACCAAAAGATTTGATAAACAGAGCCGAATATGCACTCCAGCAATGTGTGCTCTTTCTACACCAGCCAAAAGTAAAAGGTGCCAGAGGCAAGACTCGCATACACCACAGCTGCAATATTAACAAATACATTTTTCAATCTTTGGGCAGATTAACAAAATGGTCCAGACTATCCACCAACACTGAGAGAAAACAGGCAAGTCTACTTATCTTAATAAAAGACAATAACCAAATATTAGTCTATACACAGGTCCAATATCACAATACAGTACATAAAAAGTTATTAGTAATAATTGGAGACTTCATAATCAGGGAGATGGAAGCCCAGAATGAAAATGGACTATACAAAATACACAAGCCACCTCCGATATCCAATCCCTATAATTACATAGTATAAACTATATAGTCTCCACAATATTTTATTGGTGTTGTAGGCAGGTCCATATGTCATATTACATAGCATGCAGTACTCACCGATAGACATGTAACAGCTTACACTTACACTTCAGGGGCCACAAGGCACACCTCGACGTCATTTCATTCCAACTACCTGGAGGAATCCACTAACTCTACACGTGTCTGTGGATTACTACCTGGATTATTGCGGATAATGCATAGTTTTCAGCACAGGTAAAACTTGACATGAGATCAATCTGCATAATGTGGATTTAAAGGAAACATCCCATCAGAAATCTACCTGTTAAGATAGATTTAATTGTAGGTTCTTTTTAACCTGAATCCTATGATAGTTTAGAAACTAAGATTCACTTTATTTAGCTAACCATTTTTACCAAAGGCTACTGGGCCGTAGTGTAGTGGCTGTGGGAGCAAAAGCGTCTTCCAGCCCCCGTTGCCTTTACGATCCCTCCTAATACTGCAGGCTCCTTTGGAGCTGTGCACATGTGCAGTAGCTCCGCTTCAATGCTGACGGGAGCGCAGCCATTTGCTCCAAAGGTGCCAGGACTGCAGCAGCGGTAGCAAGAGCACATCGAGGATTGCAGAGGCTACTGGGGCATGGTATAGCTTTTTCTTCCACAGCCTCCAGCAAAAAAAAGGCATATTAGCTAAACAAGGAGCAGCCTATCTTAGAACCCATCATTGGATTGGGTAAAGAGAGATTAGGGTTTAGAAGGTCACAAGGAACCCACCATCAGATCTACCTTAAGTACATTTCCGATGGTAGGTTTCCATTAAAGGGTTTTTTTCATTTTACCATATGGTTAGGATAGGTTAATAAAAGACTAAATTCTTGCCATTTCCCTGCCTTTACAAGTTGTGTATGTAACTTCGACAGTATATACCATGTCTAATGTAGTGACAGAAATGTTTTTTTTCCATAGGAAGAGGGGAGCAAGATTAATAACTTTTGTCTTCAAGTAGGTGAATCACAACTTAAGTTCTAGATCATGTATTGTACGCAAGTTCTTTACCTAATGATGTCTCTAGGGCAGGGATGGCAAACTTTTTAGAGACCGAGTGCCCAAACAACAACCAACACCCTCTTATTTATCGCAAAGCGCCAACATAGAAATTTAATTTGTGATTTATACTCCCTGTTCGGTCACAGCTTTCATTGTAGTTTCCCTCCAGGGTCCCATAAACAGGAAAGGCCGGAACAGGAGCTACAATGATAATCCAGATCTGTCCACACCTTCCCACTCCTCCAGCAGTGCCAGATAGCGCTGCCACTCTAAAATAGCTCTTTGCACAGCAAGTCCTGAAGTCCTCTCTGGTGATGGCCTGGATGCCCGCAGAAAGGGCTCTGAGTGCCACCTCTGGAACCCTGTGTCATAGGTTCGCCACCACTGCTCTAGGGGCTCGCTGCAAAGTATTTACGCTGTGCAGGGTATTTAACAGTCCCCACTGTAACCCCCAAACGGAAGGTTCTACCTCATTTTATGTAGTGAGCTGCTCTGCATGGTAATGAAATAAGTGAATTATAAATGTGAATTCTAAAATGACTCGACCCCCCCCCCCCCTCCCCCAACTGTGCAGTGTAACGCTGTGAATGGAGTCAGCCGGGCGTTCCCAAGTTGATCCAAGTCTGGCTGTCACATCTCCAGACAAATCATTTGTTCCCCTGTCTATGCTGCAGCTTAGCAGGAGGCGTGTTTATGAGGAACGTGAGGAAGAAGATGTACAGGGGAGTTTGTAGCCCGATGTGCTCAATGTGAACCTGGCCAGTTGGAAGTTTGGCAGAAGATGTACAACACAGAAACAACAGGTGACGTGTCCCTTGCAACACAGTTAAAAACCTATGTTTACTCCTTGATACTAGAGTATTAATAGACACAGATTTTTCACTACAACTTATAAACCTGTATAGGAGCTTGATGTCATTAACAGGATCTGAACCTGTGTGAGAAAACCTCAAAGGATTTGGGGTCTTTTCAGAAAAGAAATTGCACTGGCAGTAGATACGTACTCTGAAGATCAAAATTAGAGAGCAAACAATGCATTTCCTACACGTCAAGGTCAATGTGAAGTCCTATGCGAATATATTCATGAGTAAAATAGCAATCCACAAGATTGCAGGCACCATTCCAAAAATCCATCTAGCAGCGAGTTATAACACTGGACTTACAAAAAAGGGAAAGAATAGAAGTATAACCTAAGAGACGCCATGAATAAACACAAGGTACATGGTGCAGAAATACAGTGGTACCCGGGTTATGGTCAAGATAGGTTCTTTAGGTTTGTACTTAAATTGAATTTGTATGCAAGTCTGAACTGATACTGTATACTTTATAGTTATAGTTGTAGCTTCAGACAAATTATTTTTGCCCACTGCCAATTTAATTTTTAAAATTTTGAGCAAGGGGGGCGTGGTCTGGACCCTGGACAGGATGGCCGCACATTAACAGAGCTCCGCAGCCCCGGTGCCTAATTCCGCTATAAGGAGGGGAACTATCCTGGCCCCAAAAGCAAAAAAGACCCCCAGAAGGGGAACGAAGCCCTCGAGAACCCGAAACGCTGGTCGGACAGGCGAAACGCCGCTTACCCGCTTCTTCCTCCGATCCGCGGGCCCACGTGCAGCCGGGAGACCTGACGACCTAAAAGGTGACTCACCGCAGCTTCCTGAGGCGTCCGCTAAGGCCCCCACACCAGCAGCGGGGAGACGGGGATCCGCGGCGACTACCGCGGCGCCGCCTTCACATGCGGGCTGCAAAGGCTCAGCCGGCCCGTCACAGGCCGCGCCAGGCCGCCATCTTAGCCCCCAGCCTAAAGGACAGCGTGGCTCCCCTGTAGCGCAGCAGCGCCAAAACACAGCGGCGCAGCAGCGCCAAACCACAGCGGAGCAGCAGCGCCAAACCACAGAGGCGCAGCAGCGCCAAACTACAGCGGCGCAGCAGCGCCACAATAAGGTGGCCCCACTACAGGACACTGACCAGGGAGCCCCACAGCACAATGCCGGAGAGGTGAAGCCCTCCCAGTCAAACACTACCACCGCACCTCAGATACAGCCCCAGGAGAATGAACCGGGCCCTGGCCAGGATGATAATGGAGGATATGGGGGACACCCCAGGGGTCCCCCCCTATGATCCCCTCAACGGACACTGCCAAGAGAATTCATCCCGGGTACCCCGTATGTCCCCAGGTCAGGAGAGCAAGAAGAGGAGCTGGGTGCTACCCCCACCCTCACCCGATATGCAGCTCCTTCCCCAGAGTGGGCGTCATCGCCGGAGCCATATAGCATGGACATTAGGACAGACAAGAGGCCATCAGCTCCGGAACCGTACTGGCACGCTCATCTCCAGAATTTGCCGACTAAAGAGGACTTTAAATCGCTGATCGCTGAAGTTAAAGAAGCGTTCAAGTCTGAAATTTCAGAGGTACGACGCGATATTCAGTGTATGACGCAGAAAATTGATGAGCTGGAAACTGCGCAGGCAGACTCAAGGCGTCAGATCACACATACGCAACATACTTTGCACTCCCAATCTGTTACTCTACAAGATATGGCCAGGCACCTGGAAGATCTCGATAACAGAGGAAGACGTAATAATATTAGGGTGAGGGGTCTACCGGAGGTGGAGGGCAAGGAGGATGTTCGCGCTACACTACAAGCACTTTTTTCAGCGCTATTAGGAGAGCCGGAGATACAGGTGAAGCTTGACAGAGCTCATAGAGCCTTGAGGCCTAAAACACTGGGAGGAAACCCACGGGATGTCATCTGTTGTGTGAACGACTTTGAATTAAAGGAACGCATCATGTTTGCCGCGAGGAAAAATAAGAACTTCAACTTCAAGGGAGATGTCATACAGCTCTATCAGGATCTCTCTGGAATCACCCTTCAGAAGAGGCGGATCCTGCGACCATTGCTGGATAGTCTGCATGAGAACGGCATCTCTTACCGCTGGAACTTTCCTTTTGCCCTGACGGCCACCAAAGATGGAATTACGGCCACGCTTACTGTGATTGAGGAGCTTCAGGAATTCTGCGACATTTGGAACATTCCGATTCCACGACTGGACGATTGGGGGGCTCTCCCCCACCAGCTGCGCCAACAGCAGTTTAAGAGCCAGCCGCAACACAAGAGAAGAAGACCACGAACCAGAGCTCCATCCCAGGACTCTTATGATTAGAGGAGAACGCCGGCTGGGCATATATCCTTTACAGTTTAATGGGGGTCTTATGCTTGCCTATGTTTGCTTATGTTCGGGATACTCTTTCCCTCCTTAACGTCTTTTAGATAGTAATTTGCATAAAGGCATCGGGGTCACTTCCCGGATTCTCTAGATAGTTAGTGATATACCAAAGTACTCAAGTTAATATAGTACTGTATTTGCAGGAAAAACATTTTTCTCTCCTTTCCAGGGTTACTATACCACGTTTTCCCCACTAGGTGGGTCTTTACTGGATCCTGCTTCCTAATTCCAGATTGGGATTTATATAGGAGGTGGTGAATCCAGACCAGCCGACTATACTCCCCTACTTCAGGGGCAGCTCGGCTGAGTAGGCCTGCACCAGGATCAGGAGATTTCTCCTCTCCCTGGTTATAGACTCGGGAATTTATTCTTGTTTTCTTGTTATTTTCTTACTTGGGTTTTTTATTCGTTTTCATTGTCTGTCTTGTAGTGTGCAAGTTTTGTCCTTCCCCTTTGTCACATTCCTTACCCTTTATTCCTAGTGTTTCTGACATCTTGGGTGTGCACACACCAGCACCCCTCCCCACTCACATACTGAAGCCTGATTGTAGAAGCTACATATAGCCCCTCTCATCCCCTCCCTCCCTGGGTCCAGGCGCATACCACGCAGGAGCGCGCAGCGGGTCTGGCACGGGGGTATCCGCTAACCAGCTAACCATGGTCCGGTTCCTGACGCTTAATGTAAAAGGGCTCAACTCAGCTCGTAAGCGAAGACTCACGCTTAATGAGCTAAAGAGAAGTAGAGCAGATGTGGTGTTTCTACAAGAGACGCATTATGATGCGACAGGGAATTTTAACTTTGCTAAGCATCTTTACCCGGTCTCTTATACGGCGTCCACTGAGAACAAAAAGGCAGGAGTGGCGATCCTGTTCTCAACTTCGTGCCCCATAGTGCCTGAGACGGTGACTTCGGACCCCATGGGCCGCTTTATCATCATTCAGGGTAAATTGTTCGGCTCGCCCGTACTTTTATGCAACATATATGCTCCCAATACATCCCAGGTCCGCTTCATTACTAAAGTCCTGAATAAGGTAGCTAAACTTCCACCAGCACCCCTACTGATAGGAGGGGACTTCAACGTCATTTTTTCAGAAAATATGGACCGCCTGGCAATTGATCCCAACCCCACCACTAGATCGCAAAACACCATCTCAGCCGCATTCCGTAGAGTCATCAGGAGGTTTGCCCTGTATGACTTGTGGAGAGTGGGCAACCCGGGTGACCGCTCATTTACCTTTTACTCCGCCCCGCACGGCACCCATACCCGTATAGATTATTGGTTTGGAGATATACAATTCTTGCGAATGATGCACACTGCAGAGGTGGGGGACATATCGTGGTCAGATCATGCGCCAGTCCTTCTGCAGCTTAGAGAGGGTCTTACTACAACGAGGGTATGTCACTGGCGCCTGAACGAATCCCTCCTTAAAAAGCCCCTGATCAAGGAAGAGTTAAATGGGGCGTTGCGGGAGTATTTTCAGTTTAACGAGGACTCCATTCCCTCCATTCCTGTGATGTGGGAAGCTCATAAAGCGGTCTTCCGAGGCCACTGCATTGAACAGGGAACCAGATTGAAAAGAAATAGGGTCCATCTGGAGAAAGAGCTAAGGAAAGAAATTGATAAGCAGGAGGCAGCTTTGTTAGCCAAACCAACCAGGAGAAGACTCCAACAGCTAATTGAGGTCAGGGAACAGTTGCGAGAGGTTCAGACCCAGGAAGTAGAGAAACTGCTGGTGTTTACTAAGCAACGGTACTATGAACAAGCAAATAAACACCACTCACTCCTGGCGAAGCAATTGAGGGAGAGGAGGGATCACCAAACTCCCCATATTATACGCGATTCTGGGGGCAACTTCTTGCATGACCCGAGGGCGATTGCCTCTCGTTTTCAAGATTTTTACGCCAAATTGTACTCTTTACCAAACACCCTGCCCTTGGATGAGGATCTTAGAAAAACGTTGCTAGTAGATTTCTTGAACTCTTGCTCCCTCCCGGGCCTCCCCTCGGAGGCTATTGAGACACTTAGCTCAGAATTAACATCGGAGGAGATAGAGGAAGTGATCAAAGGAATGCCCAACGGGAAATCCCCGGGTCCGGATGGGCTCACATATCTCTATTATCAGACCTTCTCCCCTGTGTTGTTGCCGCATATGACAAAAGTGTTTAATGCGTTCTTACAAGGTGAGCCTATGCCTACAACTTTTACTCATTCCTACATCACCCTTATCCCTAAGCCCGGGAAAGATGCAACTGACTGTGCTAATTATAGGCCAATTGCACTTCTGAACGCTGATTTGAAAATATTCACAAAATTGCTGGCCAATCGCCTGATCCAGTGGATCCCCCAGGTAATTCATAAAGATCAAGTGGGCTTTGTGCCAGGGCGTCAGGGCGGCGACAACACGAGGAGAACAATTGATCTTATTGATGTAGTCAACAAACAAAACGACCAGGCCCTGATCCTCAGTTTAGACGCAGAAAAGGCGTTCGATCGCCTCAGCTGGCCCTTCATGTTTCAAGTGCTAGAACACATTGGAATAAGAGGTCCCTTTCTCCAGGCTTTGAGGGGGTTGTATTCAAATCCTACAGCTGAAATTAAGCTTCCACATGCATCCTCCCCACCTCTGCAGATAAGGAATGGTACACGTCAGGGTTGCCCACTTTCTCCTCTCCTGTTCATACTCTGCATTGAACCCTTGGCCTCCATCATACGACAAGACCCTAATGTTCATGGTATTATGGTCAGAGATAGGGAATTTAAATTGTCTCTATTTGCGGACGACATCCTGCTCACTTTAACTCAACCCCTAATCTCTCTGCCTAACCTACAAGCACGGTTACAGCAGTACGGTCGTCTATCTGGTTATAAAGTGAATACCTCAAAGACAGAGGCCTTACCCCTTAATCTTACCCAACCATTGGTTGATCAATTGAAGGCGACGTTCCGATATAATTGGAAAACTGATGCTATTAAATACCTGGGGATACTCCTGACCCCCTCGTACAACACACTCTATGGGCAGAACTTCCCTGATAGCTTCCGAGAAATAAGGACTCTGCTGGATAACTGGAATAGTCTCCCTCTTTCTCTTTTTGGCAGGATAGCAGCGGTCAAAATGACTATCCTGCCCAAGCTGCTTTATCTTTTTGAAACCCTGCCGGTGCCGGTTCCGTTGGGTGCTCTGAGGTCCCTGCAAGCATCAATTTTACATTTTATTTGGGCCAAAAAGAGGCACAGAGTCTCCAAGTCTGTTCTAATTTCTCACAAATCCAAGGGTGGACTATCGGTGCCGGATATTACCAGATACTACTGGGCAACACATTTGCGATGAATCCCAGCGTGGTCTACCTTGCTGGCATTCTCCAAATGGATGGAGATTGAGAAACTATGGTTGGCCCCTTTCCACCCCAACTCTTACCTCTGGCCTGAGGAGGCGCCTACATTGCCTGACCCCCAATTGGGACCCATCTCATTCACGATTAAATTGTGGAGGGCCTGTGTGACCAGGTTTCCGCTGGTATCCCAATGCTCTCCTATGCAATCTTTCTTACACACCCCTCTTATGCAACAGGCTGGAGTTGGGCAGGAAATTAAACCATGGCACGAGAAGGGATTGTTTAGATTCGCAGACATAGTAGACTACCGAGATAGGAAGATTTTGCCGTTCCCTGCCTTGCAAGATAAATTCCATCTCCCACATACAGCCAACTTCCACTACATTCGTATTAGGCACTTCCTGCAGTCTCTAAGCCATACTGAGATGGTTTCGGTGCCCACCGCGTTTGAGCACATCTGCAAAACCGCTACCCACACCTCTGGTCTTATATCAGATATTTATATGATACTACTACACCCAAGATCAGATGACCCTATAGCACATCCATACATGGCCAAATGGGAAAGCATAGTGGGGGGTCCAATATCACAAGACACGTGGCAGGTGATCTGGAATAGAGCAGCTAAAACCTCTTTATGTGCTACACATAAGGAGAATCAGTACAAGCTGATGTTGCAGTGGTACCATACCCCATCCTTATTGCACAGATTATTTCCAGATACGCCGGACACCTGCTGGCGATGTGGCTCGCCTGGGGGAACTCTTCAGCACATCTTCTGGACGTGCCCATTGGTGAAGCCCTTCTGGCAGGAGGTAAAGTCTCTCCTCCGGGAGGTTGTAGCGGTGGACATTCCACTATCCCCACTGTATTACTTGCTAAACGTCTCTCCTCAGCCCATGGCCAAGTCGGCCACAAAATTGAGCTTGCACATACTCACAGCTGCAAGATGCCTGATAGCGCAATTTTGGAAAAGGCAGGCCCCCCCCTCCCGAATGGACCTACTCGCTAGGGTAAGGGAGACTCGCAGTATGGAACACTTGACCGCCTCCTTGAACAATCGTATCCCATTATTCGACAAAACCTGGGAACGTTGGGATCGCTACTGGATAGAGGAGCGGGCAGGAGGAGGAGAGTGAGGTGGTCACCCCTATCGTTTCTACCCGAGTGTTAATTGTTGTCATGGTGAGTTCGTCTGAATGTCTTCTGTTGGTTTCCCCCCCCCCCCTCCCCAACCCCTCTAGACCAACTGAGCATGAAGTTCAAGCGTTCCTTGGTATTTGGTCTACTATTAGGAAAACATTGCACTGTTAAACTATGTACCCCAGTATGTAAATGGGAAATTTGAGCTGTCAATTTCTTTGGGGACAATACTTGTTTTCTCGTTTGTACTATTATTGGAAAATCTCAATGTGAAATACGTGCAAATTATTTGTTACATTGTTTTGAAAATGATAATAAAAATACAATTATATAAAAAAAAAAAAAAAAAAATTTTGAGCAAAGGAACATGGATTATCAAAAGAACTAAAAGTAAAGCATCCAGAGAGCTTCAACAGAGGTTGCAGTGGGCAGAGGGGTCCGTCTGTAAGTCAGGTGTCTTTAATTCGAGGACCAGCCATACTTTATTGCACAATGTCGAATTTACAATGAACCCCTGAACGTGTTTATGCCAATACACGTAAGGACACAGTACCACCCTGGACCACCAATGTAGGTTCGTGCATCTCTCCCTTTGGACACTTTGCTCTGCATGCTCTTGCTGCTGTTCAGTGTGTATTTAGACATATACATTCACATTTCCCTTTAGCTGGATTAACTCACTTGCATTCTTGCAACTCATTTTATTGTTCCAGTTTTCTAAGCATATACACACACTGCTATCATCAAATAAAAGCTTATGTTTTGGACTTTGTACGGACTTTTAAAGGGAACCTGTCACCACATTTTCACAAATACAGCTAGTGACAGGTTCCCATAGAGCCCTAGTCACAGTCACTCTTAGCTAAAAATGGTTTCCCTCACATCCTCATAAATCAACCTTATATTTTATGGCATTAATGGAATGTGTCCTACTCGGCCGACCCCTCCCGTTTACCTATTCATATGTCCCATGCCTCTTCTCAGCATGTCATGTGACCAGTGTGAAATCATCGAAGTTCATTTACATTTGCAATGTCTACCCCATCTCTTCCTCAGATCACATGGCTGATCCCAGCATGCACCCATGGACTTCTTCCCCTCCCCAAACTTCATTGAGCCAGCTATGATTTCATGTAATCATATACTTACACGGGGTAGACTGTGCAAATTTAACAGGACCTTATATGACATCACCCTGGTAACATGGCATAAAGTGCTCAACATAACAGAGCTCTCTCAATGTTGCAGCATGGCATCTGTGACACAGTTTTTTTCTACCCCTCAAAGTAAACAGAGTTGTTTATATCTGTAGTTGAATACTAGCAATGCTGGTCCCCAAGTACCTGTCAATCAGGAACAAGCGGCCAATGTAGGTAAAATTTAACATACAGTACTCGATTAGATTCTCCTCAGGTGAGTTATATATACAGTAAACTTATATGCATTTTTTTGTTTTAACCTCAAAAAATGATGTGGGCTGTAACACAGTAGCCCTCCAGCATTGCATTCATTAGGTGGTGGGCATGTTAGATAATGTTCATTGGTCAGGGAGTAAGAGTTCTCTTTACCAAGAGTTTGCCAATTAAGGCCACCTTGCAGGCCTTTGGACACTTCTAGCCATTGATGCTCCACTAGGGGATTCTGGGAAATATACAATGAAGTTTTCCACGATGGGAAAGGTAAAACCATACATCTTTTAATACCTTGTAAGGTAGCCCCCTTACCATCGAGCATAACGTTTCGGAAGGCTGGTGTGCCAAACTAGTATATCTATCACAGAAGGAACAAATTCCCAAGTGTAAACTGCACTGTTTCGTCAGCCCATCTCTTCAGTACAGTGGAGGGAATTGGTTTAGCTGAGTGAGGCTTTTGCTCATCTGGAAGCCCAGATTCTGGATCTAAATGAGCAAGTTTCAAGGCTGCGGGCAATTGACAATATGGAGCGAAGTTTGCTGCTCCTGGAGCACAAACTCTCTGGGGAAGATGGGTGTGGGGAGGGAAGTATGGAGGTGCAGAGTGAGGGGGCAGCTAGTTGGGTAACATGTAGAAGACGGGGTAGAGGGAAGAGTTGTAGGGAGTCTAGTCCTGTTCTGGTGCACCCCAATAAGTTTGCCAGGCTGGCGGATGAGAGGGATAACCAGGGGAATGTCTGCTCCAGTAAGAAGGGTAATGGGAGCACAGGCAAAGTCAGACAGGTGCTGGTAGTGGGAGATTCGATTATTAGGGGAACACACAGGGCAATCTGTCACAAAGACCGTGCATACCGAACAGTGTGTTGTTTGCCGGGTGCTCGGGTTCGGCATGTTGCAGATCGGGTTGACAGATTACTGGGAGGGGCTGGTGAGGAACCAGCGGTCATGGTCCACATTGGCCATAAGCTCAGGGCAAGGACCTCAAAGGTAGTTTTCTCCTAAATACTACCTGTACCACGTGCCACACCAGAAAGGCAGCGAGAGATCAGGGAGGTAAATAAGTGGCTCAAAAGTTGGGTTTGGGTTCATGGAGAACTGGGCTGACTTTTCTGTCGGCTACAGGCTCTACAGTAGGGATGGGCTGCACCTCAAATGGGGAGGGGGCCGCTGTTTTGGGGGAAAAAAAATAGCTAGAAGGTTGGAGGAGTGTTTAAACTAGAGACCTGGGGGGAGGGCAACTACACAGTGTAGATAGAGAGCTGGGAAGAGTCATAGTCCATGGGGGAGGAAGGGGGGCTGGAATGAGATTGGGGAAGAACAAAAGTAATAGGGACTTTTTCTCATATATTCTCAAAAAGTCCTGTGAGAAACACATACCTTATGGGAAAAAGCATAAAAGGAACAAGAAAAAGCCAATGTGGCTAACTAGTCTTGTAAGGAAAGCAATAAGCGAGAAAGATAAGGCGTTTAAGGTGCTAAAACGTGAAGGTAGCGATGAGGCATTACAGGATTATAGAGAGAAAAATAAATCCTGTAAAAAGCAGATAAAGGCCGCAAAAATAATGACAGAGAAATATAGCCAGGGAGAGCAAAAATAATCCCAAATTATTTTTCAAGTATGTAGATGATAAGAAACTAAAAACAGAGAGCGTGGGTCCCCTTAGAAATAACATGGGGGTCATGGTGGAAGGAGATGAGGAAAGGGCCAATCTACTGAATGTCGCCTTCTCAACTGTCTTTACCCAGGAAAATCCCCTGGTGGAAGACGCAATGAGGAATAATGTAAATTCTTTTTGGAATGTCAACAGTTTAACCCAGGATGAGGTACGGCGCCGCCTCGCAACCACTAAGAAAGATAAATCACCGGGGCCAGATGGCATACACCCCCGGGTTCTGCATGAATTATGTACGGTGATAAACAGACCGTTATTTTTAATATTTGAAGATTCACTGAGGACTGGTTATGTTCCACAGGACTGGCGCATAGCAAATGTGGTACCAATATACAAAAAAAGATCAAATAGCGATCCGGACACTACAGACCCGTGAGTCTAACTGCTGTGGTGGGGAAAATATTTGAGAGGTTTGTTAGAGATGCTATCCTGGAGTATCTCACTGTGCACAACCTTATAACCCAGCGTCAGCATGGGTTTATGAGAGATCGGTCCTGTCAGACTAATCTGAGGAGGTAAGTTCAAGACTGGATCTCGGGGACGCTGTGGATGTTGTATATCTGGACTTTTCAAAGGCATTTGACACCGTGCCACATAAAAGGTTGGTATATAAAATGAGACTGCTGGGAATAGGAGAAAATCTGTGTATTTGGGTAAGTAATTGGCTTAGTGATAGAAAACAGAGGGTGGTCATTAATGGCACATTCTCAGATTGGGTTGATGTTACCAGTGGAGTGCCACAGGGGTCAGTATTGGGGCCACTTCTTTTTAATATTTTTATTAATGACCTTGTAGTGGGTTTACACAGTCAAGTTTCAATATTTGCAGATGATACTAAGCTGTGTAAAGTAATAAATACTGAGGTCGATAGTCTAGCATTACAGAGGGATTTGTGGAAGCTTGAGGAGTGGGCAGAGAAATGGTTGATGAGGTTTAATGTAGATAAATGTAAAGTTATGCACTTGGGCCATGGAAACAAAAAGTATAATTATGTTCTAAACGGTCAATTACTTAGTAAAACTGGAGCTGAAAAGGACTTGGGGGTATTGGTGGATGGTAAAAAATTTTAGTGACCAGAGCCATGCCGCAGCTGCTAAAGCAAATAAAATTATGGGATGTATCAAGAGAGGAATAGATTCTCATGATAAAGACGTAGTTTTTCCTTTATACAAATCCCTGGTCAGACCACACATGGAATATTGTGTACAGTTTTGGGCACCAGTGTATAAAAAGGATATAGTAGAGCTGGAACGGGTGCAGAGGAGAGCAACCAGGATTATTAGGGGAATGGGGGGACTAGAATACAATGACAGATTACAAAATTTGGGATTATTCAGTTTAGAAAAAAAGACGACTGAGGGGAGACCTCATTACAATGTAAAAATACCTGAACGGACAGTACAAGGATCTCTCCAAAGATCTTTTTATACCTCGGCCTGTGACCAGGACAAGGGGGCATCCTCTACGCCTAGAGGAGAGGCGATTTTACCATCAACATAGACAAAGGTTCTTTACTGTAAGAACAGTGAGAATATGGAACTCTCTGCCGCAGGAGGTTGTTATGGCGGACTCTATGTACATGTTCAAGAGAGGCCTGGATGACTTTCTGGAGAGAAAAACTATCACGGGTTATGGGGATAAAACATTTATTTAATTCTTAAAAGGTTGGACTTGATGGACTTGCGTCTCCTTCCAGCCTTATATACTATGATACTAGAGTCAGGGAGTAAGAGTTCTCCTTACGGAGAGATCACCAATAAAGGCTGCCTTGTGGAGACTTATAGCCATTTTGGGAAAAGGAAGACCGCACCTCTTTTGTTACCTTGGCCATGTTCATATGACATATTGCAAACGGACTTGCAAAACATGTGTAATGGGATGCGTTTTGCCCAAAACATTTGCAATGCGTTTTAAAACAGAATGAAAACACTTGAATAGTAAAAAAAAAAAGAGAATGGCACTCTTCCATTTGTATTTTCTTCCTTCAAGTGATGTTTAGAAGACCATAATCATATACAAGCAATATACATGGTGGAGGTGGACAACAACAACACCCCCTCACGTGTGTGGGAGCGACGACCGTTTTGCATTCAGATGATATGAAAACACATCCCAGAAACACAGCCAAAAAAAAAAAAAAAAAAAAAAAAAAAAACACAGGACTGAATGAAGTAAAACTTTACAATGGCTTTTATTCTGCCAACTCCTGGATCCTCCCACAAGGATAGGAACATGCCAATGGAGGATAGAAACCCCTGATTAAAGTGGCAGCCCCTGCGCTCCCCCGCTCACAAAGTCCAGGTATTGTAAGTATTGACTGTATTCTGTTGACACAAGGAGTAGGAGTCGTCAGATTATAAACTCTGCTATTACCCGAATTGCTCCCATAGCTGCAGGAGACAACTCAGATAACAGAAGAGTAATGCAGTGCCTTAAAGACATTAGATAATGTGGGCAAAGGTAAATCTTTAGGTTAGTTAGGATTCGGTTAAGTCCTTGTTGCTCCAGACCCCTCCTCAGGGTAAACCAGGTAACATCACTTCATCTGCAAAACATGAAGTTAAATCCATACAGTCACACACCTTATACAGCTCAGAACCTGCCAAAACTAAAAAACGGGAATTGAGTTCTTCACACATTTTTCTACTGTGTTGTAGCAAAAGAACAACTAAAATAATAGTGGTGGATCTGCAGCACCATGAACATTAGCGCCGCAAAGACACCCGCCGACTACAAGGGGGGGGGGGGTCAGCCCCGCAAAGACACCCGCCGACTACAAGGGGGGGTCAGCCCCGCAAAGACACCCGCCGACTACAAGGGGGGGTCAGCCCCGCAAAGACACCCGCCGACTACAAAGGGGGGGGTCAGCCCCGCAAAGACACCCGCCGACTACAAGGGGGGGTCAGCCCCGCAAAGACACCCGCCGACTACAAGGGGGGGTCAGCCCCGCAAAGACACCCGCCGACTACAAGGGGGGGTCAGCCCCGCAAAGACACCCGCCGACTACAAGGGGGGGTCAGCCCCGCAAAGACACCCGCCGACTACAAGGGGGGGGGTCAGCCCGGCAAAGACACCCTCCGACTACAAGGGGGGGGGGTCAGCCCGGCAAAGACACCCTCCGACTACAAGGGGGGGGGGGTCAGCCCGGCAAAGACACCCTCCGACTACAAGGGGGGGGGGGGGTCAGCCCGGCAAAGACACCCTCCGACTACAAGGGGGGGGGGGGGGGTCAGCCCGGCAAAGACACCCTCCGACTACAAGGGGGGGGGGGTCAGCCCGGCAAAGACACCCGCCGACTACAAGGGGGGGGGGGTCAGCCCGGCAAAGACACCCGCCGACTACAAGGGGGGGGGTCAGCCCCGCAAAGACACGAGCCGACTACAAGGGGGGGTCAGCCCCGCAAAGACACAAGCCGACTACAAGGGGGGGTCAGCCCCGCAAAGACACGAGCCGACTACAAGGGGGGGTCAGCCCCGCAAAGACACGAGCCGACTACAAGGGGGGGTCAGCACCGCAAAGACACCCGATGACTACAAGGGGGTCAGCACCGCAAAGACACCCGACGACTACAGGGGGGTCAGCACCGCAAAGACACCCGACGACTACAACGGTGTCAGCACCCCAGAGAAACCTGTTCACCATAACGGGGTCAGCACACCAAAAGAAACCCGCTCACTATAAGTGGGTCAGCACCCCAAAGAACCCGCTCACCATGACGGGGTCAACTGGATTTGGGTTACTTTACAAGATTTTCTTCCTGCCATTTTTGAGGAAATCTGGTTCCAAGACTGTATGAGGACTGCGCTTTTAACACCTTTCAATGGTTTGTTCCATATCTCTATCTATCTATCCTGGGTGTTGCAATGTAGAAATACTTTGTACGATCAGTCATTTCCTCATAACAAGTAGATGCCGAACATGCCTAGCTGTGCCGGGCGTCCGTCCTGGCCATGTTGGCAGAGGGCTGAGAGCCGGCACCACACTATATATATTCTCCCGCAACCCCGGCAGCCATCACGCAGCCCCCTGCCCGTTACCTTCCGGTTGTTGACGGAGGAGCCGGAGTACATGTAGTAGGCAATCCCTAGAACCCACAGAAAAGCGAAGCAAAGCAGAATGCGAGATTTCCTCCTCATTGTACACGAAGCAGCGTCCAAAGGCGGCCACAGGCGATCTACGCTGGCGCACGCGCCCTCCTCCTCCTCCGCCCACTGAGTGCCGTGTAATCGCCAGCAGCGTCAGCCACTCTCCCTCCTGGCACCGACTCCTTGACTGCAACAAGGCCAGCAAGCAGGAAACAGTGAGCATCACCAGGTCATGGGGCAAAGGTCGGGCTGAGCTTGGTCAGCCAATCATACATCACTGAGGGGGTTGCCGGTCAGGATGGGTGGGATCAGCGGCGTCGCCATAGTTACAGTAAGCCGCTACTCGGGAGCTCAGCTCTCTGAAGGAGCATGCGCGGGGGAATCTCTTCGGTTTATCCTATGGAGTGATAAATGGCTTCATGGTCCAGGAGCCTGGAATTATTCATTAACGTTTTCCTTACCGGGCCCTTTCTGTCTTTTCACTCTTTTTTTTCCACAAGCCATCATTTTTTTCCATTATCAAACTTTAGGCCGGTGACACATGTGTGCATGCGTTTTTCAAATGTTAGCTTGCGTTTTTAAAAAGACAATGCTTGATGTTCAGTAATTGCAGGCAGCTGTGGGATTTGTAAAAAGCAGTCATCTTGTTCTCCCTGCTGTTTGTGCACGTAATCACATGAGTTTCAAAAAGCAGACCACAAACGCATGCAAAATACACAATAAAAACGCAGACAAAAAAACGCATGGGGAGAAAACACCAAGTTTATACACTTTAACCTAAAACCCAGTGGAAAAGTCAATATTCAAATATAAGGCGTTTTTCAAGAATGCAAAAAACGCAACACAAACGCCACATGTGTCACCGGCCGTAGGTTCAGCGTCCTCTGTTTGGCAACTCTGCTTGACCCGCCCACATTGCTTGATGGGCCGCAGAGCAGCCAGGCAATCAGGCAGCTTTACGCCCCCAACAACTAGGCATGTTTGTGTCCACTTAGCCAATCACAGCCATGCCTAGTTGCTAGGGGCGTAAAGCTGCCTGATTGGGTGGCTACTCTGCGGCCCATCAAGCAATATGTCCACTGCCAAACAGAGGACGCTGAACCTAAAGTTTTGTAATGGAAAATTAAGGCTTGTGGGAAAAAGGGAGTAAAAGAAAAAGGGCTCGGTAAGGAAAAAGTTAATGAATGTTGGTGAAATTACCAAAAGAAACACAGTTGCGCCATATTCCTATGTGCTTTGTTTTTACGTGTTTTTCTGTGTGGTCCAAATGACACCTCCCCTTTATTCATTGGGTTGGTACCCATTTATACCATTTTTTGTCACTTTTTTTTTAAATTAACAATAAACTTTATTAAAGAGAATTTGGAGAGATAGTTCACACATTGAACAAAACACATGTAGGTTGAGATAAAAGAGATAAAAAAAGAAGTACAAGTGTGAGATATACACGTACCTCCCAATATTTGTGGTAGGGAAAGAGGGACAAAATGGCGGCACGTGTAGCGCGATCCCCCTAAGCCACACCCCAATCACTCCCTGGCCACGCCCCAAATTTTTACCATATTATAATAATAAAAATCATCTTCTCAATAATAAATTTTTTTTAACCTGATTTGAACCTAGAACCTGCAGAGTCCATGTGCCATAATGACACCTCTACCCACTAAGCTATGAGCTCAGTGAACTAGCTGAGGATTTTTGGTAACTAAAAGCTGTTACCTGTTACTGTTATACTGTGACACAGACTTACACTGTGAGATAATTATTATTTTTATTATTATGGAGATTAATATTATTATTTTTGCTATTATTAATAATCGTCTCCATAATAATAAAATTTATAATAATAATAATTGTCTCAATAAGTACAATAATAATCTCTGAGAAGATCCCTCTCTACATACAAGGGCATTAAGTCACTGTGTCACAGTGTAACAGTTACAGGTAACATCTCTTAGTTACCAAAAATCCTCAGCTAGATAATCACTGGGCACATAGCTCTGTGGATAGAGGCTCCTATCTGTAATGTAGAGGGTCTGGGGTTTATTTAATTAAATAAAGAGCTTGTGTCTGGAGACCAAATATGGACAGATGGTGGTTCCTGCTCTCCGCTATCCTGACACATCTCTCAGAAGGATTCCCTGCACGGTGTCTTCTCTGGGGAACCCTAGGAGATGTAGTGACCATATATGGATAGAGATCTGAACCTGATGACGTGGTCCCTGCTCTCTGCTAACCCGACACTTCTCTCAAAAGGATTCCCTGCCCGATCTGTAGAAGCCATTTAGTACTATGGGGCACATTTACTTACCCGGTCCTGACGCAATCCAGCGACGTGTTCTCTGCCGAGGATTCGGGTCTTCCGGCGATTCACCAAGCTTGAATTCCACCAGGTGTCACTGCTGCGCTGAAGTCCGCCGGAGGTCGCTGGAGTTCACCATCCGTTGCTGGGTGCAGGTAAGCACGTGTCAAGCGACATTTTTTTAAAAATACCGCGGTTTTTCCGAATCCGTCGGGTTTCCCGGCGGCCACGCACCCGATTTTCATCACATGCATGCCGGCGCCAATACGCCACAATCCGATCGCGTGCGCCAAAAATCCGGGGCAATTCGGCGCAAAACGGCAAAATTTGGGAAACCTGATGAAAAAAAGCGATTATAAGTAAATGACCCCCGATGAGTTCTGGCTTTGAAAGTGTTTACTATGCGGGACACAGAGCTGGGTCAGTGAGGGACCTGGAGGGAAAATCCGGGACAATCTGACAGCTGCCCGAGACATGGGGCAGAGGTAAAAAAAACGGGACTGTCCCCGCAAAACCTGGACGGTTGGGAGCTATGTATACATACTCGGCCCGTAAATATCCCCCTCTTGAGTGGAAGAACATTAGTGGGTAATTTGATCTGAAGGGTGGGAAGATGGCTATCCATTCAGAATGTGGACACTGTTTTCCTAGTGCAATACAGCTCTTCAATGAGGAAAGCTCAGTTTGTGGTAGATTGAAACAGTTCCAGGTCCACCATAAAGAGGCTTTGGATCCTCAGGATCTGTTACGCCCATCCTGTCGAACAGGAATTTGCAGACCTGCTCCTAGAATCCCTTAACCACAGGACGTGACCACATTAGATGTAAGAAGGAACCTGAGGTTTCAGAGCGCTAAGAGCATAAGTCTGGGAAGCCAAGACGGAATTTGCTAGCTGTGGCAGAAGTTAGATATGCCCTGTGGAGTATATAAACTTGTCATATCCTGTCTCCCCGATTGGGAGAAACCATTTTAGGCATAGAGGGAGTGAAAACCCTCTCCTTGTCCGTCACTGGGCCAAGTTCTCTCTCCCAAAGTGCACGTGCTGGGACAGGTGCCAGAAATCATGAATATGCCGCACCCTGCATTATACACAGGCAAGTGACACTTAGTGCAGTTTGAACCATTCTTAGTAAATGTGCCCCACAGTCTTCAACACCCCATCCATTCATCAGCGCACGAACACCAGAGGAGCATCAAAGTCTTTCGGCCAACAGCTCCATGGCTTTAGCATAAAAGAGAAGAGATAAGCGGCAGAGAGAATTGTCTGAAGGGAAACATGTTCACTAGAACCAAGGCCAAGGGGCAATTGTTTAATTGACATACCCAAATAAGGCCATTTCACCATGTCAAAGGTTTTGGCTGTTTCCAGTGAGACAAAGACCCTCATCCCAACATTATCGTGAACTGTGTGGAGATACAAGAAGAGCCAGCTCAGATTACGGACAGTAGACTTTCCAGGAATTAATCAATTTTGCGCTATAGAACTTCAGGTAAGATTTTGCCTCTTTAGCTAAGATGTACCTTAAGCAGGAGGGCCTAAAAGTCTCAAAGAGTTTGGGGTCTATTCCTGCTTTGGTATTACTACAATGCATGCTTCAGCCATGAAGGGAGGGAGAGAGCCGCTTCAAACACCTCTTCATACAGTTTAAACGGTAGGGGGGCCAGAATGTCGATATGCTGCTCGTAGAATTCAGCTAGTAGGCTGTCTGTCCAAGGGGATTTACAGTTAGGCAAAGCCACGATAAAGTTAGCAATTTCCAGCTCAGTAATGGGCACAGCCAGGGAGGTGAAGGAGAGAGCAAGGTAGCCAACAGTCTCTCAAGGTGTAACTGAGTACTGGGAAGTGTACAAGTATCCAAAGACTTTAAAAAAATCTCCAGAGGATCACAAAGAATTATATTTGCATCCATCATGTTAGGGTCCTCTCCGACAACTGCAGGGCAGAGTCCAAGCAGAGGCAAGCAGTGTTCCACATGTCCCCATGTTCATAGTAGCTCTGCTTAGAGAAGAACAAACTCTTCTTAATTTTGTCAGTCATGTCATAAGAGTTGAGTAAATCTGCTGTGCATTGTGCCAGTTATGTAGGTCAGAAGGGTCACTTACGTAGTCCAATTTGGTTTGTAGTGTGGCTAGTTCTGTTGCGGTTTCTCTAGAAGTAAGGCCTCTATTTAGGTAGTGGATGGCTTAGGACATATTTCCCCTGTCAAAGGTCTTAACCCCTTACCGACATGTGATGTACTATTACATCACATGTCGGCTGCGCGTGTATGTAGAGGGCTCACGGGCTGAGCCCTCTCCCTGCAAGGTGGGTGTTTGCAGGGTGCCGCCACGGATCGCAGGTGTTAACCCTGTAAATGCCACCGGCAAATCTGCCAGAGGCATTTAAATCCTGGCGGGACATGGGCGGTACATGATTTGCACATTGTAATGAATGATTTGATGAATCCCAATCTACTGCAATACTGTAATATGGAAGTATAAGGTAAGATCAATCAGGCAACCTAAGGTTAAAGTACCCTAAGGGGTCTGAAAAATAGAAAAAATAAAAAAAGGAAAAAAAATTATATTAAAAAAAAATTTCAAATCACCCCCCCCCATTCCCTAGAACTCAAACTCAAACTATAAATAAACAGTAAAAATCATAAACATGCTAAACACGCTGCGTCACCAAAATGTCCGATCTATCAAAATATAATAATGGTTATTCCCGTCATTTAACCCAGTAACAGAAAATAGCACCCAAAGTCAAAAATACCACTTTTTTGCCATTTTGAAAAATATTCAAATTCAATAAAAAGTGATCAAAAGGCCATACAGTCCTAAAAATGGTAGAATTGAAAACTTCATCAAGAGTCACAAAAATTTACACCACCCACAGCTCTGTACACCAGAGTATGAAAAAGTTATTAGCGCAAAAATATTTTTTTTTTTACAGAAGGTTTTGATTTTTGTGAATGTATGAAAACATTACAAAACCTATACAAATTAGGTATCCACATGATTGCACTGACCCAAAGAAAAAAGTAGACATGTCATTTGGTTTGCACAGTGAAAGCTATATTATCCAAGCCCTGAAGAAAATGGTTCAAATGCTTTTTTTTTACCATTTTCAATGTATTTGGAATTTTTTTTCCGCAATATTAAATTGTCACTATGAAGTGCAATTTTTTTACGCAGAAAACAAGTCCTCCCACAGCTCTTTACGTGGAAAAAAGTTGTGGAGTAAAAATGCAAAAAACTAAAAAGGACCTCGGCATTAAGGGGTTAAAGGCAACCCAGTGGTGCAGAACAGTGGTGCAGTTACCTGGAATGTGGGAGCAGAAGGAAGAACATTGTTCGGGGAAATATGGCAAAATAGTAAACCAAAAGGTAATGGGGCTCATTTACTAAGGGTCCACAGAGCGCATTTTCGCTGGGTTTCCCAGCGATTTCCGTTTTGCGCCGCATTTAACAAGGGATTTTGGAGCACGTGATCGGATTTTGGTGCATTGGTGCTGGCTTGCACACAACAAATCAGGGGGCGGGCTGTCGGACAACCCGACGGATTCGGACTATGTGCAGGATTTAACATTTTGAATTGTGTCTTAAGACACACACTTACAAGCACCAGGAAGAAGAAGGTGAACTCCGGCGGACTCAGGCGGGGAAGCGGCGGATGCCGGAACTCGGGGAATCGCGACAGGACCAGGTAAGTAAATTTGCCCCACTGAGTTTCCAAGTAGGGTGGGGAGGGTGTATACACCAATGGAGCACTACGCGCAGTAGGGCATAGTCAGACACTGAATATGAGAAGAGGTAGGAGACTCCAATCAGAGTAAGAATAAGATGATCAGCAAGGCATATGTCAATACAAGACATTAAATTATAGAAACAGGATGTAACATCAGGATGGAGACAGTGCCACATGTACTGCAGCACCAAGCCTGGACATGGAAAGTGATGCGGGAGGAGCGGGTGGGTGACTATCCTTTCCTAACCAAGGATCTATGTCAGACTGAGTTAAAATCTTCCACCTAAAGTACAGAAATTCCTGTGTGTGCCATCTTGAAATCAAGAATAGGATGGTGGAGGTCACACCTAAAAGGGCAGAGGAGCATTAATAATGCAGAATAATATAATAGCCATCAGCGTCAATGATAGTTTCATTTTTGTCACTTCCTATTTAAACTTATTTGTTGTGACATAGCAAAACAAAAGTGGCCTTTCAGACATTTGGTTGCTGTTTTCTATTACGGGGTTCACGGCTGTGAATTATCATTTTTATATTATGAATGATAGATTGGACATTTTGGAACATAGGGATAACTAACATGTTTATGATTTACTTGTTTATTTTAAATACACTGTATGTTCTATGGAAAGGTGTTGATTTGATTTTTTACAGCTTTTAATTTGCTTTTCATTTTTTTTAACTTGTTAAACAGGTTAACCCCTTAAGGACCTGGCCCTTTTTTGTTTTTCATTTCCATTTTTCACTCCCCACCATCAAAAATCTCAAACTTTTTTATTTTTACAGTACACGTAAAGAGCTCTGTGACAGCTTTTTTTCTGCGTAACTAATCGCAGGCTCCAGGGGTAGTTTTCACCAGAGCCACCGCAGTTTTGGATACAGAGCTTGTACGCCACCTGATTCATGCATTTAATGACTTTAAAAAGGGCCAAGGATGCGAGGACCAAGCTTGTAGCTAGGTATCTTCAGCCAGACGTATCTGGGTCTTGGTGCGGACTGTGGCTCGGAGAAGAGCCAAACAGGTCTGTTCCCAAATCAATTTGAGATCCTGTACCAGTTCCACTACTGCACGGACCTCCAAAGGAGTAGATAGAGGAAGAGGAGGACGAGGGAATCGAAAAAAAGGCACTGCTCCAGCAGACCCAGAATCCAGGGAGTTATAGGAAAATTCAGCCCATGGTAGCAGACAGGACCAGTCATCTTGACGTGCTGAGACGGAGTGGTGGGGGTAACAGCCCAAAATCTGATTCACCATTTCTACTTGACCATTCGACTGAAGGTGGTAGGCAGAAGAAAAGTCCAGATTTACTTGCAGCTGGTTACACAAGGAACGCTAGAACTTGGACACAATATGGACTCCTCGGTCGGACATGATGTGTTGAGGAAGTCCATGCAGCCGGAAGATATGCTGGAAGAACAAACTGGTAAGACGTGGAACAGAGCGAAGACCTGGAAGAGAAACAAAATGGGACATCTTGGAAAACCAGTCAGTCACTACCCAGGTAACGGTATTGCCAGAAGAAGAGGGCAGATCTGTGACAAAGTCCCTAGCCAAGTGAGACCACAGGCAACTGGGTATCGGCAAAGGAAACAACAGGCCAGCCAGTTTCAGACGAGAAGGATTATTGCAGGCACAGGAGGAATGTCCCCTAGACAAAATCTTCTTCAGGAGTGCAGGTCGGACATATGTCTTGCCGGGAGGAAGCTGCTGGAGATCCACCAGAGCGGCAACTACCAGTTGTTCAGGAGAGAAATGCCGAGGGAACGGCTCTTCTCCAATGACGTCAGAGGCAAAGGAAAGAGCATCAGCCTTGATATTCTTCTCCAACGGGCTTGCCTGGGATTAAGGCACTGATCTGTCTGGAGATACAGGAGGTAATTCCTCCAGAGCAAGTTTAATGGCTAACAGTTCTCTATCTCAAATATAGTAATTTCTCTCTGCGGAGAAAAAAGTCTTAGAAAAGAAAACGCACATTAGAGTAAGGCCTTTGGGACCTTTCTGGGTGAACACCGCTCCTGCACCTATGGAGGATGCGTCAACCTCAAGATGAAAGGGTTTCTCAGTGTCAGGCCTGGAGAGAACTGGAGCCGAGGCAAAGGCTTCTTCAGGCGTGGGGATTGGCACCCTTCTTGGTGAGCGCCACGATTGGGGACACCTGAGTGGAAAAATGTGGGATAAACTGCCGATAATAGTTCGCCAAAGCCAGGAACCTCTGTATGGCTCGTAGACCTTCTGTGCGTGGCCACTGTAGAACTGCAGATAATTTAGCATTTGGAGACCTCTGTCGGAGATTTTATATCCGAGGAAAGGTACTGACATTTCTCCAGCTTGGCGTAGAGATGATTAGCCTGGAGGTGGCCAAGAACTTGCCGTATGTGGTACTAATGGGTCTCGAGGACAAGGGAGAACACCAATATGTCATCTAGGTAGACCACAACACAAGTATACAGCAGATCTCTGAAGATGTCATTCACGAATTCCTGGAAGACAGCTGGAGCATTACATAGTCCAAATGGCATCATGAGATACTCGAAATGTCCATCACGAGTGTTAAACACTGTTTTCCACTCAACACCCTTGCAGATCCGGCTTGGGAGTTACGGAGGAAGCCACAACAGGTAGAGGCGCCACCATACAGCGGGACAGGCATCCTGGTCCCCACTGAAGGATATCCCCTGTCTTCCAGTTAAGGATTGGTGCGTGGGGTTGCAGCCATGGGAGATCCAGCAAGGAGAGACAACGTGGACTGTGGCAGCACATAGAAGGACAGTCTTTCCTTATGAAGAGCTCCTATTTGCATAGAGACAGGCTCAGTGTGGTACCAGACCGGATCGGATAGGATTTGACCACTGACTGGCCAGAGTTTAAGAACGCTGAACTTGAACGGAAGTTGGAACGGAAGAGCACAGGAATAGTCAAGCGTGGAGAAGCTTGGTTCACACCTAGGGACGCTTTTCCCATGAACCCTAGGTCCTGCCATTTCCCGGACGCTGGGGATGGACCGGACAAGCCCCAATGAAGTGCTTAGGACTGGCACAGTTCAGGCAAAGATTCTCCTGACATTGTCTGGAGCATTCCTGGGAAGAGAATCTGGCTCTGTAACCTGCATAGGCTCCTCTGCCGACGGTACATCTGGAGAGGCTTTTGGAAGGCAGAATCCAAACGAGGTAGACGTCAAGGACGGACTAGGGGATGCTCGAGGCGTAACTCCTCGGCACGCTCCATAAACCACACATAAATCCGAGTGGCTGAGGTGAAGAGACCACTCAGGGTAGACGGCAGGTCACGAGCGGCCAATGCGTCTTTAACTTGAGAAGAGAGTCCTTTCTTAAAGGTGGCTGACAAAACCGCATCGTTCCAGGAAAGTTCAGAAGCCAGGGTGCGGAATTGATCTGCATACTATCCAACAGACGTGTCCCCTTGGCGCAGATTCAGCAGGGCAGTCTCAGCTGAGGATGCTCATGCAGGTTCTTCAAACACAGCCCGGAATTCTGCCAGAATAGCTCTGTGTTTAGCAGGAACTGGATCACCTCTATCCCAGGGCCTTCCAGAGGAGGCTCATGATGAATGCCTCCTTGGACCATTCAGTGACAAACTGTGACGGCATGAGTTCTATGTGCAAAGAGCACTGGGTAATAAAGCGCACAACTTGGGGTCCCCGTCATACTTGTCAGGCATAGACAGTCTTAGCTTAGCTCAGCGGCAGGAAGACAAGCCGGGGTAGCTGGGGAAGTCGCAGGAATCTGATGCGGAGTAATCAGCAACTGTTGCAGCATGGCGGTGACTTGTCCAGACTTATTGTGTATGAGACTTGTGGGGGTCATGATCCAGACCGATGGGGGTTGCATGTCCATATTAGTTCTACAAGAAAAGAATAAAAAAAAAGTAAGATTACATACTATAACTGAATACAAAATTGGACAAAACTCAAAAATGTCACAATAGCTTGCCACAGGAGTGTTCTCTCCTTACCAACATCACACTATAAGTTGGGATACAGGTAGGCTATACAGGGAAATAAAAGAATAACACCATCTACAGAACACACCCTAATATTGTATTGTCATATTTATATAGTGCTCCCCAGATTATATTCTATGTTCAGACCATTGGGGTATAATGTCCCCAATGTCTGTATCCACCGCAACTCCTTTTTACGTAGAATCACTTCCCTATTCCCACCTTTTCTGAGAGGGGGGGATATGGTCGATAATTCTGAATTTAAGTTCACTTTCTTTGTGTCCTGCCTCAGAAAAATGTCTGCTGACTGGTAACTCATTCCTTCTTTTCCATATGGTGTACCTATGTTGTGTAAATCATGTTTTAAAGTCTAACGTTGTCTCGCCAACGTATTTTAGATCACATAGACATACCAATAGGTAAATAACAAAGTCACTGTTACAATCAAGGTAGTGGCGAATCTTATATTCTTTCCCATTATGGGTAAATAAATCACCTTTGATGGCATGGGAACAATTAATGCAGGATCGGCAAGGGAAACATCCTTTTCGTGTGGGACCACTAATGCCCCTTTTGTACAAATGTTTTTGAGGGGCTAACATCGGTCTTAACTAACCGGTCTCTGATGTTCTTAGCCCTCCTGTATGATAAGATTGGGGGATTGCGGAATTCAGGAACCCCTGTGGGGTCACTCATTAGAATCTTCCAGTGTTTTTTAGTTATATTAGCTACCTTGTTGCTGGTATCACAAATAGTGGAAATAAAAGGGATCCTCTGTTGTTTTTCAGGACGAGTGTTAGGAGCTAATAATTCCTCTCTGCTTTTTGTATCCAATATCTGTTTGTTTTTCAAGAGGACCCTTTTAGGGTAGCCTCTTTGTTTAAAGTTTGACAACATCTGACTAGTGTTTTTCTGTAGTTTGTCCCGGTCACTCGAGATACGTTTGACCCTATAGAGTTGGCTGAGTGGAAGAGAATTTATCATAGTCCGTGGATGGTTACTATCGAAATGTAATAATGTGTTTCTATCTGTTGTTTTAACAAAAACATCAGTGGAGATTCCATCCAGTGTATTTTCCACTAGTACGTCAAGAAATTGTAAATTGTGTTGTGAGTGAACCATAGTGAACTTGATGTCATTGTCAAACGTGTTCAGATAATTTTAAAAATCCATCAGTTGTTCCAGACTTCTTGCCCACAAAAGGAAGACATCGTCTATGTATCGCCACCACCTCACGACATGTCGAAAGTGGTGGGACACATAGACAAAGTCCTCCTCAAGTGTAGTCATGACAATGTTGGCATATGAAGGGCCACACCCTTCAGTTGTATAAAAAAATCATTGCCGAAGAGAAAGTAATTGTTGTGTAAAACAAGCTCCAGGAGTTTGAGAATGAAAGATATTTCATGTGCATTAAAACTAGAGTTTCGAAGTTGCTTCTCTACGCATCTGAGACCCATCTGATGATTGATAGATGTATAAAGTGAAACTACATCGAATGAGACTAATGTCAACTGTGAAGTATCAGTGAAATGAATTTGGCGCAACTTGCACATATGAGATTGTCCCCTAGTGAAAAGCTCCCTTAGAGCTTGATCCAAAAAAATAGCTATGTTAGATGTAATGGATCCCCTGCCCGACACAATTGGTCTCCCTGGGGGATTTTCCAAATTTCTTTGTATTTTGGGCAGTGTTTATAAGATGGGGGTGCGAGGATTCGTGACCGTAAGAAATCTATGCACGTTATCACTGATAATCACTCTGCCTTTTGCAGAGTCCAAGATGCCTGAAATCCGGCGTCCCAATTCAAATTTAGGGTCAGTGCTGACATGTTTATAAACCGTGTCATCATTCAATTGACGTCTAATTTCTGTAGTGTAAGCCGACGTGTCCATGACGACAACAGCACCACCTTTGTCGGCAGGCCTGATGGTAAGGCTGCCGTCATGGGCAAGTTGGCCAAGCGCAGAAATCTGTTCAGAACTGAGGTTAGCATGTGTAAGCATGGTCCCCCTTTCTTGTTTCAATGTCTCAACATCCTGTTTAACTGCATTCATGAAAGCCAAAATGGCTGGAATTTCTACATTTAGGCAAAAATTACTTTTGTTAGATAAATTGAACCGTTTCGGATCAAGATTGTCATGTACCTTAGGTATGGCTGGGTTGTTATGAAACCAGTGCTTTAAGCTAATACTGCGATACAACCTGAATAAATCAACGTCAAGTTCAAACCAATCGGTGTTAGAGCACGGACAATAAGATAAACCCTTTTGTAATATAGAAAGTTCATTGTCAGATAAATGTTTAGATGATATATTTACCACCACTGTGTCTAATTTTTCTTGTTGTTGTTCACAGCTCGCAGCGGCAGAGTCCTGTTCCTTGGAGTTTTGTTTTTTTCTCCTCCGGTAGTGGCGCAACCCGCCCCTCCGGGTTCGTCTCTGTCCTGATTGTCCCCTAAAAAAGAGGCCCTTGATGCATTCCCACCAGACGTTGGATTGGTGTCATCTTCTTGAGATTTTTTACGTTGGCCCCGTCTTTTTTTCTTTGCGGGTGATTCCTTGTTTGTAATCCCTGCAGTAACTGTATGTATTCCTTGCCAACTGTAAATCCTCCAGAGCCGATAGTCTTCATTCTCTCTTGACCATTTTGTTCTTTTGGTAAATTTTTGTTCACTCCGTAAATGGGTGACCCTGTTCTCGACCATATCAAGGAATTCTTTGAACTCACTCATCGGAATGGCATCCTTCAGCTTGGCACGTACTTCTGTGGTCAGTGCCTCTAGTTTTTTGGTTTCCATTTGTAAGTACTTGATGTTCAACATGATAAGGTCCTAAGGGCGCATGCGCCAATTGTGTATAGCAGCAGCACAACATCAGACACACAAGACTTCCGGCCTGCACGGAGGACAATGTAGAGGACACCAAGTGTTTCCGACAGTGAGAGATAGGCTTCGCGCCTTGAAACAGCAGGAGACATAATCAGTTGGAATTTTATGAATGAAAGTGCCGAGACGGGGACGGTAAGATGATTGGTGGATGATTTGTTTATGTTTATGTGAATACACATGTATATTTCACACTATTCACAGTGTACTTTCACTTTGTATACACCGCATTGGTCTTAATATAGCGCATTCTTTTATGAACATAAGCTACACTTGTATTATTATGAATTATTTGTTATTTGTACACGGTCCTTGTGGACCAATGAAATGTATTGTTGGCCTATATATGTTTGTGTGCTGGCCACTTTCACCATGCTTGATAAAGGCTCACAGGGAGCTGAAACGTTGCATATGGAATAAAGACACCCCACCTTGTTTGACACTATTTTGGAGTGCTGCCTATTCCTTAATTATATATTATAGCCCTCCGGCCTAGGGGCTCATGGACTTTGCACCCATCAAATTTGCTGTGCTGCTCTGAACTTTCCTCTACTATCTATCTATATATCTATCTACCCTGTTTCCCCTATAATAAGACATCCCCCAAAAATAAGACCTAGTAGAATTTTGTTCAAGCTTAGAAATATAAGACCTCCCATGAAAATTAGACCTAGCAGCCGCCATTGCAGCAGCTTTCCCCATGTCATACATTAGTATTAATAGATCATTTAGATACCACAAGAGGTTGTGGCATGCAGGAAGAAATCGTGGGATAAAATCTCTGACTGTTGCGCTGCAAATGTGATACAAGCAGCGGCCGGGACAAGAAGGGGAACATTTAACCCCTTCCCGACATTTGATGTAATAGTACTGCATCGCGGGAGGTGCGTTCCCGCAAAATGCAGTACTATTACGTCAAACTTCTGGCCCCGGCTCCTGAATGCTTGATAAAGGTGTAACGGTACACCGAAACGTCGCTTTTTATAGAATAACGCTTCACCCCTTTCACCACTACAAGGAGTGCTGCCTCTTCACTGAACCTATATTGGAGACCCTGGCCAAGGGATCATCGGCTTCTGCACCCACCGCTAGCTGTGCTGCTCTGGATCTTCTACTTTTTAAATAGATAGATAGAAAGAAATATAGATAGATAGATAGATAGATAGATAGAAAAAGCGACGTTTCCGTGTACCGTTATACCTTTATCAAGCATGTTTGATAAAGGTGTAACGGTACACCGAAACGTCGCTTTTTATGGAATAAAGCTTCACCCCTTTCACCACTACAAGGAGTGCTGCCTCTTCACTGAACCTATCTATCTATCCATCTTTCCTATTTAGCTTCTGTCTCATCTATCTTTCTATCTATCTATCTCTTTATCTATCATCTTTCCTATCTATCTTCTATCTAGCAATCTTTTCACAATACATAGGGACACATTTTTTACCGCATGTACGCCTAAAAGCAGGCATGCAAGCTGTGATTTAATCACAGTTGCAATCACAATTGGAAAATCCAAAGGTGACTATTCTCTCCTCATTCTCCTGGATCTATTGGCAGCGTTTGATACTGTGGACCACCAGCTCCTCCTTAGGATGCTTCACTCCATTGGCCTAAAGTATACTGCACTCTCTTGGTTTTCTTCCTATCTCTCTGACAGCACTTTCAGTGTCTCCTTTTCTGGATCTTTCTCTTCTGATCTTCCTCTCAGTGTCGGGGTTCCTCAGAGCTCAGTCCTAGGTCCTCTTCTCTTCTCTCTCTATACTGCCCCCATTGGACAAACCATCAGCAGATTTGGTTTCCAGTATCATCTTTATGCTGATGACACGCAGCCATATACTACTGCACGTAACATCACCCCTGCCTTAATACAGAACACTAGTGAATGTCTCTCTGCTGTCTCTAACATCATGTCCTCTCTCTTCTTGAAACTAAATCTTTCTAAGACTGAAATTCTTGACTTTCCACCATCTACTAACCAACCCAACCCTGACCTCTCTATCTCGGTCTGTGTTATCACTATAGCAACGAGACTCTGACCTCTCCTTTTCACCATATATTCAATCTCTTGCTCGCTATTGCCGTATACATCTCAGAAACATCTCCAGAATCCGACCATTTCTGACATTTGAAACTTCTAAAATGCGCATTGTTGCACTTATTCACTCTTGACTAGACTACTGTAACTCCCTACTAATCGGCCTTCCACTCGCTAAACTCTCTCCTCTTCAATCTATTCTTAATGCAGCAGCCAGGCTCGTCTTTCAGGCCAAACGCTCCACGGATGCCTCCAGTTTGTGCCAATCACTGCACTGGCTACCTGTCTCCTTCCGTATTCACTTTTAAATAATAACCCTCATCCACAAAGCTCTGAATAATGCTGCACCTCCCTATCTCTCTTCTCTCATCTCAGTCTATCGCCCTTCCCGTGCTCTTCGATCTGCCAGTGACATTAGATTAATCTCTACCTTAATTCGAACCTCCCATGCACGTCACCTTCCCCGGACTCTCAGACTAATAGCCACCCTCCAAAGCTTCAAACCTGCTCTTAAAACCCATCTCTTTAGGCAAGCCTATCACACTCGCTAACTGCTTGAAATGTCAACTCTCCCTTTACTAATCCATCCTATGTCCTATCTCCCATCTGTTATCAGGCAAACAGCAGATATATACCAAGCTCCAGGCTTCTCTGCAGTCTTTTTCACCTTGCACCTTGTAAATAAGATGTCGGCTGAGGGCTGGTTCAAGCAGCAGCATCTTTAGTTAGGAAATTATTTATTAAATTATTTTATATTGTTCCCTTATTAAGAATGGCTGGACCATTCTACAACCTCTTGTGTCACCCCCTCATCCTCATAGTCTGTAAGCTCTTGTGAGCAGGGTCCGCACTCCTATTGTTCCATATGACTATTTGTTCTTTGTAATGTAATATAGTTGTATATGTCCCCTATGATTTGTAAAGCGCTATGGAATTTGATGGCGCTATATAAAGATTATTATTATTATTACAATTCCTTACAAAATACACAAGAGAAGCAATTAGTGGCCCCAAAGTAACATACAAAAATGCTAAAGTTTATTAGTAAAAATGATAAAAACCATGTTAATGCACCTACTTTCAGGGACAGAGAAGTACAAAGCAGTTTCCCTGAAAACACCCCTTACTCAGGTGCAGTGTGTACCATGTGCAGAGTCCCGTGTAGTACAGGGGGCGCCAGATTCAGGATTCAGATTCTGGCGTACGTTCTTCATGAATCTGGCGCTCCCTGCACAGCTCCGACAGACTGCACCAGTTATTTTTTGGTGCACCTTTAACACAGGGGGTGCAACACAATTCTGTCGGACTCTGCATGATAAATATGGCGCACTGAGCACCGGACCACCCCTTAATTTGTGTCACATGATGCCTAGTGCAGTCGCGCCACAAAACGGTTGCTTGCGACACAAATGCGGTGCAGGCAGTTCTTAAATACCTGTGCAAGCAGCAAAGCACTGTAAAGAACGTGCAAAGTATGACAGAAAATTAGTGCAAGGGCCTAAGGCTGACGGCACACGTGGTGTTTTGAACCTGTTTTTGGGCCATTTGGAAGCAGTCCTTTAAAAAAAAAGGCATGCGTTTTTTTTTTTTAAACCCATCCATTTTTGACAGTTTTTTCCAATTATCTTAATGAAGATAATTGGAAAACGGACAAAAACGTTCAAAAAATGGATGCGTTCTTAACGCACTGCTTAAAAAACGTCCTAAAAACGGGTTCACATGTGCCGCCGGCCTTAGTAAATGTGCCCCATAGTGGCTAGTGTCTGCTAACTGGCAGCTACTTATCTAAACCAATAGTTTAATCATCAGCTGCTGGAGACTTATACAAGGGCAAGGCATTAGACATGAGCGAGCACTAAAATGCTCGGGTGCTCGTTATTCGAGACGAACTTTTCCCGATGCTCGAGTGCTCGTCTCGAATAGCGAGCCCCATTGAAGTCAATGGGAGACTCGAGCATTTTTCAAGGGTCTGCACAGGGAAGCTTGGCCAAACACCTGGAAACTGCAGAAAATGATGTAAACACCATGGAAATGGACAGGAAACAGCAGGGGCAGCATGCATAGATGCCTCTGAGGCTGCTTAATCGCACCATTATGCCAAAATTATGGGCAACAGCATGGCCATGACAGAGTGACCGAATAAGGGTAGATAGCATCTAAAACATCCAATAATTGACCCTGACACTATAGGGGACGGCATGCAGAGGCAGCGGCAGCAGCGGCAGGCTAGAAAGTGTCATGGCGACATACCCTAAATGGACTCAGGCTTCAAACCAATGGGTGGCAGAGAGGAACCAAAGGAGGTGAGCAAGAAGCGCTGAAATGATTTCCTATGTCAACAAAAGGTTGACGGTATATTTAGTCGATAACACAGCATGGTGGCGACATAGTGACCAAGTTCCATAATGTATCTTGTGAAACACCCGAAAGATGAGCCTGACACAGCTTGTTTGATAAGGGGACGACATGTGGAGGCAGCCATGGAGACGACTTCCATTATTAAAAGTGACAGTATGGGGCATCCATATTGCTTCTATGATTGAAACTTCAGGTCTCCAGCATGGCGGCGACAGATGGGCCGAGTTCCATTATGTATCTGGTGAAACACCTGAAAATTCTGCCTGACACAGCTCGTTTGATAAGGGTATGATGTGCTGTATATCCTCTCGTGCTCCAGCGTCTGGGGTATAGAGAGTTGAAAGTTGCGCATGGAGACATTGGTGGACGCTGTGGAGGATCGTGGAGGCAAAATGGACAGGAAACAGCAGAGGCAGTATGCATGGATGCCTCTGAGGCTGCCTAATCTTGGGATGGAGCTGGCGGTCCGCTGCCAGGCAAGCTTTCGCCAGTCCAAGCCCCTGTCTCTCGGCTCCTCCCCACCCAAAATGGGCCTGGGGGCCAGAAGCGTTTACTTTGAAAAAATTATCATTTTTAAAGCAGGCGGAGTCGTTTGAATATTTCATCTAGGAATAATGGAATAGCATAGCGGTTCTATTTTTAATTGTTTTTTCGTAAATGGTTCCATGATTAAGAGCGACAGTATGGGGCATCCATATTGCGCTGCTCTGATTGCAACTTTAGGTCTCCAACATGGCGGCGACAGATGGGCCGCGTTCCATTATGTATCTGGTGAAACACCCGAAAATTCTTCCTGACACAGCTCGATGTATGGAGGCAGTAAAGTAGTAGTAGATTAAAGGTGCTGCAGTTAAAACTATGTTAGTTGGATCTTGGGATGGAGCTGGCGGTCCGCTGCCAGGCGAGCTTTCGCCTGTCCAAGCCCCTGTCTCTCGTCTCCTCCCCAAACAGCACTTCTAAGAACCTTTTGTATAAGATCAAGTGTAGTAGCGACAGTTCGTGCCACATGTCCAGCTTTGAAACCCAGTAGTTGTAGGTCTGTGTGATCTTTTAGGACGATGGTATGATCAGCTACGTACTCCCTCACCATCTTTCTGTAAAGATCAGCCCTACTCTGCCGAGACTGGGGACAGGTGACAGTGTCTTGCTGGGGTGACATAAAACTGGCAAAGGCCTTGTAAAGCGTACCCCTGCCAGTGCTAGACAAGCTGCCTGCTCGCCTACTCTCCCTCGCTACTTGTCCCGCAGAAGTACGCCCTCTGCCGCTAGCGCTGTCAGAAGGGAAATACTGTTTCAGCTTATGCACCAGGGCCTGCTGGTATTCATGCATTCTCACACTCCTTTCCTCTCCAGGGATGAGAGTGGAAAGATTTTGCTTGTACCTTGGGTCCAGGAAAGTGAATACCCAGTAATCGGTGCTGGAATAAATTCTTTGAACACGAGGGTCACGGGATAGGCAGCCTAGCATGAAATCTGCCATATGCGCCAGAGTACCAACGTGCAAGAATTCACTCCCCTCACTGGCCTGACTGTCCATTTCCTACTCCTACAACTCCTCTTCTTCTGCCCATACACGCTGAACAGTGAAGGACTAAACAATGGTCCCCTCTTCTGTCTCGCCAACATTCTCCTCCTCTTCCTCCTCATCCTCCTCCGATATGCGCTGAGAAACAGACCTGAGGGTGCTTTGGCTATCAACAAGGGAATCTTCTTCTCCCGTCTCTTGTGACGAGCGCAAAGCTTCCGACTTCATGCTGACCAGAGAGTTTTTCAACAGGCCAAGCAGCGGGATAGTGAGGCTGATGATGGCGGCATCGCCACTGACCATCTGTGTTGACTCCTCAAAGTTACTCAGCACCTGACAGATATCAGACATCCACGTTGAGAGTGGCAGCATCTGTGCTGGACTTCCTGAAATGCGCACAGATGCGGCGTACCTTCATGAGCAAATCAGACAGATTTGTCTTGAGGAACCTCTGAACTATGAGATTTAACACATGGGCCAGGCATGGCACATGTTTCAGTCTGCCGAGTTGCAGAGCCGCCACCAAGTTACGGCCATTGTCACACACAACCATGCCTGGCTTCAGGTTCAGCGGTGCCAGCCACAGATCAGTCTGCGCCGTGATGCCCTGTAATAGCTCTTGGGCGGTGTGCCTTTTATCGCCTAGGCTCAGCAGTTTGAGCCTTAGCGACGGCACTGCTGCTGTGCCTAGAGCTACCGACTGATGGCGCCATGCTCACGGATGGTAATTCGGAGGAGGAGGTGGAGGAGGGGTGGGAGGAGGAGGAGGCATAGTAGGCCTGAGAGACCTGGACCGAGGCAGGCCCCGCAATCCTCAGTTTCGGCAGTATATGACCAGCCGCAGGGTCAGCCTCGGTCCCAGCCTCCACCAAGTTAACCCAATGTGCCGTCAGCGATATATAATGGCCCTGCCCGGCAGCACTCGTCCACGTGTCCATGGTCAGGTGGACCTTGGTCAGGGCACGGATGATGTTGTCTGACATGTGCTGGTACAGGGCTGGGACGGCACATCGGGAAAAGTAGTGGCGGCTGGGGGCCGAATACCGAGGGGCGGCCGCCGCCATGAGGTTGCGAAAGGCCTCGGTCTCTACCAGCCTATAGGGAAGCATTTCCAGGCTAAGTAGTTTGGAGATGTGGACGTTGAGGGCTTGGGCGTGTGGGTGGGTTGCACTGTACTTCCTCTTGCACTCCAGCGTCTGGGGTATGGAGAGCTCAACGCTGTGCATGGAGACATTGGTGGATGCTGTGGAGGATCGTGGAGGCGAAGGTGTGGTTTTCGCACGGGAGGTGTTTGGCCCGGGCTCCTGGGCAGGGGGCTGACTAGCAGAGGCAGCAGATGACACAGGGGAAGGAGCAGTGGTGTGCCCGGCCGGAGGTGAACGGCCATGGTTCCATTAAGTGGGGTGTTTAGCATTCATATGCCTGCGCATACTGGTGGTGGTTTACCCCTGCTGATCCTGGTGTGGCACAGGTTGCACCCCACAGTCCGTCGGTCATCCGGTGTTTCTTTAAAGAACCTCCAGACTTCTGAAAATCTAGCCCTCTCCACGGGAGCTTCACTACGTGAAATATTTGACGCTGATGCACCAGCTCTGGCTCTGCCTCTCCGTCTGGCCCCACCACTGCCTCTTCCAACCTGTTCTCGTCGAGGACTCTCCTCTGTCTCAGAAGCACTGTGTTCACCCAGCCTATCAACCCAGCTTGGGTCTGTCACCTCATCATCCTCCGATCCCTCAGTCTGCTCCCCCCTCGGACTTCCTGCCCTGACAACAACTTCACCACTGTCTGACAACCATGTCTCCTCATCGTCTGACACCTTTTTACACACTTCTTCCACTACGTCAACAATGTCATCATCACCCACAGACTGCGACCGATGGAAAACCTGGGCATCGGAAAATAGCTCAGCAGCAACCGGACAAGTGGTTTGTGACTCTGGGAAGGATCCAGAAAACAGTTCCTCAGAGTATGCCGGTTCAAATGCCAAATTTTCCTGGGAGGGGGCAGACTGGGGGAGGGAGGCTGAGGTGGAGGAGTGCTGATTTCGGTGACATGGGTGGACTGCGTGGAAGACTGACTGGTGGACAAATGGCTAGAATGGCTAGTCTGCAATCCACGACATCACCTGTTCGCATTGTTCTGGCCTCAACAGTGCTCAACCACGAGTCCCAGTAACTTGAGACATGAACCTAGGGAGTGTAGCTCTGCGGCATTCCCCTGCTCCCTCATCAGCAGGTGGTGTCTCACCCCGCCCAGGACCACGGCCTCTGACCCTTGCAGTAGTTGGACGCCCACGTCCCTGCCCTTGTCCTCTACCCCTAGCCCTCGGGTTCAACATTTTCAAAATTAAAGTGTAAACTGTAATTTTTTTTGTATTTTTGGGGGGTTTTTTTGTTTTGTGTTTTTTTTGTGTGTTTTTTTTTACAAAACGATGGTATCCTATTGCTGTGGCTAGTTTCTAACCTACACTGACAGCACACAACTGGATTTTGTGCTGTGCCTGATGACTTTGAGTTATAAAAAAAAATAAAAGTAAAAAAAAAAAAATCAGCAGACTGTGCCTAATTCAATCAAACCCCTAATAAATTATCCCACTTAGGAGTTTGAGATGTGTGTGTCACTAAGAGCTAAATAGAATGTTCCCAAGTCTCTCTGCAAATTCCTCACAATATGGTACTAGCTGCACTACTATTGCCAGCAAGGCCAGCCACAAGCAAATCAACAAAATATATAAATATATAACGCTATTTTAGGCCTAAGAAAGTCGGTTGGGTTCTTGTATGCCTAGTTTCTAACCTACACTGACAGCACACAACTGGATTTTAAGTCACTTTAAGTTTTGGGGAAAAAAAAGCGTCAGACTGTGCCTAATTCAATCAAAACCCCTAATAAATTGTCCAACTTAGGTGTTTGAAATGGATATGTGTGTCACTAAGAGCTAAATAGAACGTTCCCAAGTCTCCCTGCAAATTCCTCACAATATGGTACTAGCTGCACTACTAGTGCCAGCAAGCCCAGCCAAAAGCAAACCAAAAAAATATATATATAACGCTATTCTAGCCTTACCAAGGGCTGTTGGGTTCTTGTAGACTCACTCCTGTCTAACAGTAAGCTAATATTACACCCTAGCGCTATCCCTGCAGCAGCAGCCGCTCTCTCCCTAACGGCATCCAGACAGAGAATGATGCGAGCAGCGCGGGCAGGGGCTAGTCTATTCCAGGGTCACCTGATAAGGCCAGCCAACCACTGCTATCGACGTGTAAGGGTACCACGTCATGCTGGGTGGAGTGCAGAGTCTCCTAGCTTGTGATTGGCTCTGTTTCTGGCTGCCAAAAATCAAAATGACGGGAGATGCCATTTTCTCGAGCTGGCAAAGTATTCGTCCGAGCAACGAGCAGTTACGAGTATGCTAATGCTCGAACGAGCATCAAGCTCGGACGAGTGTGTTCGCTCATCTCTCTGACTCAGCCGTGACCTCAACACTCATGACCTGTCACCACTGAGGTCCATGAGTACCTGCAGGTAGTCAAGTGGGCATGTAGGGATGTAAACGGGGAATGCCTTGTGACAGGGTAGGTTAGCGTGGGTGCTCCATGCCCTGCACTTAGGCACAAACTGTAATCTGCGCATATTCAGGTGCACATCATATCAAAATTTCACACCAGAAAGGACCTGGCATAGAATTGTCCAGCAGCGCAGCTGTCTCCTGCATATACGGATATATCAGGAGGTTGGAGCCTCTTGATAGATCCGTGGGGCTTGGGGTTTACATCAAATGCTGGCGCATTATGTGCCAGTGTATGATGAATTCCCCCAATGATTTTTATTATTTTAGCCACATTTTAGAATTATCGGTCACTGATCTGCTCTGGATCCTGACGTCAGCACACAACCAGCATCAGGAGCCAGAATATATAGGGGCACATTTACTTACATTTCCTCTGGAGTTCACAGATGGAGTTCTGATGATCATGCACAGTGCCGGGATTCACTAAGATTGTGTGCCCAATATGCTGCACGTGTCGCTTCCCAGCTCCCCAGTATGACAGAATGCATCATCTTTTTAGTGGTGCATGTAAGTGCTTGGGCTTAAGCCCCAATGTAAAAGTTAAATCCCGCGCTCAGTGCAAATCAGTCGGATCGTCTGACAGCACCCTCTAAATTGTGTCACGTGGAAGCCGGCGCATCTGCGCCAAAAAATGGGTCATGTACGGCACAATCCCAGCGCAGACTCTTATTAAATACCTGTCCAAGCTGTGTTATTCCCAAAAAAGTGAACAATCCAACGAAATCCAATTCTCAGGTAGGCTGTGGCGTTGCAACGATGCTCAGTTGGTACCAAGGGGCCCAAAGAGTGCCAAGAAAATATTCCCCACACCATGACACCACCACCACCAGCCTGAACCGTTGATCTACCATCCGAATGTCGCAACAGAAATCGAGACTCATCAGACCAGGCAACGTTTTTCCAATCTTCTACTGTCCAATTTCGATGAGCTTGTGCAAATTGTAGCCTCAGTATCCTGTTCTTAGCTGAAAGGAGTGGCACCCGGTGTGGTCTTCTGCTGCTGTAGCCCAACTGCCTCAAAGTTCGACGTACTGTGCGTTCAGAGATGCTCTTCTGCCTACCTTGGTTGTAACGGGTGGCGATTTGAGTCACTGTTGCCTTTCTATCAGCTCGAACCAGTCTGCCCATTCTCCTCTGACCTCTGGCATCAACAAGGCATTTCCGCCCACAGAACTGCCGCTCACTGGATGTTTTTTCTTTTTCGGACCATTCTCTGTAAACCCTAGAGATGGTTGTGCGTGAAAATCCCAGTAGATCAGCAGTTTCTGAAATACTCAGACCAGCCCTTCTGGCACCAACGTTCAAAGGCACTCAAATCACCTTTCTTCCCCATACTGATGTTTGGTTTGAACTGCAAGAGATTGTCTTGACCATTTCTACATGCCTAAATGCACTGAGTTGCCGCCATGTGATTGGCTGATTAGAAATTAAGTGTTAACGAGCAGTTGGACAGGTGTACCTAATAAAGTGGCCGGTGAGTGTATATATATATATATATATATATATATATATATATATATATATATATACACACAACACACTCACTAAGGAGTGACTGGTGATAAATAATATATCTCACTCCTCTGTATAGTTAGTGTGTGTGTCATATATATGTGTGTATATATATATGTATATACACACACTACTGAGCTTTATATTTTTATACGGCTTTGAAAAAATTATTGCTGAGCTGTGACTAGTTGCTGTGAACAACAGACTGTTTTATAATTTTTATTAATGAGGCTGACATGAAAGTTTCAGAGTAAGTTATTGATTATATAGGTGTGCGCCAAATTTTGGCGCGCTGGCCCTTTAACTCTCCAGAAGCCACTGCGTGATCAAGGGAAGGTGAGGACTGTGGCAAGGGTCCCCGGGTGTAAAAAATCATTATCTAGGACTCAAAACAGTCCTTATCAGTTGTAAGGTGACTTTCGAATTAACCCTTTTTAGCCAAAAATGGCTGCCAGTACCGGATGAGAGCAGACACTAAGACACACCAGTCTCTTAGAAAATACAGACTTACAATCTTTAATAGTGCGCTGCCACATATATAACACACAGAAAATCATCTTCATAGGAGTGTTAAAAGGTGATAAAATACTGCAATGCTGTAGGCCATCTTGAATATCTCCCCATAAATTCACTTTCCCAAAACATGCAGATAAGGCTCCTCGGTGAGGCCAAAACATAAGATAAGTAGGTGCTGAAGCAAAAATATTGGACAAGAGTCAAGGACAGAACTGATTCAGAAGTTGATGTTTGAATCATGAGATGAATAGACATTTTTACAATATGGCTGACAGTGGTCAGCATGATCGCCAGGCTTTGGCATCCACTTGGTCCAAAATGATGTCCTGTAGAGAAATATCTCTCTCACATGGGGCATGGATAGGAGCACGGGTGCACCTGTGACCCTAGTCGTGGGTCGCAGGAGCACCCATGACATGCACTTCATAGTGACGGTATTTAATATTCCATGCCGTGTACTGGGATGTGGGTAAAAAATTCCAAATGCAGTGTTCAATGTTTTCATACAGATTTTTTTTTCTCTTCTGGCGCTAATAACTTTTTCATACTTGCACAGAGCTGTGTACAGAGCTGTGGGTGGCTTTTGATCATTTTTTATAGAATTTTTTTAATACTTTTCAAAATGGCAAAAAGGTGACATTTTCGACTTTGGGTGCTATTTTCTGTTATGGGGTTAAATGGAACCTACCACCACAGATCTAACTATAAAGGTAGATCGGGTGGTAGGTGGATCTATAGGACGCGGATACTCCACTGCCCAGTAGCCTCTTCGATCCTCCTACTAGAAAGCCCTTAAAAGACCTATCCTCATGTGCTATAGATCCATCAACCACCCAATCTACCTTTATAGGTAGATCGGTGGTGGTAGGTTCCCTTTAAACACAGTGAAAAACTGTTATTATATTTTGATAGATTTGGCATTTTTGGACATTGCGATATATAATGGGGCACATTTACTTACACAGTCCTGCGGGTTCCCCGATTCACTTACATTGTGTGCCCGATATCCTGCATGTGTTGCTCCCCGCTCAGATCCGCCATATTCTTCCCGATGCATGTAAGTGCTTGGCTTGCGACACAATTTTAAAGTAAAATCCCGCTGTTTGTCCGAATGCTTTGGATTGTCCGACGGCCTGCCCCCCCTCGCCCCGATTTTGGCGATTGCCAAAATCCGATCCCTTGTGACACAATGCCCTTCTAAATCCCTGTCCCAGCGGCGCGATTCCCGAAAATTTTGAAAACCTGATTGAAATGCGTCCGCGTACCCGTAGTAAATAAGCCCCAATGTGTTTATGATTTTTATTGTTTATTAGTATGACTTCTAGGGAAAGGGGGTAATTTGAATTTTTAGGTTTTTTTAATATAATTTTTTTAAAAAAATTTTTAATTGTTACTATTTTTCAGACCCCCCTAGGATACTTTAACCCTAGGTTGTCTGATTGATCCTGCTATATACTGCCATACTACAATATACTGCATTTGTAATGAATAGGTTGAAACAAGACAGCGTTGGGCAACCGATCGCTGATCCCCAATTATGTCACGGTGAGCGATGATCCTAACCAAAGAGGGCCACGCCCATGTGCTGCAATCTTTTTGAAGCCGCCGGCAAAACTGGACAAGATAGCTAGCACAGAACATGGATGTCACCGTTAAGTGCTGCAATATGTAGAAAAGACTTACCGGCTATGGAGAGGGCTCAGCCCGTGAGTACTCTCCATTCACCCACAGCCGACGCGTGACGTGCTATTACATCACGTGTCATTAAAGAGTTAATGGAGATTTCCCACAAAACAGGATACAGCCTAACTTGATCAGTGGGGTCTCAGTGATGGAGCAACCACAGATTACTAGAAACAGGGGGTTCGATGTCCCAGTCCAGAAGTTATAACTCCTAGTCATAGATAGTGGTAATAGACTATTGTTTCATACGTTAATACTCTGTAATGTCTTATTTTATTTGTATATGTTCCCTTTGACGCCAGCCCCGACCCCCCCACAGAGTGGATCAGGGCTGACACCGTTTTGGACCCCTACACAGAGAAGGTTGGTGACCACCCCACAGAGCCAGGGCTGAAACCGCTAAATTTATTTCATTTGGGGGGGGGGGAGGAGGGCATTGAGGGCATAATGCACTAGGACAAAAAGCTTTAGCTGATGATGTCATCATACATCATCTGCATCACAGCTCTGAAAGAAGGAGAAACAAGGTGAGTATTTTTTATCAGCTAGTGGGAGCAGCACTGACTACTGGGGCAGCATTGTGGTTAATGGGAGTAGTACTCGCTATTGGGGGTTGCACTGTGGCTTCTAGGGCCAGCACTGACTACTGAGGGAAGCACTGTGACTACTGGGGTAGCACTGTAACTATTGGGGGCAGCACTGTCACAACAAGGGGCAGAACTGGCTACTGGGGTCTGCCCTATGACTACTGGGTGCAGCACTATAGCTACTGGGGATAGCCCTCTGACTACTAAGGGAAGCACTATGACTACTGGCTGTTGGAGGAAGCACAGACACTGTGAGGGGCAGAAGCAGTTCTTGGGACAGCACTGTGACTACTGGGGTAGCAGCGTGACCACTGACTTTGGGGGGGGTGGTTAGGGGGAGAAGAGTCACTACTAGGGACGGCCTATAGCCAGAACTGAAATGGCAGATGTCGGTACTGACTTTATCATATGTCGCCTGCACCGCAGAAACAATGTTTTTTTTTTTTTACTGAAGGCAGCCCTATGACTACTGGGGGCAGCACTATAGCTACTGCAGGCAGCACTGTGGCTACCGTGGACAGCTCTCTGACTACTGTGGGCAAGACTGACTAATGAGGGCAAAACTGTGACTATTGAAGGCAGGACTGGCTACTGGGGCCAGCCCTGTGACTACTGGGGCTTGGAGGAAGCACTGTCACTGTGAAAGGCAAAAGTGGATACAGGGACAGCACTGTGACAACTGGGGGCTACAATGGAGTTGCTGGGGGGACCTCCATTCTATACAATTCAGGAATGAAATGGCAAGAAACGGGGTTGCTTACAGGAGTTAATCCAAAGTGCATTGTCCCGACAATCATGTACTCTGGTGCGATTAAGATCGAGTGCCCAATATGCTGCATGTGTCGCTTCCCCGTCCAGGTCCCCCGGAGATCACCTTCTTCTTCCCTGTAAGAGCATCATCTTGTGGCACAAATTGAAAATTAAATCCCGCGCTCAGTCTGAATCCGTCAGATCGTCCGACAGCCTGTCCCCCCCTACCCCGGCGTGATCTCCGTCGCATGGAAGTCAGCACAGCTGCGCCAAAATTTGATCGCGTGTGACACAATCCCCTGCTAAATACCTGTCACAGCAGCGCAAATCCCGAAAACCATGAACAGTCCAACGAAAGTGCGATCCGCGACAGTGCCCGTGTCAGTTCATCCTGGAATGCAAGGTTGGGAGAACAGCTCAGTGCAATGTCAGACAGCAACCTGACGCGGTTTTATTTTGTTATCCTGAGTATATTTAGGAAACTTGTTTTCATGGGAATACCCCTTTAATAGCCTCCTCACTACAGAGCAGAACAGAAATGGGTTGTCTGTGAGAGGATCCTGCTGGTTACAGCTCAAGTGAAAATTACAGTTTCAGATTTTCACATGCTCACAAAAAATAAAGTATTGTGTATTTTGCTGCATTTTGGTCCATTCTAGCTGGATCACTGCTGAACTGATTACAATGGTGTTTCTATAGGGAGGTTCATGATATTGGTGCAGACAGTAGGTGTTATAGGGAGGTTCTTCCAGGAGCAACTCCATTGTAGCTGGACCATTAACGAACTAACCAGAATGGAAATGCTACAGGGAGGTTCATGATATCAGTCCTCCCCTACAGTAGCTCCATTCTTGCTACATAACTACCAAACTGACTTGACATGAGAAAATATATGATTAGAATCTGCCATGCCCGACCTTAAGTGAGAAAATTATGGTTGGATCCCGGGACCACTGAAATAGAGACATAACTGATAGAGACATCATGGAATGGAATTATATCTTTGAAATTACAGTGCATTAGAGAATGTGTTATTTTGTTATCTTGAGTATATTTAAGAATCTTCTCTTCGTGTGAATACCCCTTTAACATTGGTTGGTATGGTTTCCTTGGCCAACAGATGAAATTCTAAATATGCCAGCATTTTGTACACAATCTGTGACAATGGCCCCTTAGCTATAGATGTTAACACTACCTTCTCAGATACTACGTATAACCATCGTAGGAAGAAACGTGATAAGTGATGGTAAAAGAACAAAGTGAGGCAAGGTAGTCAGAAGGACAGAGTTACTTTAATTTGACACCATACATGCTGCACTCCCTATGAGAGATCTATGAGGCTGGTTTTCCTGAAGAACAAATTGTCCTTCCTCATGGCACCATTCCATATTCAGTTGTGCCATTTTTTCATAGGCTTTGCATTTACGCATTTCACTGTGCAGTCCAAATGCCTAATTCCCTTCATTGTTTGGTTCAGTGAGATCATGTAAATATCAAGTTTTATTTTGTAATACCTTTAAACTCTTTTTCTGTTTACTGTCCTACTGGTAAATGCCAGAACTTGCCTTTGTCCATTTCCAGCATTATGAGGCTTGTGTTCTGCACGTCAAATCATACATCCTTTTCAAATTTCTTTTTCTTGATTTTTACATTTATATAAATACCAAGGGTTATTAGTCATCGAGTAACAGGGTGTACAAAGTTAAAACAAGCAAGGGCAGGAAACTGCAATATAGGATAAACATCTCAAATGATGCTTAAACTTATGAGTAGAGATTGGCAAATTGATTCTAATGAATCGGAATCTGGTGAGAATTTCAGTAAAACGTCACAAATACGAAGTGTACGGTGATTCGTGGGAACTAAGTGTTTTTTTCCTCCGATGTGTTACATGTGTTACATCGGGCAGGGAACTCTGGGAAAGAGAATAGAACATCCTCGATCACATGTGCAGACCTGTAAGCCAATCAGTGACCGGCAGGCTTATGTGATGTCAAACAGCCCTATAAAACAGACGGCCATTTCCAATCTCGGCACTTCACACTGCATGTGCTGCCTGTAGCGTCCAGCTGCTTGTATTGTACTGTAGTGATTTTTGCTCCAAGGGTGTCCATTTTGAGGGATCAGTATACTCCAAATAGCAGTTCCTTTTTGTTGCTGAAGTGAATACGAAGAATTCTGTGTAAAACCCACATAGTTTCTGAAGTGATTTATGCTCCCACCACAGGGTGTCCCTTTTCGGGGATCTGTATACCTCAAATAGCAGTTCTTTTTTATTGCTTAAGTGAATAGGAAGAAATCTGTGTAAAATCCACCTAGTTTCTAGAGTGATTTCTGCTCCAATCCCAGGGTGTCCATTTTGGGGGATCTGTATACCCCAATAGCAGTTCTTTTTTGTTGCTGAAGTGAATAAGAAGAATTCTGTGTAAAATCCACATACTTTCTGTAGTGATTTCTGCTCCCACCCCAGGATGTCCGTTTTGGGGGATCTGTATACCCTAAACAGCAGTTCTTTTTTGTTTCTGAAGTGAATAGGAAGAATTGTGTGTAAAATCCACTTACTTTCTGCAGTGATTTCTGCTCCAATCCCATGGTGTCCGTTTTGGGGGATCTGTATACCCTAAACAGCAGTTCTTTTTTGTTTCTGAAGTGAATAGGAAGAGATCTGTTTAAAATCCACCTAGTTTCTGCAGTGATTTGTGCTCCAACCCCAGGGTGTCCGTTTTGGGTGATCTGTATACCCCAAATAGCAGTTCTTTTCTGTTACTGCAGTGAATCGGAAAAATTGTCTGTAAAATCCACATACTTTCTGCAGTGATCTCTGCTCCAATCGCATGGTGTCCGTTTTGGGGGATCTGTATACCCCAAATAGCAGTTATTTTTGTTGCTGAAGTGAATAGGAAGAATTCTGTGTAAAATCCACATAGTTTCTGGAGTGATTTCTACTCCAATCCCAGGGTGTCCATTTTGGGGGATTGGTATACCCAAAATAGCAGTTCTTTTTTGTTGATGACGTGGATAGGAAGAAATCTGTGTAAAATCCACCTCGTTTTTGGAGTTATTTCTGCTCCCACTCCAGGGTGTCCGTTTTGGGGATCTGTATACCCCATATAGCAGTTCTTTCTTGTTGCTGAATTGAATAGTAAGAATTTTGTGTAAAATCCACATACTTTTTGTAGTGATTTCTGCTCCTATCCCTGTTGTCTGTTTTGGGGGACCTGTATTCCCCAAATAGCAGTTCTTTTTTGTTGCTGAAGTGAATAGGAAGAATTCTGTTTAAAATCCACCTCGTTTCTGGAGTGATTTCTGCTTCCACCCCAGGGTGTCCAATATGGGGGATTTGTATACCCCAAATAGCAGTTCTATTTTGTTGCTGAAGTGAATAAGAAGAATTCTGTGTAGAATCTACATAGTTTCTGGAGTGATTTCTGCTTCGATCCCAGGGTGTCTGTTTTGGGGGATCTGTATACCCTAAACAGCAGTTCTTTTTTGTTTCTGAAATGAATAGGAAGAATTGTGTTTAAAATCCACTTACTTTCTGCAGTGATTTCTGCTCCAATCCCATGGTGTCCGTTTTGCGGGATCGGTATACCCTAAATTGCAGTTCTTTTTTGTTACTGAAGTGAATAGGAAGAATTGTGTGTAAAATCCACATACTCACCCCGTAAATCTTCTTTTATTAAACAACCATGGGCAGGGAGGTATAATAAGGCATCAATCACTGTGACAGGCCGTTTTGCGCAGTGCTGCGCTCATTTTCTGTTACTGAAGTGAATCGGAAGAATTGTGTGTAGAATCCACATACTTTCTGGAGTGATTTCTGCTCCAACCCCAGGGTGTCCGTTTTGGGGGATCTGTATACCCTAAACAGAAGTTCTTTTTTGTTGCTGAAGTGAATAGGAAGAAATCTGTGTAAAATCCACCTAGTTTATGTAGTGATTTGTGCTCCAACCCCAGGGTGTCCATTTTGGGGGATTTGTATACTATATAAAATAGTTCTATTTTGTTGCTGAAGTGAATAGGAAGAGATCTGTGTAAAATCTGAATAGTTTCTAGAGTGATTTCTGCTCCAATCCCAGGGTGTCCAATTAGGGGAATTTGTATACCCCAAATAGCAGTTCTTTTTTGTTACTGAAGTGAATAGGAAGAATTGTGTGTAAAATCCACTTTCTGCAGTGATTTCTGCTTCAATCCCATGGTGTCCGTTTTGGGGGATCTGTATACACCAAATAGCAGTTATTTTTGTTGCTGAAGTGAAAAGGAAGAATTCTGTGTAAAATACACATAGTTTCTGGAGTGATTTCTACTCCAATCCCTGGGTGTCTGTTTTGGGGGATTTGTACCCCAAATAGGAGTTTCTTTTTTTGCTGAAGTGAATAGGAAGAATTCTGTGTAAAATCCACCTCGTTTCTGAAGTGATTTCTGCTCCAATCCCAGGGTGTCCGTTTTGGGGGATCTGTATACCCCAAATAGCAGTTCTTCTTTTGTTACTGAAGTGAAGAGGAAGAATTCTGTGTAAAATCCACATACTTTCTGTAATGATTTCTGCTCCAACCCCAGGGTGTCTGTTTTCGGGGATCTGTATACCCCAAATAGCAGTTCTTTTTTGTTACTGAAGTGAAGAGGAAGAATTGTGTGTAAAATCCACATAGCTTCTGGAGTGATTTATACTCCAATCCCAGGTTGTCAGTTTTGGGGATCAGTATACCCCAAGTAGAATTCCTTTTTTGTTGCTGAATTGAATAGGAAGAATTCTGTATGAAATCCACATATTTTCTGTAGTGTTTTCTGCCCCTATCCCAGGGTGTCCGTTTTGGGGGATCTGTATACCCCAAATAGCAGTTCTTTTTTGTTGCTGAAGTGAATAAGAAGAATTCTGTGTAAAATCCACATACTTTCTGTAGTGATTTCTGCTCCCACCCCAGGATGTCCGTTGTGAAGGATTTGTTTACCCCAAATAGCACCACTTTTTTGTTGCTGAAGTGAATAGGTAGAAATCTGTGTAAAATCCACATAGTTTCTGGAGTGATTTCTACTCCAATCCCAGGGAGTCAGTTTTGGGGATCTGTATACCCCAAATAGCAGTTCTTTTATGTTGCTGAAGTGAATAAGAAGAATTCTGTGTAAAATCCACATACTTTCTGTAGTGATTTCTGCTCCCACCCCAGGATGTCCGTTTTGAAGGATTTTTTTACCCCAAATAGCACCGCTTTTTTGTTGCTGAAGTGAATAGGTAGAAATCTGTGTAAAATCCACATACTTTCTGTAGTGGTTTCTGCATCAGTCCCAGGGTGTCCATTTTGGGGGATCTGTATACCCGAATAGCAGTTCTTTTTTATCACTTAAGTGCATAGGAAGAAATCTGTGTAAAATCCACCTAGTTTCTGGAGTGATTTCTGATCCCACCCCAGGGTGTCTAATTTGGGGGAGTTGTATACCCCAAATAGCAGTTCTTTTTTGTTGCTGAATTGAATAGGAAGAATTCTATGTAAAATCCACATACTTTCTGTAGTGTTTTCTGCTCTAATCCAGGGGTGTCCGTTTTGGGGGATCTGTATACCCCAAATAGCAATTCTTCTTTTGTTGCTGAAGTGAATAGGAAGAAATCAAATCAACGTTGTTGCTGTGGTCATTTTTACTTCTTATCCTGGGTGTCAGTTCTTGTGCCTCCCTGTGGAGATGTAGAGAGTGGCACGGGAGGTTATTTTGCACTTGCAAGTAGTCGGGCTGTGCATTCTGAGACCGCTGAGGAAGATAGCAGTGACAGGGAAACACAAATCGATGATGATGTAGCCGATCGCACTTGGGAGCCGGGTGAAGCCAGGGATTCATAATCATCGTCAGAAGAAGAGGGTGTCTGCTTGCACATCAGGCAGCGAAGCAGGCAGCAAGTTGCTACTGTAGACGAGAGTCAGCAGGGTGGCAGCAGTGCGAATACGGGAGCCAAATGGCCGCAGGCTACAAGCTCATCTTCGCAGGTCCAAGTAAGCAGAGACACAGTGGCTCAGCAAGGCAGCGGCGTTAGTAGTACCTCATTGCAGAGTGTTGGCAGTAAAATCACCACCTTGGTGGTGTGGCAGTTTTTTCTTAAGACATCAGAGGAGCCGAATGTGTATATGTAGAATCTGCGGGCAGAAAGTGAAGCGTTGCCAGGGGTCTAACGTTGTCACCACGGCCCTGCGTCAACACATTCAGCTTCACCATCCAATGGCTTGGGAGAAATGTGGAACCAGATGTGGAGGTCCATCCTGCCACCGTAGCAACAGCAGCAGCACCTAGTGGCACACATGTCGTTTCAGCCAGTCAAGGCTCCAGCACCTCTGCCAAAGATGCTGGACATCATCTCCCAGTCCAGATGCTCCCGCTCCTCGTTATGCATGGCGGCAGCAGTCGTTGAAAGAGGCGATTACAAAGAGACAACTATATGTGTCCAGCCATCCTAAGGTGCAGGAGTTGACAGCTCTCCTGTCCATGTTGTTGGTACTGCAGTCCCTCCCTTTCCAAGTCGTGGACTCTGCACCCTTCAGAGAACTAATGGTTTGTGCTGAGCCGAGGTGAGAAATTCCAAGCTGAATTATTTTTTCCAAAAAGGCGGTGTCTGCCCTTCAAAAATATGTAGAACAGAAGGTAGGCCTGTCCTTGAGCTTATCGGTTTCTTCCAAGGTGCACGGCGGCACGGATGTGTGGAGCTGTAACTATGGTCAGGGCCAGTGCATGTCCTTTATGGCCCACTGGGTGAATGTGCTTCCCGCCCAGCCACACCAACAACTCCTGGGCGGGGTGAGACACCACCTGCTGATGAGGGAGCAGGGGAATGCCGCAGAGCTACACTCCCTAGGTTCATCATGTCTCAAGTTACTGAGACTCGTGGTAGAGCAATGTTGAGGCCAGAACAGTGCGAAGAGGTGATGTCGTGGATTGCGGACAATGCTTCTAGTCATTTGTCCACCAGTCAGTCTTCCACGCAGTCCACCTATGTCACCGAAATCAGCACTCCTCCAGCTCCTCCACCTCAGCCTCCTTCTCCCCAGTCTGCCCCCTCCCAGCAAAATTTGGCATTTGAACCGGCATACTCTGAGGAACTGTTTTCTGGACCCTTCCCAGAGTCACAAACCACTTGTCCGGTTGCTGCTGAGCTATTTTCCGATGCCCAGGTTTTCCACCGGTCGCAGTCTATGGGTGATGATGACATTATTGACGTAGTGGAAGAAGTGTGTAAAGAGGTGTCGGACGATGAGAAGACATGGTTGTCAGACAGTGGTGAAGTTGTCAGGGCAGGAAGTCCGAGGGGGGAGCAGACTGAGGGATCGGAGGATGATGAGGTGACAGACCCAAGCTGGGTTAATAGGCCGGGTGAACACAGTGCTTCTGAGACGGAAGCGAGTCCTATACCAGAACAGGTTGGAAGAGGCAGTAGTGGGGCCAGACGGAGAGGCAGGGCCAGAGCTGGTGCATCAGCGCCAAATGTTTCCCGTAGTCAAGCTCCTGTGGCGATGGCTAGATTTTCAGAAGTCTGGAGGTTCTTTAATGAAACACCGGATGACCGATGGACTGTGGTGTGCAACCTGCGCCAAACCAGGATCAGCAGGGGTTCCACCACTACTAGCTTAACTACCACCAGTATGGCAGGCATATGAATGCTAAACACCCCACTCAATGGCACCAAGCCCGTTCACCTCAGGCCGGGCACACCACTGCTCCTTCCCCTGTGTCATCTGCTAGTCAGTCCCCTGCCCAGGACCCCGGCCCAAACACCTCCCGTGCGAAAACCCCATCTTCGCCTCCACGATCCTCCACAGCATCTACCAGCGTTCAGCTCTCCATACCCCAGACGCTGGAGCGCAAAAGGAAGTATAGTGCAACCCACCCACATGCCCAAGCCCTCAACGTCCACATCTCCAAACTGCTTAGCCTGGAGATGCTGCCCTATAGGCTGGTAGAGACCGAGGCCTTTCGAAACCTCATGGCGGCGGCCGCCCCTCGGTATTCGGTCCCCAGCCGCCACTACTTTTCCCGATGTGCCGTCCCAGCCCTGCACAAGCACGTGTCAGACAACATCATCCGTGCCCTGACCAACGCCGTTTCTGACAAGGTCCACCTGACCACGGACACGTGGACGAGTGCTGCCGGGCAGGGCCACTATATATCTCTGACGGCACATTGGGTTAACTTGGTGGAGGCTGGGACCGAGTCTGACCCTGGGGCGGGTCATATACTGCCGACGCCGAGGATTGCTGGGCCTACCTCGGTCCAGGTCTCAAAGGCCTACTATGCCTCCTCCTCCTCCCACCAATCCTCCGAATTACCATCCGTGGGCATGGCGCCATCAGTCGGTAGCTGTAAGCACAGCAGCAGTGCCATCGCTAAGCGACAGAAGGAGGTGCTCAAACTGCTGATCCTAGGCGATAAAAGGCACACCGCCCAAGAGCTATTACAGGGCATCACGGCGCAGACTGATCTGTGGCTGGCACCGCTGAACCTGAAGTCAGGCATGGTTGTGTGTGACAACAGCCGTAACCTGGTGGCGGCTCTGCAACTCGGCAGACTGACACATGTGCCATGCCTGGCCCATGTGTTAAATCTCAAAGTTCAGCAGTTCCTCAAGACATACCCCAATCTGTCTGATTTGCTCACGAAGGTGCGCCGCATCTGTGCGCATTTCAGGAAGTCCAGCACAGATGCTGCCACTCTCAGGGCAGCGCAGCGCCGCCTCCAACTGCCCGCTCACCGACTGTTGTGCGACGTGCCCACGAGGTGGAATTCAACATTAACCATGTTATCCAGAGTTTACCAGCAGCGCAGAGCGATTGTAGACTGCCAGATGTCAACTTCCACCAGAACGGGTAGTCAGGTCATTCAGCTTCCTCAAGTCTACAATGAGGAGTGGACGTGGATGTCTGATATCTGTCAGGTGCTGAGTAACTTTGAGGAGTCAACACAGATGGTTAGTGGCGATGCCTCCATCATCAGCCTCACCATCCCGCTGCTTGGCCTGTTGAAAAACTCTCTAGTCAGCATGAAGTCAGAAGCTTTGCGCTCGTCACAAGAGACGGGGGAAGAAGATTCTCTTGTTGATAGCCAAAGCACCCTCAGGTCTGTTTCTCAGCGCATATCGGAGGAGATGGAGGAGGATGAGGAGGAAGAGGGGGAGAATGTTGGCGAGACAGAAGAGGGGACCATTGTTCAGTCCTTCATTGTTCAGCGTGTATGGGCAGAAGAATAGGAGTTGGAGGAGGAGGAAATGGAGAGTCAGGCCAGTGAGGGGAGTGAATTCTTGTGCATTGGTACTCTGGCGCATATGGCAGATTTCATGCTAGGCTGCCTATCCCGTGACCCTCGCGTTCAAAGAATTTATTCCAGCACCGATTACTGGGTATTCACTCTCCTGGACCCACGGTACAAGCAAAATATTTCCACTCTCATCCCTGGAGAGGAAAGGAGTGTGAGAAAGCATGAATCCCAGCAGGCCCTGGTGCACAAGCTGAAACAGTATTTCCCTTCTGACAGCGCTAGCGGCAGAGGGCGTACTTGTGCGGGACAAGTAGCGAGGGAGAGTAGGCGAGCAGGCAGCTTGTCCAGCACTGGCAGGGGTATGCTTTACAAGGCCTTTGTCAGTTTTATGTCACCCCAGCAAGACACTGTCACCTGTCCCCAGTCACGTCAGAGTAGGGCTGATCTTTACAGAAAGATGGTGAGGGAGTACGTAGCTGACCATACCATCGTCCTAAATGATCACACAGCTCCCTACAACTACTGGGTTTCAAAGCTGGACATGTGGCACGAACTGGCGCTGTACGCCTTGGAGGCGCTGACAGGCTGACGCTTATCAAGATGAATAAAGCCTGGATTTCTCAGGATTTCCATTCTCCACCAGGTGAAGGAAGCTCAACCTGAATAATTTATGCACTCCTCCTCCTCATTTTCCTCCTTCTCCTCCTCTTTGTACACTAAAGAAGAGGAAACTGGCTATTTTCGGCCAGGGCCAACTGGCTCTAGCTACAGTACTCTATGTATTGTATTTAATGTTTCTAGAGGACCACCTACCTGCTCCTCTGGTTTGAAAACTTTTTTGAACTGCCACATACAGGCACTATCCAAATTAAATTGTCTCCATAGCAACCTCCACACGTCGTCTTTATAGCTGCCTCCACACGTTGTCTCCATTGCTACCTCCACACGTCATCGCCATAGCTGCCTCCAAAAGTCGTCTATATAGCTGCCTCCATACATCTTCCCCTTAGCAAACAAGCTGTGTTATGGAACTTGGTCACTATGTCGCCACCATGCTGTGTTATCGACTAAATATACCGTCAACCTTTTGTTCACATAGGAAATCATTTCAGCGCTTCTTGCTCACCTCCTTTGGTTCCTCTCTGCCACCCATTGGTTTGAAGCCCGAGTCCATTTAGGGTATGTCACCATGACACTCTCTAGCCTGCCTCTGCATGCCGTCCCCTATAGTGTCAGGGTCAATTATTGCATGTTTTAGATGCTATCTAGCCTCATTCGGTCACTCTGTCATGGCCATGCTGTTGCCCATAATTTTGGCATAATGGTACGATTAAGCAGCCTCAGAGGCATCCATGCATGCTGCCCCTGCTGTTTCCATCCTTTTCTGAGGTTCCCAGGTGTTTGGCCAAGCTTCCCTGTGCAGAGCCTTGGTCCCCTTGAAAAATGCTCGAGTCTCCCATTGACTTCAATGGGGCTCGTTATTTGAGATGAGCACTCGAGCATCGGGAAAAGTTTGTCTCGAATAACGAGCACCCGAGCATTTTAGTGCTCGCTCATCTCTAGTGATACGCTATGGGCTTATTTTTCCTAAAAATAGAGAGCTACAGTATAATGGAAGAAGGTAGGAACAGGATTGGGGGTAGTAAAGAGAGTGAAAAGAGGGGAGGATTAGTTGAACAACCTAATGGCCATTAAATATTAAAAGGGTTTTTCCCACGATGACAAGTTGGTGATCAGTCGGGGTCTCAATGCTGAGACCCCCACTGATCGCGAAAACTAGGGGTCCGACCGACCCGTTATTTCTCCATGAGAGTAATGGAGCAAACGGCCGCACATG